>NW_017280267.1:1520741-1731604 GCF_001594065.2 Cyphomyrmex costatus
GAGAGAGAGAGAGAGAGAGAGAGAGAGAGAGAGAAAACTTAGAAGAAGAGTAGGAAGGAGGGCTCATCTCGATGCATACGAAAGAATGTGGGAAAATCTACTTCTTTAACGGAGGAAATTTGATTACTCGGTTAAATACGTTATAATTGTTGTAAACAGAGTTATTTGTCACAGACGTTGTCGCATCTTCCATCCGCTGTAAATTTCGAGGACGTTTTTAAGCAAGAAATAATTTAAAATGATTAAAAATCGGGGTTATATTGATTATAACATATTTATTAAGGCTCCTGAGTGGTCGTCACAGTGATATTGAACTGTGACGTTAGAAGCAAAAAATGACACGTTAATTTTTGTTAATTATTTATAAATAAAGATAATTTGGATAAAACGAAATAATATCGTTTTAAAACAATTGCAAAAATGGATGAAAGCTAGTTCTTATCCCTCCCCCCCTCCGAGGCAATAAATAATCGTAAAAAGTGATAACCACAATTTCGTAAGTACAGTACACGATATTCTGAGGATATTTTGATTATTTAAAGCAAGAAATAAGTGGAAGTAGAAATATCCTGGGTATATCTTGTGACATTTTCAGAATATCCTCAAAATATCTTCCAGAATATCATGTGCTATCTGGAAGATTGCATAGCTTTTTTATATCAAGCAAATATTGTTACGATATTGACAGCTCTGATGGAGTAAGAAACGGTAAAGAAGATCTCAGAGTTTAAACCATTTCTTTTCGTTCTCGACATAAACTCTACCTCGCGGACACGTATTAATTTATTAATGCGTATACTTTAATCCTGGAAAAGGATTTGAAATGTATATAAGAGTGTTCAAGTAAGAGTACAATTAATAGATTTAAATTGCAAGGGCGCGCTAAGAAGGCTAGTCGAAAGAATTCTTTTGTAAATTATATTTATTATGTTAAACAAATGTTCACACACACATAAGACATGAATTAATGATTAATTTATACAATAATAAATTAGAGAAAGGTAACTTTGATAAATATGTTGCCATAGTACAGCGCATTCTGAGTTGGGTATCACCAAACATTTTATTATTACCTATAAGGAAATTTAAGACATTCGAGGCCTGAGCCCCAAAGCCGTATCGACCTCCTATTTTACTGTCTGGAGGCGGGTGCCATTAAATAAAAAAAGAGGCCTGAGCCCATCATCAGACCCCGAAATTATGATGTGCTCAACGCTTGAACCGTTCATCAAGCGCCATTTTATACTGGTACTTGTGGGCACCGCCTGAAACCGTTCGTCAGGCATAATTACTATGATTTGTTGCATTGAAACCCGTGTGGCTACCCAGAGCGAATCGTCAGGTAAATCCGTCCGAGTCGGATCATCGGATGCTATTGGTGGTAGCAACCCACCACCTGAGACACTTGTCAGGCAAATGGAAGATTCATTAACAGCCATAGTTACAATGTTACACAAGCTCGCTTTTTGCAACAATGAATATTAGAAGGAGAAATTATTTACCTGCTTTGTAATGAAGATCATATAAGGAAACAAGAAATTTGAATGTATCTTCTCTTAAAAAATACAAAGTCTGATTAATTCTTGGATTGTTCCACAGTATCCACAGTATTACTCGAGAGAGTTTGCATCAGATGGATATTATTATTTTCTGTCGTCAAGACGATAGACAAAAAAAAACGAATAGCGCCGCCAAGCCGATCGCGCTCTCGACCTGCGCTACAACGATGCGCGAGAGATACGAAGAAGCGCCTGCAGCGCGCGCTATTTAAAATTTGTCAACCTTACTTTTTGCTCGAACAAAGAGGAAAAAGTAATTGTTACACAAAAATTATTATGTTTAGTATCATATAATTTTATTACAGATACATTTTGTTACAGATTGGATAATTATATAAAAATATATATTACGTAATAGACAAATATTATTTCGGAAGTCGCAACGCGCTAAATCAAAATGACGAAAGTTAGCTCTTGAAAATCTTATAGTCCATGTTATTATCCTAAGTTTTTATCTCCATGTTGTTAAATGTGATGGCGGGTTTTTGGGAAAAAACTTTTCCATCTTCTCCAGTGATTTAAAGCGGTCAGACGTGTTTTGTTCCGCTTCGAATACGCAGGGGTGAGAATCGCGAAGTTTCCGAAGTAGATCGGTATACCAGGCGACTTTTTGAACTTGTCGAAGAATGTCGAGGTCCTGCCAAAGAGGCCAGCCCTCGAAAGGAGGTTCACGGGAGTTAGAACTTGTAAGGAAAAACCCTTGGACAGGACCATACTATGACTGGAAAATGTGGTCCTGCCTTACGACGCATTTCTCAAAGCGTATTCAGGGAGCAGTTACATTGTTTCTGAGAATTGTTACAATGAATTAGTGTGCACGATGAATACAAAAAGTAATTGAGCTACAAATTGTATTTATTCAAAATTTTTACGTTAAAAAAATGTAATCATATATTCAATCAAAATTTTGGATTTCTAAAAATATTTAGTTGCAAAAAGACTATGATTATTTAACGAGTATATATGTATTCATATTCATTTAAATTTGAAGTATTTGACAATACAAAATATAATCTGATAAAAAAAAACTCTAATAAGCAATTCTTACATCTTACTTATTTTCACATATATCAGTTATATTGCAAGGAATATTACTAACAAAAGACTCTTCATATTCGCGCACGCGCGCGCGTATTAGTTATGTTGTTACATTAACGGTCTTTTAAAAAATTTTAAAATTAAAAAAAGGTTTAATAATCTTATTTATAACCAGAGCTTAAAAAATAAAAAAAAACAACAAAATATTTCACATTAATTTTAATAGAAATTGCAAAAAAAAAAACATAAAATTATGTGAAATTTGAATAAAGCTAAAATATTAAATATAAACATATTTAATTAAAATATAAATAAACAAATTTACAAACAAAATTAATGCGCAATATGGAATAAACAAAATTAATGAAATTGAAATAATGTATATAATTTTGATTTGTATACATTAAGTAATTTTAAAAAGTAGTAAAAACGTTTATAAATTTGTTAAATTTTATAAAAAGGATGAAAATAAAATTATGCAATTAGAAGTCGGAGATGAAAAATGCCAAGTAGGGCAGAATTATGTATAATAATAAAATGTTGTTAAAATTAAAACAAAATTACGCCGTTTACAAGGGAGAATGAAAAATAATGGAACGGAATTCTCTTTTCGAAGTGTGGTGCACGCGTTTCGAGATTTCTCGGCGACCAGTCACGCTCATCGTTCAACCCTATCTTCCCGAGAATGATTTATCTACCCCATGAGAGGGTCAAGATGATCAATCTATATCAATCGCAACTGCGTGATAAAACCAAAAGCAATTTCTTCCGCAGAGATAACGGCTTGTCTTCTCAACTAGCCTCGTGGATGGGTTAGCGACACGAAACCTGTCTCTACCCTCAAAATCATCCCCCTCGGTAATGCTTTTATCGTACTTCTCTCATGCAATCCGTATACGTTACAAAGATTTATTTACTCAGAATCCGTATTTATAAAAATGTCCATATTTACGAAAATAGTTTAACCGATTTATCGACCTATATACATGGAGAGATGGATATTTAGGTAAATAAATAGATAGAGATAACATTTTTATTTCAAAACTAGGATACACAGAAATTTCATAATATTGATGCAGAGTACGTTTGAGAAACTTGTTTTCGGGAAATAATAGTGTTCTCAAGAAACGAAAACTAAAATGTAAAAAAAAAAACTCCTAGGCAATGAATGAAAAACTTGTTTGAGAAAATTATCGTTTTCAAAGAAAGTCAAGTACGTGAGCTCTTTGAAAGAAGTTCCACGGACGCTGTCGTGAATTTCCGACGTGATCCTGCGAATTGCGAAGGATTACTACGAAGGACAAGTTACGAAATGATCGCGGCGTTTCTTCCTGCGACAGCTTCTTCTGAGACTTCAAACCCTAAAGGCTTATAATCGTCGGTACTTTTCATTAATTAATGAAAATAATTGGCCGACGAAGAGCGACAGTGTCGCAGTCTATCTGCGATAAGGATTCGCGACAACTCGAAGAGTCTCGAGGGGATAAGTGCGATGCAGACGGGCTGTTCGGCTAGTTTTCCCGACAGGGAAGGGGGGTAAAGAGATAGGATGATGGGAGATCGGAAGAGACGGGATGGAAATTCATTTCCTTAATGGAGACTGGAGTACTGTATATCCAACCGATGATGATTAAACAACCTCTTTTGCTCTCTCCTTCAATCACCCAATATAATATTGCGGTACAAAAAAGATCCCGGTAATTATGCTGGTGTTGTTGCTATGTCGTTTACAATTATATTTGTATATAGTTTTAAATAATTAGAGAAGTGTTATACTGAGAGAAAAGTTTTTAATGTTTATGACTGCATAATTAATTGTATACACACATATGTTACTATAATCACGATTATTAGTATTAAAATGTTTGTAATAATAATTATATATATATATATATATATGCAGTTATTATTATATAAATAAATATCTATTTAAAAAAAATGTACTAAAAAAATATACTAAATAATATACTCTTATATTTGGTAAATATTCCTAATAAACACATAATAATATATTAAATGTTCATTAAACACAAAGTAGGTACAAATGATATTATATAAAAATGAAAATAATATATATCAGATAAATGTTTTAATTTTTATTATTTTTTATGCAATCGCAAAATATAATAATATTCGTTTTATTATGTTTGCATAATATAAAACAGATTTTATACGTTTAAAACCAGTATATGGAAAGTTTAATTTTAAAAGTATATTTACGTTTATTTACATATATAATAAAAAAAACTGTTTATTGAAAACATATATGATTTATGAAAAAGATTTCATTCGTAAACATTTATAAAATACTATTGTACAAATAATCTACATCTTTAAAATATTAATAAATAGTTATAACAAATAATTATACCACATGCTTTTACCACTAAAATATACAATTGATAAACATATTTTGTTATTTATATTTAACCCATATTGAGTTAAATAGAGATATATTTTCATTTTATAATAATTAGACATACTTCCTTTTATAAAATATCAAATATAGTTCAATTTTTTTTAGTCTTTAGTCTCTATACATCTCACATTAATGATTTGTGATTTTAAATTTATTATCCTAAAATGAATTTTATATTAATTTCATATTATCGAGAGCTGGACTTCAAAAGTATTTTGGGCTGCATGTTGTAATAATACAGTAATAAGGGGGTACTTTATAATACTATAATACTTGACGAGAGTATGCTTGCGATTAAATACGGTCGAATCTGAGCTGGTTACGCAAAAACCATTTCCATGAAACGTAATAGCGTGGAATATAATATGCCGCCAGCAATAAATAATATAGCGGAAAAGGAGGTAGGTGAAAGACCGGTTGAGGGCTAGGGAGTGGGAACGGCACAGCGTCGACTATCGTGACCATTAATCAAATGAATTAATTGCGCTCATTAACGCGCTGCATGAGCGCGATAGGAAATGACTTTTTGTCACCCTTGTTGCCGTTGTGCCAGGAATTTTCTGCTTGTTGCACTCCTTGCTCTTCGATAAGAATGTAAATTTGAAAAAAAAGAATGTATGTAACTAAATTTTTTAATTATAATACAGTATACTTATATATATAAATTTTAATCATTTTGATTTAGTCATTTTAGTATTGTTATGGTGATCTAATTTTTTTAAAATGATGATTACGCAATAATATAATACAATGTAAATTATTTTTTTAAAAAACTTATTTTGTTACATATTTTTTTAACAATAATTTTAAAGATATAATAACTAAGTAAATGTAAAATTTGGTGACTATATATATTTATCTTTCGATAAGATTAATGCTAAATGTTTGTATGAATACAGGTTTTATTGTAAAGTAATTATTGTTTTAGTATTTTTCATTAATCTAATTAGTGTAATGTAGATAGTCACTAATAAAGTAAGTCTTATGGCTGACGTATAGATAACAAGTTTTTTTGTTTTACTTTAGTTTAAATTAAAAGCTGTTTGATCCTGCTCAGCGACTTTGTCAGAAACTATTTGCTCTACGTGGCAACGTTTCTGTCGGTATTTAATTTTTTCATGTCCCAGAATCATACGATGTATTCCCGTCGTAAAGTGCTCGTCTGTTGGCAAATAAACGTTGCATCTTGCTCACAAGACTTTTATCTGACGATAAAATGTTTAATAGCTCATCATCCATTCTTTTCGCGTCTTTTCTGACGCTCCGGAATTCATTTTCCTCTAGTTTGTCGAAGCGAAGGGTGCAAAACAGCGGGGATGAAATATGAATCTCGCCGTTGAAAATTTCTACGGGGTCTACAATAGAAGTCGTAACGGTTGTAGGGTCTTAAGTGGTAGGAAATTGACCAATCACATTCAAATATGAAAAGAATACTTATGATTGATCAATTTTCTACGACTTAATATCCTACGACCGCTACGATTTCTATTATAGACCTCGGATTCCTGCATGTTAGGTCCTGCGATCAGAGTTTGTCAAAATGATGTTTTTTTAAAAAAGAAATCAATAGGACATTCTGTTTTTTTTTTTTAAGTACATGCGTTTAATGTTTTATGTACTTTAGAAAAAAAAATTATTTTAACATATTATATATTTATTTATATTCACATTACGCATTAAGATGTAGACCGGTATTCATTCTTCATAGTTCGTTTTTTATTTCAGGACTGTCTTACGCAATCTTAAAGTGCTAATAAAGCTCTGATTGGTTCAGAAATTCTTGAAATTAGAACGTCTATGTATTCCACCCATAATTTCTTAAAATACAAAAAAATTTTTCTTTCCATATAGACATGAACTATATCAGGACTGGAGAGATATTGCTTTTTATTGTAAGTATTACACATATAATACACATATACAGAGTGTGTGGTAATAACTATAGTTTTTCGTGGATAGATAGAATGGACTAAACTGACACTTTGTGAGTCGGAAAGATCTCTTGCAGTTTTCGCAATAAGTATAAGTTAACGAGATATTAATTTCTAAAGATTGCTGAATAAGTGGATAAAGTTGACACATAGGACAATTTTAAGATGTTTTTCATAGTTCTTTGTGAAATATCTTAAAGATGTTTCTTAAAGAATTCTTAAAGTTATTTTACGCGTCGACTTTAGATATTTTGCTGCGTGCGATATAAGGGAGGACATGAAAAATGAAAATAAGGTGAATCATAAAACGAATAAAGAGGAGCCGGAAAGATTGAAAAAGTAACACGCAAATTTCTGAATGAAATTTCATGGGGCGATCGGGTTTTCTTACGCGCCATAAATGGATGTCTATTTTTATCTTTACCGATTTTATCCAGATAATTATATGATTATTGCGGATAAATTGATTACGTGAATTAATGCATAATTGACACATAATTATCGTTTGATGACAATGAAAATTACTTCTTGAGACATTTAATTAATTTATCATTAAATTATTTTATTTATTAATTATATTAGATGAGCTTTCAAAAACGCATTGAGCACGAGACATGAATAATAATGCTGACTAATTGAAAAATGAGTTATAATTATTTCTCGAATTTTAATCGATAACGTCGGTAATTAAAATAAACAACTTTAAGGATGCCGGTCCCATTCAAATGCAAAGCTTTCAAATAAAATTGTGATGCAACTAAAAGTAAGTTATACTGCGAGCTTCGCAAGCTTTATAAACGAGACAGGAACGAAAATGCTGTTAGAAGGGAGGAGGACGAGAATCACAAGAATTGAAGAAAGAGACTGGGTTTTATTACGAATACTTCGAGATTTAAAAGCGAACAAATAATGACGAGATTTTTGTTTTGTACTTAGGAAAAGTCAAGTAATTAGAGTTTAAACAATTCCTTGGATATTCTGATACAATTTTTTCCATAATTTTTAACACAGTAAGATAGCAAAAACAGTGATTGATATCTTTTAGACTTACTTTTAGAATATACAATATATAAATTTATTTTCGAAACGAAAATGTATTCCAGATTTTTATTTTAAAAAGTATGACAAATATTATAGTCTAAAGTAACTTTAAGAGTAAAACTAAAAAATAACATATTTATTAAGGTTTAAAAAACAAATTATTAAGTTTGTTTAATTGATACTATTTAACAAAATAATACGGATAAATTTTCGTAGATTTCTGTATAATTTTAAATTGTTTAACAAATGCTTTATTATCTAAAAATGTTAAGTATTTTATAGTTAAAGTTGCAAAACACGACTATTTTAGTTTCGTATTTATTTTAACTACGTTACGTGACATGTTGGAGAAGTCCCATTGCAATAAAAAATAAATTTAGATTTTTACTCCTTAAACGGAATATAATATTAATTAAACTTCTTTTAAATCATTGAATACTAATATAATATCAAAGTTAATTTAAAATGATAGAATCAATATGGTGAATATAAAAATTAAAACAATGTTCAAATTTTTGAAGTAATTCGTGTATGAGATTGTCTTGGAATAACTCATGTATATATTTCAATTTAAATTTATAAGCTTTGACATCAAATTAATTACACCAATCTGAAAAACTTTTAGCTTTTGAACAATGATTTAATTGAAAAATCTTTGCAATATAAATCTTATATTCATGAATACTTTTCTAACTATAACCCATAAAATAAATTATTTTTAAGAACTGACAGTCCTAAAAGTATATAACTTAATTATGATTACAATAAATCTTTTCCAACACATATCGTAGTTATATTATTAAGCCAAAATATTGTAAAAAATAGTTGTATAATTTTAATTTTTTATATAACTGTAACCTCAAATTTAAAAAAATCGTGATTTGTTAGAAGAATTCAATAAATAGATTATATTTTGCAGACCCTGAAAAACTACAAAAAGTTTATCTTCGATCTTGTGCTTGAGTAAAAGTAATTCTTTTTTCAAACAATGTATAATGGAGTAATATTAATTGAGATGAGAGTGATCAAATTATTTACATTACAATCGACTGTACGCAGTCAACTGCAGTCGTATGAAAATCTCCGAATTGACTAAACGGAATCAAAAATCCTTTTACAAGATTAAAGTAGACGCAAAATTAAGAAGTACTGCAGTGAACTTTATACTAACATAAAAAAAAGTTAGAAATTTTCTAAACTTTTTTTCGATTTTAGTATAAAGTTCACTGCAGTACTTCTTAATTTTGCGTCTACTTTAATCCTGTAAAAGGATTTTTGATTCCGTTTATAGTCAATTCGGAGATTTTTATGCAAACTGTAATGTCAATAATTTGGTCACTTTAACCTTAAGATAGTCATGTTCGTTGATCGAGAATTTGTGGCAAAAATTGAATACGTTCAATTAAAGGTGGAATTAATAATTATGCCGTTAATTAGGATCGCTATGTTGACTATTCTATTGACAAAGCTTCGATAATCCCGAATAATGTGGAATTGGGCCACCAATTTGCGTCTGAGTCGACAAAGTGCTGATCGTTCGGTTGCTTGAAAGGATCGAAGGAATCGAATTCTGCGTTAATCGGCCACGAGATGGGCCGATATATCAGAGGGGAATTAATTCCTTCTTGTTCGTTCGATAGCCGACACTCTCGTGTTAGGACTCTCGATGTCTGCTGTGCCCCCTCGATGTCAAAGACATGCTTTATCTCAAAACGAGCCGATGACGAACGCGCGTGACAATTCGAGAATCAACGTCGGAAAATAACGTTAAATTCCGGCGTTCGACAAACGTGGTGTCGTTTATGACTCTGTATATGACAACCGTAGGACATCGCTTGTGAGGACTTTCTAAAATCAGAAGAAGCGCGAGGGTACAAGAACACTTCTCCTTCTCTTCTTTTGCGCGAAATCGACCGTATTACTATTAGGTATACTATAGGCTCAAAGCTTCTTTATTCTTGCAATTCGATACTTTATGTTTATCAAAGGAAAGAATATTGAAAGACATTTCGATGCAATAAGTTCCTCTTAGGAAAAAAGTACACTTTTTATGTATCTTGGGACATTTTTATTGCTCATAAGGCATACAGCGTACAATATGTAGCTATAAGGTATATAACAAAAAGAGCTATGTGCCCTTATTCTCCATACATACTCGAGAAACTTTTCAAAAGTTATGTGTGACTATAACTTTATTAATTATTTATACTTTACATAGCTATGCTAGAATTCGTGATCACTTAATCCTGTAATGACAGATTCTTGAGTGAACTCAATTTCAAAAGTTATTATTTCCCATATAACACATATAATATCACAGTAATATCACACCAACATTATTTTCCGATTGCAATATTACAATGAAATCTAGCAGAAATATCGCTGAAATGTTACTGAGATATATCACAGAAATATCACTGTAATATTTCTATGATATTTATATAATGTTTATAAATGTACATCATTTATCAAGAAGATTTAAATAATTTTGAAGAATTTTAAAAAAGTTTGTTAAATTGATGTTTTCCGTGCCATTTAAAAAATTATTTTATATGATATTAATTGGAAAATGATATTGATTATCATAATATAAATTTTTTACAATTGCTTCAGATGCTCATAAGAATTAATAGTACCGAATTGCTTGTAAATTTAATTCAATTGAAGATTATTTTTTAAGATCGACATGTATTTAATCGGCGCACAATTCGTATATAAACTTGGGAAGTTGTAATCCTCTTTGACTGAACAAGATCTTCACTTTTTTCTGTGTTATTCACACATGTCAAATTTTATTATTGCTTAAATAAAACTACTCTTTTTTTATACATATAAGGAGTCCATTTAAATTCATAAAATGCATTTAAACTCACAATCAGCTGAAACGTACATTTCCCTTACCTATTAATTTTTGTAAAGATTCTAATTTGTGCTGTTCATTTATGATTGTTTGAAATTATTATATAAACTTGGACAACTTTTTCTTACTATAAAAAAAAGAATAGAAAAAAGGAGGAAACACGAGAGAACGGTGAAAATGTGGTCGAAACTCGATTTAGTGCTTAGCTGATAGGGGTTGCAGTTCACGGGTAGATGTGTCCGTACGCAGTGGGACTCCTTAATTAATTAGCGTTAATTAACAAACGTGCGGCGAAGCTGTTGCACCCTGTCTCACGCCCGTCCCCCGGTCCATCTTCACTCACCCCGGAATTCCCATAGGATACCGAAGTGCTGCCTTTGAAGTTGTATCTGGTTGCAGGTTGTGGGAAGAGGGGCGCCTATTTCCGCGCAATATTCGACAGCGCTCCCTTCCAATCCCCTTTAAAGGGGACTGTGTCGCTTACTAATTAAATATTGCTGTCGCGCTAATTTCCGTGGCGATGTTTCTCCAATTACTCATCGAGTAGAGTGGAGCCGCCATTCTCCTGATTACGCTTGGTTAACGAGATGATGCTGCCGAAATAAACATTTGTGAATAATTTCCGCCGAGCAGTTACTTAGGCCAGCCATTTCTCACTGATAAATATAACACCCATTTTAGCGCGTAACTTTTGCGCAAAATTTATACTCGTCTTTTCGTGCTTAAGGAAAGAGGAGTAAAGATCTTCACTTCCCTGTAAATCTTCTGAACACCTTCCATCTGTGAGATGCAAACACAAAGATATATAAATATATACATAACGTCGACGTATAAGTATAATTTCCAAGAATTCTCTTTTGCTAATTATTCAAGCTTTGCGGAAATCTTTGAAGATGCGATATCGCGAAGTATTCCCACAATTTTTTTTATTTTCTCTTTAAACATGCTCGAGGTTCTTGTGTCTGATTTATCTGTTTTTTTTTCTCTAGGGGGTCATTTTTGAAAGACAAATTGTTGCTGCACGGTGCTTGTCGAAAGAGCGATTGCAAGGGACAAAAATGAAGGGAAAAGGGTAGGAAGAGGGAGGGAGTAGAGGGTTGTTTCGTTGCCCCCTCCGACGACATTACATCACTCCAGTGTTACTTTGCGCGGAGATGCGGCGGCTCGACGCGCGAGGCCATGCGAACAGAGAAGGGAGTAGGGCGGTGGAGAAGGTCGATCAATATCAAGCTAAGCGTTCAGCACCTACCAACCTCTGTGGTGACCCGAGCAACGACACGTCCCGCTCGTTGCAGTCGAATAGATTTCGCGAACACGATGCGACATGGAAAACCGCGACATGCTCCTTCCCGTCTGCCAGTACATTTTTTCAAAATCATAATAGTTCGTTTTTTTTCTAATATATCCAATATATTCCTATTTTATATATACAGGGTGCTTCCTAAATAACGTCCACCAATCATATAGTGCTATTCCTGATAAAATTTGAGTCAAAAAGTTCTCTACCATTTTGTAATTTTTGCAATACCTTTTTTTATTTATCCAATAAGCTAAATGTCTAAAATCGACGCATAAAGCAACTTTGAGATATCTTTAAGAATTCTTTAAGAAATATCTTCAAAATACTTCACAAAGAACATCCTGGTGAAAAAATTTGTCAGTTTGTCCGAAAAATATAAAAAAGACAAATTCTGTTAAATTCAGACATTATTGCCGAAATTTAATGAAAAGTATTTTATTTTATCTGTCATTTGTATATTACGAAAATTTTTACGAGAAATTTAAGGTGAATTCGAACACATTCTGATTACATTTCGAACAATCTTGAATACTTTCGGATTTTTTCAGTGCCATCAGACATATTACTTTTTTCTATCTCTGTAATTTGTTATTTTTTTCTTATATGTTTGTTTCAATTTTTTAATTTTCGAGTCATTAGCTTTATTCGTTTATCTTACTTTCCTTAATTGTTATTTTTTTTAAAATAGACTAGAAATAAAACATTTTTTAAACTTTATTTATTAATAACTTTTGAACGAACAGTTGAACTACTATCTAAAACTTTTTGAAGGTCATGACTTTGATAACATATGACAATGTTAAGGTCATCAACACGATGTCCGCAAGTCCGAATAATTATTATCAAAAATTTTAATAATTTTAACTGTTTAAATTTACACATATATATATTCCCTTTTTCCATTTTTTAACTATCCAATAATGCTTTTCTTATATCCTTTGGATAATAATAAAAAGCTATAAATGTTTTTTCATTACAATTATATTTTTCATACAATTACATTTTTCTTTTAGCTCATATGTATTTTAATTTGTTTGTTTAAGTTTTTAAAAAAAAATTGTATATTTATGTTGGATATGGTCCACTCACGTTCTTATTCACAATTGCATTTTTTAACATATTCGAGTGTTTATTTAACATTATGTTATTTAAAGATTGTGTTAAATTGATATTCAACATTTTTTCTTGATGTCAAAATGATATTTATGAGTAAATAATCAAATAACGTCAAAATTAAGTATTTTAAAACGTAAATTAAGATGAAAATGTAAGTTAATTCAACATATAAATTAATTTTACTGAAAGAAGTGCTTCCACGATTTGTTTACAAATTGTATTGATTGTTTTTTTTTTGTATTTATTTTTTTATCTAATATTTGTGTAACCTCCTAACATATGTATCTTATGTTAAATAAGCCCAAAATAGTGAATCATTTATTTGAGACATGCGATTTATGTTAAATCGACACATTTTTCCGACAATAGAAATGAAATTTTGGATTTAAGTAAAATAATCTTTGAAAATTTAAACGACATATGTAATCCCCTGGCGAGAATTCTGAGCTGGTTTTTGGGCGGGAACACGCTGTTGGAAATTAGGATCTGCATAATACGGCAATATGCATATGCGCTATTAGGAGGCAGGCAAGTCTCTTTGTCCTTAAGTCACCAATGCGGATTAGCCGCATATTCTATTAGAAGAAGTTTGTAATACCCAAAACACGATAACTTCCGATGTTACAGTTAATTTGACATGCTCGTGTACCTAAAAAAGGAATATTTCAAAATGTCTCTCTTATCTCAAAATACAGAAGTAATGAGTAAATCTAATGTTACGGTAAATTATTTGCAGCTTATGTATATATATGTAAGTATATCGTGAAATTGGAACGGCACGCGATGTAGTGCGAGTGGAGTTATTAGTTCCCGACAATTTTGCAATGTGTTTAGATGACACATTTTGGATAGGTTTATCTGATAGATGCCATAAAATAAAAAAATATTTTTGGCTAAATAATATTAAACAGTAAATTGTCTTAAAAGTATACATATGATATAATAATCATGATCACGTTTTATTTATGTAACTTATTATGTAAATTAAATTTATAGTTTTAAATTTTTGATTTTGGATTTTCTTCTTAAAAGGAACTTTTCATTAAATTGTTGAAAATTTATTAAAACTATTCAAAGAAAGAGTTTTGCGGTTACATAACTAATGGAAAGAATATAAAAAGCAGCATTTTGTAAATATGAACGTTTCACGAGAAAATGTTTTTTTGTTTTAATTCAGTAAAAAAGATATAAATTAGATGACATTACATCTATCATAATTATATAATGCATTCAGAACGACATTTTATCGATATAATTCTGCGTATCTCATTGCGTAAGTTAAATTTGTATAATTCTGGATTTTTTTACTGCAAATTCTCTCTCTCTCTCTTTGCTAGAGAATTTCATTATGTGTGTAATATATTTGGTACGTTCAAGGAGACGCTGTTAATACTATTTCTGTCATTCTATCTTTGTTTATTAGATGTAAAGTATGGATAAAATGATACAAATAGTGTTAATAGCGTCTTTCTCTTCTTGGTCTTTCCGAACGCATCTATTGTGTGCTGTTTCGAAAAGAAGAACCGTGTCATTACATTGAATAGAACAAAAGAAGAAGACTACTGCAAGTCAAAGATGAATCTTTCACGAAAAGTTTTATTGTTTTGTTTAAGACAATAAAAAATAAAGGTTATTAAAAAAATTAAATCATTATACATATAATAAATTCAGAAATACGTTTTATCTTACACTATTTATCATGTACATTAAATTTTTATAATTTTGAAAATCTTTATTTTCGGATTCTTAATTAAAGAATTTTTCATTAAATCGTGAATCGAAAATTTTCTTCATTAAATTCTTCATTATGACGTGACATAAACGTGGAACATTTTGCGTATCTTTTTAAAACGATGAGTCTTGCCGTCATGTAGCAATGAATAAAACAATAGAAGAAAACTGCCACGTCTTAAAAGTAAATTTATTATGAAAAGCTTTATTTTCTTGTTTTAGTATTATATAAGCAGTAAAACAAGTAAATTATTATACGTATATGTAATATATATATCAACTTCATATGTTATCATTTTATAATTCATTATAAACATTAGTTTAATTTATAGTTCTAAATCTTCAATTTCATATCCTTTATTACAGAATTTTATTAAACCTTGATAAATATGAGACATGTTGCGTGTCTTTTAAAAAAAGAAATTCATGTCTTCTTGCGTCATCATATTGAATAGAAGAATAGAAGAAAATTGTCGCATCACAAAAGTGAATCTTTTCTTCTATGAAAAGCTTTATTTTTTTCTATATTAAATGAGAATCGATCAATGTGAATAACATAAATAAGCGAAGAAAATTTTTATTTTTTTATCTTCGATTACAGCAATCATAGACTGCGAGTTGTTTAGATTCAAAACGAAAATTTTTGGATAATTGTACAATCTATACACTTAATGCTACATGAAAAAAAATTTTCTCTTAAAATTTACCTTAAAAATATGGTAATTCGGATACAATATTTTAAAGATTTTTACGATGCATTTTTCAATAAAATTAATCAAACTTATTTTATATTTTATTGTTTTGTATAATAATTTTATTAGTAAATGAGAGAAATTTACATATAAAATTCTTCAAAATACAATGTTGTCCCACGACACTTACTACCATAACGTATTTTTAGATAGGTAAAAATTGTAAGAAAAAATTTTTCTGTGTATAAGGTTCTAAATGTAAAAATAAATAAAAACTTTGAACCTTCTTTGCTATTAACCATCGTAAGACAAATTTATTTGCATTAGTGAAAAAATGAATTAAACTCGAGGGGGTAACCACTTAATATAATCGTGAGATAGAGTTCCTGAAATCAGTATAAGATTCATATGAAATCCTTATGTATAATCCGATAATTACATATGCAATTACAAGAAATAATTGTACAATATCAGATATAATCGTTAATTTTACTAAATAACTTCATATATACCAATAGAGAAGAAAATTATTTTTCATCAGATGAAATCGTATGAAATCAAATAAAATCATGTAATCTGTGGGACAATATTTCAGCTAGTAGTTATCCCCTCGATTAAACTATTATAAATACATTCAAAGCCACGCTTTACTTATATAATTTTCACGTAAATTAAATTATTTAATACACAGAGTATAGGTAGTGAATCTTTAATTCTTTATTAGACAATTATTTAAATCCTGGCTATATATATGCACATGAGTGCAGAACGTATTGTTATGCGTGCCTTTGAAAAGAAGAGCTTTGTCGTCATGCGGCAATGAATTGCAGGGTGAGGAGGGGAGCAGAAGAATTTAATTGAGGGGTCGATCGCACACGACACGTTGACACGCACGAGTGAGGATCGATTATTGCCGTGACACCCGGTACACACGTGGTACTTGCGTGCAGTTTTCATCCCGTATATACGTTACGTTGTACAAGTTTCGCGATAACATGCCGTAACTATAAGATATAACTTTCGACGTAGTTTCCTGTGTCCTAACACGTACGCAAGCGTCTCCGTACGTGTGTGCGCGGGGGTGAAATGTGTGTATGTGTGTGTGTACACGGAGTGCCAACAATATCGCGTGGCAGGCAGTTAACGAGGCTGCAGCGGCTACATGAGACACGATCTTACCATAGTACGGAGAACGTGCCTCCAGTTTTGTAATTAGCACCGATACATATTTGCACTACTGCGGTACTTTCCTTTATCCCATTTATCTCACCGTGAGATCAACGTAGATTTTTACACGTGTCAATTAGCTACCTTCACGTTAATCGTCTATTATCTCCGTTCGCTACGTTAATTGTCACGATGTAAACGAAAGTCAGATATATGTGTATATGTACAGGCGATTTTTTTAATTATGAGTACTTTGAAAACAATTGAGTCTGGGCGCGCCATTCTGCTTCTAAGAAAAACTTATGGGGCAGTATTACTCGCGAATTGAATTAGTCAGAAATTCTTGAAATTGAAACTATATGTTATACTAGAAGACTTAGATACGTTTCGTAATTATAATGAGATTGACTCAATACTGAAATATAAGCAATTAAAGACAGCACTTTTTATATGTGTCGTCTATACCAAGTTCACGAAAATGTCACATTTATTTTTTCATCACGCGTGCACGTAATGTGCCCTATACCGCAACGCTTTTGCGTGCGGTAAATAGCCAATACCTCAAGCCGTTGAGTTATTTCTCTAATCCCACTCTTCTGCGCAAAAACGTTGCTGTATAGGGCACATTACGATGAGCACTTGTAATGAAAAATTCTATGTGTAGCGAGTGGGGGCATATTTGTTTATAGATCGGCACGGGCGCTCGCGCCCGGCCGCCCTATAAACAACTGTCCCCCACTGTTACACAATGTACTATTGTAGGACTTGAACTAGTAGTACTTAAGATGTTTTTAATAAAAAAAACGAGTATGTGATGAAAGAATATGAAAAGGATATTGTGGAAAAATTTCACAATTTTTATAGTTTATGTTTGATTATCTTATTTATTATAGTTTAGTTTGAAAAATAGAATTGGAAGAGTTGGGGAAAATTCTAGAATTGTAAAGAGATGAGAAATAAGTTGAACCTCGGTCAAAAGTTAACCGTGAAACCTTTTAATAATTAACTCAAAGATATGCGAAGAAGTATAAATTTTTGATATTTCGTATCGATATGAATCAAAATACACACTAATATGGCGATATTTTGATTGGAAAATGATACGATATTCTTATCATTAGATCCTAATAATATAGGATTCTATTGTCATACTCGTATATCTTTACCCAAGTAGCAGTGTCTACAAAGCGTTAAATAGTACATGTAAGCATTTTTCGGCGCTACTGTGCTACTTGAGTAGTTGTCTCCTCTCTTCTCTAGCTCTCCCACTTCTTTGGCTGCAGTGTGTTTCAAAATTCACTGCTAGTGCTGAAAACTTAAGAGTGCACGTAACTGAAATAGCCTTTTTGTTATGCCTGCTGATGACTTTGAAAACACAGCCTTTTTATCGATTCAATTGATATCTAGGTTCCCAATTCCGATATGCTATGGAACAAAATCTCAAGAAAACTCGAAGTTTCAATGCAAAATATCGAATATTAAAGGAGTAATGTTACGATATTTCAAAATTGAATCATATCGCAATATCCCTAAATTAAATACAGAGGCTTGTTTTATAATTTATACTGACTATAGGTAATTACAGTTAGGGGTTGCACAATTAAAGGAATAGGAAACAAGAAACAGAAAATAAGAATTTTAATTAGAATAAAAAATTTGCATGTTACTGCGTATTCCACAGTATGATTTCTATCAGTCGTTAAGAGTTACAGAATAAATCTCACAATTTAATATATATTTTTTATACTTTTACATACAGAGGAAAGAATGGAAAAACAAAAAATGTTAATATTTTAGATATTTAAATCTATATATAGGAAATTAATTTTAATTAATTTAATATTTTTAATTAATTTTTATTAAAGTATTCAAATTAAAGACTGATTCAGTAAATAAAAACACTTATGATAGCTGATTTAGAAAAATAATCTGACGTAAAGTTTTTCCGGATTTCGTGTTTGAGAAAAATTCTGGACGAGATTAATGAGCGCGATAAATAAAATCGAACAATAGCGATTGAGTGGACGTTTCTCGAGGACGAGGCTAGTGCAGAATGTGCGATACAAGCCAACCACGTCTTAGCGTCGCCATTACTCAACTGACAAATAAGATTTTATGGCCTCGCGCGCTCGACGACCCATTTGCCGAGCACCGGTCATCGACCGGCCTGCGGTCGACATTTTTTTCTTCAGTAAAAAACGTCGCACACATGGCGTGATATAAATGTTATAACTCAACACAGCTGATTGATAGTTTTTGACTATTAATCTTTTTGGGAACCGCGGCCTGTGCGCAAACCAAGCTCCATGAGAGCGCATAAACAATAAAATAACGGCTCTATGTTAAATCCTGGTTGGGTTATAACCGAAATTTAATTTAAAACTTGACATATATATGTATAAACTTGCATGATACAAATAACGCAAAAAAGATTAATAAAAAAGATTAATTTTGATAAATGATTGTTGATATTTTGAAGAGGGATTCGTTGAAGAGTCGCGGCAGGACATTTGATGAATATCTCAGATTCTTAATTCAATATGATATATTCAATCTTTTCGTCAATGCATGGATATCCGGTATCCATTTTGAATTAAACGTGAAAAGTTTTAATATTTTTGCAAATTTCGTTCTGTAATACCTTAGATCTTCATCCTTTGAACAACATAGAATTGTTGTGTATGTGTGTGTGTGTCGTTTTCACTTTTACAGTTTTAGTGGAAACTTTGATTATGCCATTTAATGTATTGAGTATCTATTAATAATTTCTTTATATAAAAAGTAAATATGAAAAATTAGAATAATATTTGAAAGCTTTTTTTAAATAATTTTAGACAATCCATTTGTTAATTACACTGCTTTCAAACGTCAACAGTAATTTTGATTTACATTTGATTAAACATCATTTTTTTATATTTTTATTTTTTAAGGGTGAAAAATATTCAAGTTTTACCTAAAATGGTTATTTGGTCGTGAATCATAAATATTGCCTATGTTTTTGGCTCCTTTAATTTTATTTATCTCGTAAACCTGAAATGATAGAACAATTTTACGATCAGATTCGTATTCAGCGTCTAAAAATATACAGAGAATGACTTGAGAAATCCAATCCGCATCTATTATGTAGAGTAGTGTAATCCAACAAAATTATTATTTTTAGATCTGTATCTAGCTCAATTTTTAGATACTGCAGTGAAGCCTTTCTTTTCATATACGGTTATTGTTCTGACATATTTGCATTCTTAAAATTAATCATCACTTTTTGCTTTTAATTTTCGACCATTAACGTTTACTTTTTGACAATCTTGTATTACGCAGCAGTGAGTATTGATTACTCTCTATTTAATATTCAATACTAAAGACCGTTAATGTAAGAACATAATTAATACGAATACGAAGCCTATAACAGTCTGGCTTGGATCTTTAATTGCTTACATATAAATTATTGCGGTACTATCACGAATTAAAACAAATTAATAATTAACTAATATACACAGTCTCCCCAAATTGCGCGCCGAACAATCTTCGCGGTCTTGAAACGCAACTCTAATAATCTGAAAATACTAAATCTGAAAATAATTATTCCTATTCTACTCTCTATTTAGTTATGCATTTGTTGGCAAACGACATTTGAGAATAGCTGACAAGTAATGACGTTTGCGTTATATGTATTTTATGTAGGAATTATTGTGAGAAATTGTATAAATATACTGGCCCTTTGACATCTTCACTTGATTCTACTTCCATTATTTTTCTTATATTTTATAAATATTGATTATCTATAAGAAAACAATGACATTTAAAAATAACCCTAGATATATATCTTTTTCTTTTGCGAGATTCGATCTAAAATAATAACAATAATTCTATTAGTAATATATGTATAAATATTCTGCTGATATATATGCTAATGATTCAAAAATAGTTTTTTATAACTAACTTGTCAATAATGTTTCTTTACCTTATAAACTGCGCTTACAATATTTCTACGTTAATAAAAATATTTTGTGCAAATATTATGAATTAATAAAAAAAAGCATAAAAACACAGTTACGTGTAAAACACGTAGCAGTGAATCTGTCTGTGTCGATTGCTTAGTGAGAATAATAAACAAACGATAATAATAATAATAGAAACCTTTTAGAGCCAACACAGGTATAAATGTGTGTGTATATAAATATTCTTTATTAAATTCGATCAACAAAAATATATGCGTTTCGATCCTGTTTTGGATCCTTTTTAGTATAATAATAATAATATCAAATCATACAATTACTGTGTTTGCAAATAAACGATGTAAATATAAATTCTATCAAGAAATATGGTAAAAGTGGACATTTATGTATTTGTGTTAGCTCTCAAAAGTTTCTATTATTATTATTATTTATTGATTTATTTATGATGCAAATTGGTTTATTGTTGAATAATTAATAATACATATGAGATATTGAGTATATTTTTAAAATACAATTTATATTGAAAATATTTTCAAGATTAAGAACTAGCTATTATAATGATGGTTTTACACAATCATGTTCTAAAATACGTATCAGGAGACGCGGTAGGGTCTGCGGCCATGTTCAAAAACTGAAAGACACTACAAGTCTTCTCTTATCCCGAGTCATCAAATTTTTCAGGGGTGCATAACTACTAAAATATAAAAAAATTTTGAATCGAACGAAAATATATGTTTTAAAAGGCGGCACATCGTCACGAGTAATTTGAGCTAAACAAATTTTAATCGGTCTAAATTATAATAAATATGTTGTATTACTTTTAGTTGAGATTGACTGGTCGGTGATTCACAATATCAATATTGCATCGTTACGTATTCACGCATGATGTCAAAAAGTATTTTATATTTCACGTTTCTTTTTATATTAAGAATTCCAATAAGTAATTTTTTACAAAATAAAATTACGTAATAGACAAGTGCCAGCTCCATGCTACCTCGTTGCAATGTTGTCGTATTTCTCCCAATGTTTCGATATTTTCGTTTGCAATTTTGCCAAATAAAAGATAGGGATTGAATCGGAGAAAGCGATAAAAAGGGAAAGAGAGAAAGAGATAGGAAGATGTCTGTACGAGAAGAGAAAAAGCCATCGAGTGACGGGCGTAAATTTATTGCATCCAGACGAGGCGAAATTGAGAGGGGTTGACCGGAAGAGGCAGAGGATTGTGAATGATAGAAGGCAATATAGAAAAACAAGCGACATGGGTGGGGCGTGACAGTGCGTCGCTCTTATTATACTTTCTTATTATGTATATTTATCATTTTTCATAAATTCCGATCTTACTCCGAGTACGCTTATTCTTGGAATGTAGGGCGCAGGAAAGCGGAGTATCAAATATTAAATCAATACTGTGTTAATAAGTCTAGGTCCACCACATTGCATTAAAAGACCGTAAGCCTTAAAGCCTTAAGAAATTGATTAATCACAGTGGAATATGAGAAAAATAATCGACCGTGATTGGTCAATTTCTTTTTATGGCTTAGGATTTCTTAAGTCTAGATCTAAAACTTTGCTTTAAGAGGCCGTAAGCCGTAAGCTATAAGTTGTATGTAACAATATATCGGCCAGAGAACTTATATCGTTAAGCCGTAAGAATTGGATTTCGCTTAATTTGCTTAAGTCTAATGGTTTAAGACTGTAAAAAAAACAGTTTAAGGACAGAAATTAATGTCATTTAACCTCTTTCAGCTTACGGCTAAGGCCTGTTAAATCTATACTGAAGCAAGTAGATCTGAACTAAGGCATTGGAAGAGTTAACTATCAAAATTAAAGAAGTAAATATTAATCCTGGTGGAGAAATTTCGTTGAAATTTTGTTGAAATTTCACTAAAATATTGCTGAAATTGTTCTTTGTTTTAGAACAATACAATTTCAGCAAATAAAATTATTAATTTATCTAATTTTATTACTGAAATTAATATTATAATATATTTCAGAGGACACACGACAAAAATGGTGAATATTTACACAGCCAGGTTCAAATTAATTTCACAGATGATCTTGATATTCAAATGACTTTGATCCTCAAGGAATTCAAGGTTATCAATCTTTTCCATCGCTTGTTGTGCTCATTGAAAAGTTATTAATAAAATAATTTAAATGAATAAGTATTTAATTTGACGGAAAAGGTTAATGATTTTATCCTCTCTGAGGAAGGTTAAATTGAGGCTGGCTATGTAAAAGTAAATATTTATCATCGTTGTAAGTGTCTTTATTGTTTTATGACAATATAGTATTAGTAGTTATTTTTTACAACTAAAAATTAAATTTGAATACGTTTTTCTGTGATCCGCATTGTGTACTTCTGAAGTACATTCAAATGCTGTCAAATAATATTATAGAATTAATTGACTTTTAAGTAGATTCTACACACAAGTTTGATATTTCAATAATTTTAATTATTACGTATGTGTTCGAATTTTATAAATTAAGTTGACTTTTTAGGTAGTTTTAATATTATTTAAATTTAATATTAAATTTAAATAATATTAAAGTTAAATTCAGCTTTATGATTTTAAATTAAATTTGAATTCTTAATGTTATAATAATTTTAAAATAGCTCTTTATAATTCACAAACATTTTTGAGTGGCAATTTAATTAACTTTTGGAATAGCCTGTCAATTTTAGGAAGCAAAAGTGATACTATGGCGATGGAATAATAATTGTCTCGCATGATCTCAAGCTAATCCGACTTGAAATCTACCAGCGGCATACTAATTCGAGTACTTTTAGACTCGCACGGCTCGAAAGTAACAGACGGATAGAATCGAGAATCCATTAGTGACCAATTGAAATTCCAGTTCGTTAAAGAGTAAAGTACTTAAATTCTTTTATATAGGCAACAAACGCCTTTTGCTATTATTATAGTTTTGTAAGAATATATTACCATTGGTGGTATAAGATTAATAAATTTCTTAGCTTAAAAGTGTCGCATGACAAAAGTGTAAAATTCAAGAATTACAAGATAAAATTTCTTGTAAATATTGTATTTGCAACTGAAAAAACTTTTCTTTTTCACGATCAAATAAGAATTAATGACGGGAGCAAATTTAATTCAATCAGTTACCCAAAGAAGTATTTAATTATTTAGAAAATGATATTCTTTTCAATGTATGTATCAAAAATTCTGTTAATCTCATTGAAATGTGAAAATAAAAACTTTAATGAAATAAAATGAATAAAACAAATTAGAGAGAATAAAGGGCAATAGAAGTCGGACGCAGAAGACGCAATTAAAAACACCAATAAGTGACAAAAACCATTTATAAAATGGATAAAATAATTTTTAAATAAAAATAAATTCGACGGAAATGATTACGCAACAAAAAATATTACTTTGATAAGGTTGATTTAGTAAAAAAACTTAAAAAGAGTAAAGAATATAATGGTTTAATACCAAAATGTGAAAGAACACGTGCAATAGATAAAAATAGTTTTTTTTTTAAATAAGATTTATTATTAATTTCTTTTTAATAAAATCTAACAGATTTTTATGTAAATAAATTTTAATTCCGTTAAAATATATTCTTGAATTATAAATGATTAAAAGTAAACAGATTTTTATATTATCTATAAATTTTTAGATCTAACACACGCTTAGTACATTAACAGTTTCTTGCGCAGAGGTTGCAGCAGTTCTCCTAAAATCGGAAATTACAGGGCTACGCCGGCAAGGGTTGGGTGGCAACGACCAGGTATTTAAATGGATTCAATTTGGATCGGTGCCAGGCAGGCTCGTGCCAATCGTTGAAAGATGCTCGTAAAAGATGAAACTCTCGGCTCGTCGTCGGACGAATTAATCGCCATCTCCTCGGCAAATCGAGTCGCTATTAAAGAAGTCGCAATGCGAGTTCGATAAACGATCTGACCTAAAATCATCAAGATTCATGTTGCATTCAACATCTACAATACTGTTTCAAGTTCTTGAAAAATAATACATTTTTTATTAATTTCCGTTTTTGTATTTATAATTAACGTAATTATTATCGATTTGATAATTAAAGAGTTTGTTGAACATTTATATTTTATACTTTTATTAATATAAAATACTTTTATTAATATAAAATACTTTTATTAATATAAAGGAAAGAAAAAAAGAGAGAATTTTTTAATTATTTTATTAATTTCTAGATATATTTGAAAATAAAAATAGTTTTTAACTAATTTTTAATTTTCTTAATATATTTAATTTGTCTCGATTTCTTACAATGTAATTTAATTTTTAAAACGGTACTGACATTTCTTTCTATATCGCGTGATGCAAGTCGTCTGCGTGTAATCTTATCCTAAAAATTTTCCATCATAAATATTTCAAACGGCGTCATTTCGACACAGGAAGGTCCGGGATCGTTTCGCGGACGAGCGGTGACGTCCTTCGACGTGACTTCCGAAATTCCGTCGGAATGCTGTATTCTCGGCAGCCGCCATCGGAGAACGCGGCCACGCGTGACACGTGTCGCGCGCACGTACGCTCGTCAACTGCCGAATAAAACCATTTGTCAAATTCAGTTCTGCCGAACGAGAAAGGCTCTCTCCGAATTTCTTTGACGTTCCGCAGAAGGAATAGACAGCTTGCCCGGACCGGAAGTGGTGTTCGATAACACGAAATGATATACAGAGAGAAAAAATGGTTGGAATAACCATAATTTAACTATAATTCTCTCCAATTCACACCATAAGAAGTTTCCTTATTTTCTTTAGGTTTCTTTACGGTTGATGAACTTCCCTTTTATTTGTATTTTTTTTGCATATTCTTGCGTATGCAGCTTTAAACCTTATCACACGTTCCTTTAACTTCTTGTTGACTGCGAATTCAACTTCTTCCACATATTCCTCATTTTTATAACTGTAATACAAGTTGTATGATGATTTCTTCTCTATGTCGCCTTGTCCAACATCTCTTGTAACGCCAATATATCCAACTTGTATTCATTCATTACTTCCAGTCGCGCCCTGAATAATCTAGTTCTATACAATATTTGGGTATTCCACGTTCCCAATCTCATATGTCTATTCATCGTTTGCTAATTCTTTATCTTAAGAGCCGTCCGGATATATTTTCCTGAAAATATATCGTTTTTTTATGAGAAGAGGCCATTAGCCCCTAACTCAACCCTCTTTTCGGAGAGCCATTTTCCCTTCTTATAAATCTGTCCTGATCTCACCTTCCATTGAAGTTGGTTACCTAATCTCCGGTAAGGTTGCTCAGGTTTTCCGGGGTACACCAGCTTAAAGCTTGGAGATGAAGATAGGGATTGAATAAGAAAGGTTACGTGGTGTTATTAGGATTCAACACCATGCGATCTGCATCATATACTACCCCTCAATCCATTACTAATACTTAATAAGTAAAATACTCTCTGATACTTCTTGACATTTTGCTTTTTAATTTTTATGTTATTTTGTATATAGAATTTTGCTCGAAAGTTTTGGCCCTTTCGCCAAACGCAGCAAAAAACAACGCATCGTCACCGGCGATTTTTACAATTAGCGAGTTTAATGTGTTGTAGAAACGTTTTGTTTTTGGTTGTCACAGGTTTTTGGCGCAAATCAAACATCAGAACCTAACGGTTTCGGTATTATTTCAATATTTCCTCATCCTTTAAAACTCTTAGATAATGCAAACATTGCCCTGGGAACAATCGTGAGAACATCTGTCCTCGTAATTTCCTCGTCCACTTTTTAGGTTTAATTTATGCTAATTCCTAGAGATTAAAGTACATGTAACGCGTATTTTAATCTCTTTACTTTCTGAAATACAAAATTCCGCAAGCAGCTGTAACAGGATGTCATAAAAGAAAAAAATAAACAAGCTATACTTACTGTGTTGTTTATTTTGCTTAAATATGTTAATAATATTGCAGTTTTCATGTCAGCCTTTTAAGTTAAGCTTATTATTCTTATTTTGAATTGTTTCATTAAAAAAAATTTATTGTACATTAATTTGTCTATGCAAAATGTTTCACCGTTTCTCTTTAATTCGCGTGATGATGAAAATGATAAAAACCTTGTGGAAAATATAAGGTAACAAATCGTTTTACAAACTTATTTATAATGATATTAAGTATTTTGTTTGTAACAAATAAATTGTACATTACAATAAGGTTTTATTAATTTGCAAGAATCGAAAAAATCCTTTTTAATGGATATAAAAACAAGTTTACTATATCAATTCGAATTAATTCTGCTGTTACTATGCGAGAAGAATAGTTACGTAATGACCGCGATGAACATCATGAATAGTCAATAGAATATATTTATATCGAGTTGCCATCGGAAAATCCTGCATTTCACGACCCGTATGAAGCCCTATTGGCCTTCCAATATTAAAAAATCGATTTTTTTCTTCATGCATTCGTTTGCTCATCGTTTGCTCACGAATGCTCAGTTGGAATTTTTGTTTGCTCACCCTTAGTTCAAAAAATACAAGTAATATACATTTATATTTACTAGCGTTTCGTAAATTAAAATTTGTAATCACGGTTTTTATTACAGATGTCCTGACAGTGGGCCCCGGGCCACCAGGATGCCGACAGACGACGACTATGGCCGAAGAGATCGTCTCCTGTTGCACCAGCACCCGATCGCACAGTACGGATCCTCGTCATCCCCGCTTCCCGGATCGAGCGCACCGAGTTCCAGCGGCGTGGGGACTCAGATTGGTTCCAACAATCTCAGTGATTGCTTTAAGCAGCAAGTACAGCAACAATCGTCCGACTTGCGTTCGGTCACGAGTACAGCAAGCCAATTGGGTCAAGAGCGTCACCAATCGGACCAACAGACCCAAAGCAACGAGCATGTCGGGACCCGAATGGTTGATCGACACGAGAAATCCGCGGAGAAGCCTACGATTGACTTTTCTAAGTGCGGAGAAAGTCGTCCGTCGAGTTGTGAGCGCTTTGGACATTATCAGACTCAAAGCGAGCATGTGGGAGGATGGATGGGGGTTGAGCGGCACGAGAAGACCGTGGATAAGTCTTGTATTGATTACTCAAAGTGTGGAGAAGATCGTCAGCCGAGTTGTGAACGTTTCGGACATTATCAGGCTCAAAACGGCGAACAAGTGGGGAGTCGGATGGGGGGCGAGCGACACGAGAAATCATCTGATAAATTGTTGGTCGATTTCACCAAGTGCACCGCTGACGGTCGACAGTCGAGTTGCGAACGTTTCGGGCATTATCAGACTTCGACGTTCGGTCAGCCCTCATTGCAGGGACACTACGGCGGTGCACATGCAGGTGCTGATCGTTTCACGCGATTCAATGACGTCAGCACGTTGCACGGTGAGCAACGGGTCTCGAACGATCGTTACTCGGTTTGCAACCCGGAGTTGCGTTTTGACACGACGGGCACGAGCGGGTCCAACGAGTATGCGAACGCGAATGCACTCACGGGTAATTTCGTTTCCGAAACGTTCCCATCGCCACCATCTCCAGCACCGGCTAATGACCGCTTTGTCCCACCACCGCCACTGTCGCCCAGTCCAAGCGAGAAGTATGCCTCGAGCCAGAGCTTGGCTGGTTACTCTTCTGTTGATCGCATTTTGCCCTCCAATTCTCCGGGGCCCAAGTATGGTGCCGACAGTGCCGCTTCAGCATCGTCGATGCCCGCCAAGGAGCGCTTTGCTTCCGCCGAACGGTTGCTGGCCAATCAGCAGTCAGATACAGGCGACGCTAAGGATCAACAACGTTACGCTGGACCATCTGATCGCCTGCTTTCGGGATCCTCTCCGATCCTGGGAGGACTTCAAGCTGGACTCCAGGGCAGCACGGTCTACGCCAAAGATACTCGCTACGCCACCATTTCCGCTGATAGGATATTATCCTCATCACCGATACACGCACCGGTGCCTGAAAGATTCGTTGACAAGTCGGAAAGGTATTTGGGTGAATCGCCCATTCACGATAGGTATCCACGACAGGATCCACCAGCACATCACGAGCGGTATTCGGCGATGGCGACGCCCACTGAGAGGTGAGTTTAAGTCAGCTTAAGTTGATTCTGAACAATAATTTTGTTTGTGAATTATTGTAGTAATCAGTAGTTGCGTATATTTCAATATTAGGTACATATTATGTACCGCAATATACACATATATTTGATGTCCAGTAATTGTTGCATTTGCTACCTAATTCACAATGAATTATGAATCGTGTTGGACTCCGAAATGTACTTCATGTCTCTTTTATTTGGAATGTTTGTAGGTTCCTTTCGAATTCGCCTAATCCTGAGAGCGCGCATCAGCGCTATTCATCGTCAGACCGCTCATCGCTTCAAACTTCCTCAAGTAATACCGAGCAAAACCGACGCCTTTATACCGACAGAGGAGTCGAGACGGTTTGCCAGAAGTATACTGATCGGTCCATCGGCTCACCAGCGTCCGCTGACTTCGGACGATACTCAGGTTTCTCCGAAGTCGGCAGTCAGACACGATACGTGTCCAGCAACGATCGCTTTAACGATCTCGCTCTACAGCGTTGCAGTCAATCGCGATCGATCGATAGGTTTTCCAGCGATCGGTACCTCGCTGGATCGTCACCCGCACACGACGGCAGACTATCCAGTGCCGAGACGCCGCGCTACATCGTCTCTTCTACTGAACGTCTGTTGGCGCCGACATCTTCCTCATCGTCCTCCTCATCAGAGACTGATAAGTGTGCGTTTTGCTTTTTTTTTTAACTAAAAACAACAAATACGCATTGCGCATTTTGATGTATTTTTTATTACACTAATATTTGGATTTTTTACTTTGTTGATATTTGACCACTTTAAATAATCAACTTTAGTTATACCTTCAAATTCTGAAATTTTTACTTTGCAAAAATTGGGTACCCCGGAAATACCATAGTACATTCCATAAAAACTTGGTACCATAATAATATCATATTACACTTTTAAAGTCTTTCCAAGATTAATAAACAGAGTTTAAAAAATTAAAAAGATAATTATATTATATATACAGGATGTCTTAGAATAATTATTTCATTAACTTAATATAATTATATTAATATAATATAATAGATTAATATAATTAATAGATAGATAGATAGATTAATATAATACTTAGAATAATTATAATTATTATTTAGTGATCATTCTGGGACATTGTGTATATCTATACAATTTTTACATTTTGTTTGAAATTTCGCGAAATTGCAACAGTTTAGTAATTTTTCCTATGTTTTAATAAACTTTGATTCTCAATTTTAACTGCTATAAATATCATTTTCTATTCGAAACTCAGGTTCCAGATATCATTCACCCTATACAACGACCACCAGCACTCAATCTTCGGCCTCCAATGAGCGTTTTGCGTCAATTTCGCCAACGTCGGAAGCGTCATCGAACGTCCACCGCAGCGGCAATGGCGGTTATCAGAACACAAAGAGTACCATCGACAAGTATTTGGTCTCAAAATCGGTTCAAAGCAACTATGATCGCTACTCGGTCGGCAGTCAGAATGATCACCAGTTCGGCCAAGATCGATATTTTACTACCAGCAATAGTGGTGACCGATTTCAGACTTCTCCCGGAACAGACCGTTTTCACACTCCTACTGATCGCTATTCGCCAGCACGCAGCGTCACGGATAAGTACCTGTCCTTACCGAAGCCTAAGGATAGGTTCACCGGTCGCATAACACCTATATCTTGCGCCACCGCCGTCGCGACGTCTTCCACTGATCGCACGTACGGCTCGTCCAACGTTAGCTACGTACCCCCAACTGCGCACACCCCAGTTGAACGATACGTGCCTCAACCGCCTCCCGAAGTGCTCTATCCGGATAGGTAAGAGTCGGACAAGTGAGCATGATAAGGGATCGCTGTATATCTCGCAATATATGTCTAACCTTGAAGATATCTCAGAAATTTTGTTTTTTCTTTTCTTCAAATAATCTTATTAATGATCTTACAATAATTCTAACGATAAAAAAAATACGAGTAAATATTACGTGATTAAATACATAAAATTAATTCTATAATAGATTTTTCGTTTATGTCTATAATAGATATTTTCAGCCATATATTTCTCAATAAATTTTCAATAAAACTAAATAGTAATTTATTTGGTTTTCTCTAATTGCAGTATAAAATATGTTATGCGATCTGATTTTTGAAAAATTACACTATAAATAAACTATTAATTAAATTGTACATAATAATAATTTTGCGATATAGATATTAAAAATTATCCAATCAATTATTTTAATGTACTTTAACGTAACCTTACAATTTACATCATTTATTTAAAAAAAACGGTTTATTTTCTGTAAAAAATTTTTCACGTCTTGTCTTAAACTTCTGTATCCATTTCCACACGAGTGGAACTTAAAGCCTGGTTTCTGTAATTGTTCAGGTATGTGGATAGATATGTGCCACCCGCAGCGCATACGCCAACCGATCGATATGTACCCACGAGCGATCCAGGGGATCCATACATGCGTCGCGACCTTGGCTTTCATCATCATTATCGGCTACCGCCGCCTACTGGTTACCCGTATCAAACACATTTCCGATTCCGTGGATTTGCATACACAACGTCCAGCCGGCTGGGCGGCAGTCCTGGGTCCAGCAGCTCCAGCAGCACGACATCTAATCAGCGCGAGACGTTTGCCACGTCGCCATTGCTGAGACCCAAAGTGCGTCCTTCCGCAGTCGAATTTGGTGCGGCTACAGGCGCCGCCAGTACCGTCGGTACCGCCAGCGCTGCGACAACCACGACAACCGCCAACGGTGTCAGCCGTCACGTTTGTGCGAATCCAGCCGTCTGCTGCGGAGACGTATCCAACAACGGTAGAGCCTGCTGCCAGATGAGGAGATCTTTGCCTCCTGGAACTCTACCAGCCATACCAACGCAGACTTCTTCATGGTGAGTACTTGCAGAAACATTTATGAATTCGAGAGACCGAGATTCCAGAATATTTGAAGTTGAATCTAAATGCGTTTTACAAGAGAGCTAAAGTTATATTTATGTAAAAAGCATTGAAATGTAGCTATATACGTGCATTAAAATGAGAGAATGTTTTCTCTTTGCACAAGTTGAGTAATTTAATTCAATTTAATTTAATTTAATCTAATCTATTATGTATTAATAGATGTACATTGATTAACTCTGGCTATACACACCGTTTTTTTGTATCCAGAATCCTTGATATACACACTTGAATCTCTGGAACCCCATTCATATTTGTTACCGTAACTTCCATAAAAATGGACATATTTTAATTAATTTTCTTTTTAATTGATAGAGAATTGATTAAGAGAGAAACAAATACATAATGCATAAAAGTCGATAAAAAAGGAGCTTTAAGATATATAGGTTTAAAGAAAAAGAAAAGTTTAGAAACGCGAAGAAATCTCAATTTAGCAAATTGTACTGGAGTTTCCGGATCCCAGTGTGTATAGCTATGGTTAAGATAGGCAAAAAACAAGTAAACACATTATTGATGAGTATAAAGTACCAGCAATGTTGCTGCTATAACACTTATCAGAAAATGAAATACAAAAATGACAATTATAAACGACAATATACAGGATGTTTGAGAAGTAATGAAAAATTTTGTTATAAACAACGCGTGTATAGCAATGGCGAATGCGCACGGCGCACCTCGCTGGGCGATTGTATTTCAGCCGTGCGCTTGCATTTGGCGGTGGGCCGGGCAAATTTGGATATTTTTATAAATTAATATCTCGTTAACTATTGTAAAAATTGTTTGGTACAGGACTTTTCTTCTCAGTTTAGTCCATTCTACCCCTATGCGACAAAATTTTTCATTACTTCTCAAACACCCTGTATATTAATGAGACAATACTAGGCACAATTTGAAGACAATAATAATATACGATAATAAAACACATACTGAGAATAAAATACTAAGATTTCAAAATTTCAATACGAAAATTTATGTACATGGGTGGCTTGCGTAAGTTAGTTATTGATATAGTGATGCGTCAATGACACGTAATCATCTGTGTGTAAGTACTATTTCCAATATGACTAATCGTCTTTAGGATTCCCTTAAGTAAGTAGTTCGTGACTGGAACATCCTTCGATCTTGCCTTCATTAGTTGGATCATCTTTCAATCTCGTTTTCGTGGGCTACACATCTTACGATAAAGCGTTTTATAACTTTGAAACAGGTTACTTAAAGTGGATAAAATTATAATGTTTTGAAAAATCTAAAAAAAGGTTATAAGAATATACGCAATAAGAGAAATAGGAGGTTCCATTAAAAAAATTCAAGGCAAACTTATCCCGGTCTTAGCGACGCTCTCTCAATGTTAAACCGATAATATTAGTAAAAAAAATCTTTTTAAATTCTGCACTTTTATCTAAAACCCATTTTCTATAAAGCTTATATTTTTTAAGATGTTTCAGAGATCAAATATTTTTCCCTTCCTTTGTATAAGACACTTGAGTTAAATAAGGCCCATCTAATTAATTTTATTTTAAAAAATTATATATATGACGATATTAAAATAAATTAAGTGAGAATCGAATCTTTATTTTATTTACTTATACAAAAGTAAAATATATTATTTATATAAAATAATTGTATAGCGATGATATCACCCACGATCCTCGCAGCCGAGCGTGCGAGATGGCTCGATTTGTTTTTATACATATAGCACAGCTGATTCGAGTTTCCGCAAATGCCGTATTCATTTAAAGTGAAATCTATTTTCGGATCCGTGTATTGATGTTTCGCTAGTATATCTGAGGTCTGGAGTAGATAAGAGTTAAGAAAAGAAAGATAAAACGATAATTCTTCGATAATCTAAAATATTGTTTTTGCACAATCAAGTATCATTGTAATGGCTTAAAATTGTAAATAATATTGATAATGATTCTCCCCGATTCGTGGGGAGAAAATATTGATATGTAATAGAAAGATTCTGACAAAAGATATGAATGAGCGATCTCGCGAGGAGAGAAGCAAAGATCGTTCGGCTGCTCTCACCGCGGATAGACAGTATATCTCCTACTAACAAATGAAACTTATAATGATAAACGTAAAGCGGTATTAAGACTTTTCCATGCTTGCCCATCTGTTACCAAAATTTATAAATAAATAGAAAATAATTTTTTTTAACTCTCTCTCTCTCTCTGACTTTGGGCCTGGTGACATATATGAATATAATGAGGCCTAAATAAAAAATCAATTAATAATAACAAAGAAAATAAACATTATCTTTCTAAATCAGTTTTAAAATGATTATTAATCACAAGAAAGAAATTTCTTAGAATTTACTCTTAAACATTACTATTATCTTTAATTTTGTTTATAATTGACTCTTTAATCTTTGGAAATTTCTAGCAAGTTGAATATAATTTTAGCTTCTTAAAAGATAGCAGCATTGAAACTTATGCTCTGACGTAGGCGTCACACATAACAAATAAATAACAATAGCCATGATAATAATCACGTAAATGGGCCTTATTTAATTAAAATATATTGCTTTAAAAAATATTTATATTCATTTAAAAAAATTAACTTATTTGTTATTTTCCATAGCTAGGAAGTAGAATAATATCATATTACATTATATATAGCCAGAACTATTTTTTAAAATTGTCAGGAACTCTGAAACTATCGATAATCTATACAGAACTTTGAAAAAGATTAACTTTTAATAATGGAAGGGGGCTATCTTTACAGAGGTTCTTATGATCACGTCACTCTGATTAGAGAAGATAAGGTTATAAATGGCTGAATGCAATAAGTTGCAGAATACAGCAGCGTGTTTTTTTTTTCACAAGTAGTAGCTCTTAATAAGAAGTTCTTGATAAAAAGTTTAATTATATAATATAGTATAAGTATATGTGAATGTATATTATATATAACATATTATACAGCTTCATATACTTAAAAATCAAAAGATTGATATTTATCTCGCAATGATTAGAAATGTTTTATCTCTAATAAAAACCGCGTTGTTAAAAAAACGTATTAAATTCTAAAGCATAAAAATTCCAATCTTTTTTTCTTTTTTTTTTTTTCGAAAAGCACATGATATACGAATTTCAAAGTGAAGGAGATTTTCTCCCGCTGATTAGTCGCAAATTTTGATATAAATTGAGCGAATCATATAAAAAAAAAGAAATGTTGATTACGGCGAGCTTAAGAACAGGCGAGCTATAGCCATGTGTTGAGAGCTTGCGAGTGTAACCTGAGGATTATACATAGAGAAAGCGAAGCACCTGGTAGGGAAGGAAGAATGGGGTAAAATGGGATACCCTCCACAATGCACATGCTCAAGTAATAATGCGCTTGTATAATAAAGCTCACGAATTAGAATAGAAGAGCCCCCTAATTGAGGGATAAATGTTATTTATAGGGTCGATGGGAAGCTTAGGAAATTTTAGTTTACGCAGCATTTTCTTCACTTCTCATGATTGCTCCGGATTTGACCGAGAACAGTTTTAATTCTCCTCTTCTCTCTTTCTCTTTTTTCCACCTTTCAAATGTTATATTATTAAGGCCCAGTTTCACAACTTACAGTTAACTCTTGTGACCAAGGTTTATTTCTCTCATAACTCTGAATTTTTAATTCTAGATTTAGAATAAGGAATAAGTTATACCTCGTTTAAGAGTTAACCATGAGTTGTAAAGTAAGCCTAAGAATTATATTTTTTTAGATTAGAATTATATATTAGATATATATATATATATATATAATTTATATAGATTTATATATATATAATTTATATATATATAATTTATATAGATCAGAGAATTACATTTTTCTATTTTCCTAGATTAGTAGAAATAAAATAGCGCGCATTAGCAATTTATATGAACGCGCAGTACAATATTTTATTTCATGTAGTGTAGCAGATCAATAGGTGTAATAGATTACACTGCCGAAAAAGTTTCAGCGCATAACGTTCTTCGTTATTGAGAATGCTTATAATGATTATTAACTCGATCTCGATATAGAGGATAAAATAGGTCAGGTGATATTCCATTAACCTGATTGCCGCGACGAAAGTGCGTGACCTTTTCGAGGCTTTCGTTTTCTGCGCCGCCAAATGCGGACTTGGTCTTAAATTCCGATTTGCACTAAAAATGGCCGTTCCTTTGAATCTTGGAGACCGTGCCGAAAATAAAATGCGGTTAATAATCAGAGATTGCCAGACGTAGAAACAAATTATAGGTCAATGCAAAATACTTTTAAATACGTTCGAATAAATTAAAGTTACGCTTGACATTAAAAAGATTTACTTAACTTTTTGTCGTATATGTACTCATGTCTAAAATAACATTCTACAAATGTAAAAAACGTTCTTTGAAAACATTCACTGTTATAGGAATATTGCAATGTTTTAGTGATACTCGTATTGATGTTATCTATGCATATTGGGGTCTCAATTATGCATAAAATTAGTGAAACCTACAACGGGATTCACTTAAGAAACAAAGAATGTAGAATTAATAATTCAGATTTTCGGACAACTTATCATCCGCAGCTAACACGGTAATGTTAATTGAAATTCGTAAAATTTCCATGGAATTAATTTTAAGCGATGATCCCCGAACAGCTTTTGCAAAGTCGACTTTCACAGAGTTGGTTACTTCTGCTTCTTCATTCAACTTTCATCCAAATTAATCCAGAATGCTGCATTACGTTCTACTCGCGGTGGTAAGAGCTGACAGACCGATGGATGGGGAGGATGGGGATAAAGAGAGGGCAGACGAATGATCCGGAAGTTGTAAGAGGTAGCATCCGGGCATTGTCTTGCACCGGTAACAACGATGTTCCACGAGCTGCTGGCAACTTCGGTAATTATGTCGTGTTCGTGAGTTTAACTGGCCCCATCGCACGAAATTGCAATCTGACACCGGCCGTCGCCATGTCAGTTTCAATTAAGGATTTTATCCTTGCTTACTCATCATCTCTGCACTGTACCCTCTCGCTCTTCTAATCCTTCACAATTGCTACGACAAAATTTCCAACGTGCTCTCATCCTTAATGCGGCCACCGAAATTTTGACATACTATTGCAGTATTTTGCAGAACCGAGTGTCCGGCTAAAGAACGTTCCAGAAAATCATTGAATTAAACTCTCTTCTGATAAGCTAAAAATAACCATTGTGTTATGGCATATCTTGTTTCTTGAAAATATAATACATTATAGATTCTATATATCAAAGTACAAACTTACTGAAAATGTAAAAGCAAAATAGAAGAAATAATATCTCTATTTTTCAAAATTGATGTTAATACATATTTCTTCTAGTGCCCAAAAGTTATTTCATGCAATTAAAGTTAGATAATTTATGATGATAAAATAAATTATTATAATATTAATTAAATTATAACGATAAAAATTTATGTGGATAATAAAATATCATTATAACGGTAAACAATACAGTTAAAGTTAAATATAAAATTATTATTATTATTATTATTATTAAAATGATCAAATTATAATCGTAAAATACTATAACAGTAAATTACAGTAAATTCAAATGGGTCGTATCATTGTATCGGCGATGATGCGCATTGTTTAATCATCAGAAATATATGTAACATTTTTTATCGTAGTTCAAATATGCAATTTAAAAAATTATTAATTAAAATTTATGTGTATATATTTATATAATAAAAATATATATTTTTTATATACATATTTTTTTAAATACAATTTTCCGAGAAATTACGAAAACGAGAAAATAGAGTATTTTTTCTATAACAATCACGTAGAAAGATAATAATATTTATTTCTTTGATTATAAATTTCTGAACGTATCACATACCTACGTATAGTGTCAGCAGTACCTGAAGCGATATAAACAAAATATACTCGATTCTATTCCCTACTTGCTGCAGGTTGCATAATAATGCGTCAGATAATGCAATAGTAGCCCACTGGTTTGGAGGCTTTTAGCAGAATCTACGCAAACCACGGAATCCTATTAGAGAGAGATCCCATTATCATCTATATATATCCTCTTAAAATATTGTTTGCTTATGCATTAGTGCAAAATCGATTATTGCAAAAGTATACGATAGCAAAAAGTAGATTCTAATTGGGAAGATCGAAAAATATACTTCATCGTGGGGGGAAATTATTACTGTCAATATTTAAGTACACAAATATTGTTACCTGAAAGATATTAAAAAATATTATTTTCTTACTATTAATTGTTAGTTAATATTGTAATTTTTTTTTTTATCAATTTGTCTTTATATTATGGAGAAGAAGCAGATTAAGATCACTATAATACATTAATAAAGGAAATATCAACTCCATATTTATTTTACATAAAAATATGATATTTATATAGAAATAAAGTTATCAAGTAAATATATAATCTAACATTCAACATCCTTTGCTAATGATTACTAGTTTTCATTAACAAATTTAATAAATAAAGTGTCATAGATGAAATAATGAATCAGCCTATCTCCAAGGATTTATCGTCTTTTGTTTTTGTTGTAGTAATCGATTTAATGAAGTTAAAAACGTTGAAATTTACGTTAGTAAATTAGTTGTATGTAGAATTTATTTTTATTTTTATCTTTTTGCTTCTTGCGTTAATTTGCATGAAAATTCAATAAACAAAATGTATAAAAGTAATTTTACTACATTGAGAATAAACGTTCTAATTCGATAGACAGAGGTGAAAGTAAACCTTCAATCCGCACAAAAAAGAATGATGTCCTCTTTCTAGCGATATACTATACAAACCCAGACACTGTAGCGTATCATTTACTACAAAAGGAATTGCGTAAGAATCTCTATTAGCCTTCACATTTATCCTGTTCTTGTCTTTCCTTCTCTCTTGTCTTCTTACATCGTCTCCGTTATATGCTATATTCTTTTTTCTGTCTTTCATTTCTCTTTACGATCTCTCATGTTCTGTCCTTTTCTCCTTACCTTCTCTCTTCTCTGCTTCTTTTCTTTCTCTCGATCTAACTTTGTGTGCGCTTTTCCTGTTCTTCGTTCTCTTTCTCTTCTTCATGATCTTTCTATATCTTCCTTCTTTTAAATCTATTTATAAGTATTCGTTCACTGAGTCTCTTTGTTGTGAAGTCTCCTTCAATTTGTGTTACGTTCTCGTCGCACTGTCGTTCAAACTTTTCAAGCTTACTTTATAGGATTAATTTTGTCACGAATTTATAACGTGCTTATTGTTAAAAATTTTTATAAACAAAAGTTTATTTTATTTTTATTGCATACATCAAATATATCACGTATTACACTTTTATACATTCACGAAAAAGCACAAAAATATGAAAGAAATTAATTTAAATGTTGATAATACAATAGTTTTTTTTTCATCCATAAGAAAATGTTTACCGTGTAAAAATCTTTCAATAAAAATTTTATTTAAATTCTTAAATTCCTCCACTTAAATTCACTTTTTTGTTCTAAGAAAAAAGGTACATGATTGATCCCTGAAGTGTATACGTATATATACCTACTACAACTAAGCTATAAAGAACAGACTTTATACTTAACATATCGAAGGATGGAATCCATTAACGTTGCTCAAGTCTCAAGATTATTTTAATTTACATAACTTGTTTGAGTTTCTTAAAATCCCAAAAATGTATGCATTCAAAGTAAGATTTATGAGTATAGATTCTTGGGCGTTAAAGAAAAAGAAAGTGAAGATGCTAAGTGCAAAAAGTACAAGCAACGCGAATAGATCTATAGTCTCCAAAGTCAACTTCAGATCTATTAGGAATACTAGTATCTATAAAATAGAATAAAATTTTTTTTTAAATTAATAAATTACCGTACTGGAAAAAATTTTAACAAAACGAATAGAAATTCGTTATGCTTAATTATTCTGAGTAGTTAAATAAAAACGCAAATTTCAAAGTTTAGTCGCAAAAAATGATAGTCCAATTGACGGAAAATCGCTCATACTGGCAACACTGATTCCGCTCAAACGTTGGCAACCGATTCCTACTCCCGTTTCTAGCGGGACTTGTTGACGCCCAACAGCTGACGATTACCTCCACGTGCAACACGACGCGACGCGATGCGACGCATGCGTCCGATCAGTGCACGTCGCGCCTTTGTTGACGGAGCACCCGTTATAGCTCGTCGTAAGATGTTGCTCGCAAAATTTGTTTCCTTTGTCCTGCATTCGAGCTTCGCATTTTCTTACGTTTTGGTGACTAATAGTGAAAGAACAATGAACGATAATTAAGTATGTTGAAAGCGTTGCGATAATTCGCGTGTGTAATTAGTACAGATTTGCACGGAAACAGTGCGAAAAATATAAGTAAAAAAAGACAAGTTTTCTATTAACAAACATCAATTTATCGAAAAATTTTATATTAAAGTGGTATTGAAATTTATACTTTTCTGTTTATTTGACCGATAAGATAATATCTTGATTTAATTAAAGAAGACACGGTACATTACTTTACACGTGGTAAATGTTCTCGTGCATTCCATCAGGAGCTTCTTGGAATATTGTTAATGTACTAAGTGACACGGAAATGTAATTAATAGTGCACGTGTAGCGGAATGTGTTATTTTGTGAATGTAAAACATTGAAACACAGCATAAGATAAATTTCAGCGTAATCTAAATCGATATTGAACTGAAACTAATATGTCTCTTATCATCTATCTATATGATACGATATCTTTGTCATTTGTCATTTGATACGATAAAGTAATATAGTTGAATACAACATTTTTCGCGCGCGATAATATATAGATTATAGCTTCTGGCTTACGGATTTCACGTAAAATTATGCAGAAATCACCCCATCTTATTGAGTCTCTCTTTTTATTTACAAAATTATATTTATATTTATAAATATAATATTTTTTAATTATTGTTTATACTCACATAAACAATTTATTTATTTTAAAAGAGAAAATATTTTTTTTTTCAACATATTTATATCAATTATATATTGTGTTTTTATTATTAAGAAATTTTACTTTTACAATATATAATAATAATAATAAATCAATATAGATATTTAAAAATTAAATAGTAAAGGATTCTTAATTTTTAAAAACAATAATAGGTTAAAAAGGGCTTGTAAGAGTCAATTAAGCATTTAAAATGTGTAAGAAAGACATAAAATATATTAATAAAAGACGCAAAATACAAGCGAACAATTATGATATTTAAATATATAGATATTTAAAAGAAACGTAAATCCTAGCTTTAAGAATTAAAATCTGTCAAACGATACTTAATTAATTAATTAATTATATAATTTATGAATAAATAGATTATATAAATTATGATAATTTAATAATTTTTATTTTAAAGTGTCCATAAATATGAAGGGTCTGTGAATTATAAATTCGCATTTATAAAATGTAAAAAAATATTTGTGTTTTGTAATATAAATATGTATTTGTTTTGTGATATTTGTACATTGTGTGTTTATGTGTTTCTTCTGCATCAGTATATACTTTTGATATCACGAAACTGTAGTTAAATAAACTCACAGTAGTATAGTGACATCTGACATTGAAATGCGTCAGCTCATGTACCAGCTTGTGTAATTAGAAACGTGCATTGTAACTTGGTGACGTCATTTTTACCTTCATCATGTAAGTACTATGAAAACATTAAAATGCTGTGCCTGAATAACATACATAAAGAAAATTGATGTTTTTCAATATATACGTACACACATGATATCCCATTTTACAACAATCATGTATAATTAAAAAAAAAAAATTAATATGAAATTATATTATGAAAGAACGACTGTTATTGTTAGACAAAAATTTTAGAAAGGAAATTTAGTGCAAGTATTTGTTCAACTGTATAATTTAAATTAAGTTATTTTTTATTTAATATATTATACTTTCGCCAGTCATTTTACATAAAAATTATTAAAAGTATTAAGATAGCATTACCAAAATTGCAATCAAACAAAAATTATCCAAGAATCGAAAAAATAGATTGCCAATATAAGTCAATGCAAGTATTAGAGAAGAAAAATAATAGGAATTGTTATTACATTACTTGCTTGTCTATGGTAATGGGACGTAATCATGAGTTCACTCGAATTATGGTCTTTTTTAGACACAACTTTAATGTATTATATTTAAAAACTACATACGTAGTATATATTATTCACACGTGATTATAGAAACACCAAGCACTCAAGATCTAACTTGACCATTAAGGCCTTGTTTTTCATTGGTTTTAATTCTCACATCCTATAAGATTTAATATTATCTAAAAATTCTTTTACACTTATCATGATTAAAGCGCGCTATTGTCTCTCGAGCGATATGGCGGAAGAAGAAGGGAAGGAGCGAAGAAGAACCAAAACTAAAAATCCACATAGATAACGCGATAGTCAAAATGAAAGTGGCTCGCTCGGAAATGCCGACATATATAAAATAGATCAGTGAAAGAAAACTAATATAAATGTCTGATTATATGTAGAGAGACAGTGCATTATATAAAGAGGGAACAGAATGAATAATTATTAGCAATAGAAATTTGTCGATTTTCACAAGAATTAAAAAATGTGAATATTTTACGCAATACGTAAACGTATTATGTATTCGTCTGTTCGATTTCTTGTACTTTTTTTCTTTAATTTCTTCCATAATTGATTTACTTTTTAAAAATCTAAACTGTTAATAATTTATATAATAATTTATGACTTTTTAGTTTTATATTTTTACTTATGGTAGTATTAGAGCACAACAATACCATCCAAAAGTTAGATTCCGTCGTGCGCTTATTGACGATATCCCCACTCCCACCAGTAAGAGAAAGCTTTTGGTTGCGAGTGTCATCTACACACTCTAAGGCTCTTGTATATATTACATATTAACGTAATAAATAATATGTAACAACGTTACATTCAGTTATACTGCTACATATTTCTAATTTCAGTATAAATCTAAAACTTTGACGTTATGATAGCTGTGTATTTGCAATAAAGAGTGAAAATGACTCCTCAATTAAGATATAAAGGGCAATTTATTAAAGAGAAAACTGTTCAGAGAAAAGGTTGAAAGTAATTTCGGCAATGTGTTAAACAAACAAAGAAAAACGGCTCGAGAAAATTTGCCACATTTTCATAACCTTATAAAATATTCATGCGTTGAGCAGTGCGTATATCACATACTTTGTTTAATTGAAAATTTTAAACTAAAGGGTTAACAATTTTGAAACTTTTTTATAATATTTATATATTTCTATTCTATAATAATATTCTATATATACTCGTTTTTTAATGACAATCCTAAGCATGGTATGGATGCCACAAAATCTGATAACTTGCGTATCCTACATCAAATGTTAAAACTAAATTTTAATTGCAATTATTTCAAAAACTAGACGGTAAATATGTTTCTAATTACACAGATCCTCAAGTACATTCTTTTCATTCTAAATATTATTCCGTCGCGCTTTACGCTCAGGAATCTATTTATATGTATTATATTTTATATTATTATCTTATTAATATTATATTTTATATGCGATCGGAACTGCAAGTTATTATTATTTCTGAGCTGCTTTAAGCACTCGTTTTCATAGTCTCGACGCTTATTGATTTTGGCTTCAAAATGTATGCGAAGGAAGGGATGAAGAGAAGGGTGAGAGACAAAGGTTGGTGGTTCTAATTGGATTAAAATTTCATCGAGGAAGAACAGATGCACCGTTTTGCGGTGGGTCTTTCATGATACGACACTTTTTAGCATAATGATCCTTAAACGCCACGAAACTGTAGAGAATGATGGAAAGAATGATTGATAGATCGAATTTCTCAAGTGAAATATTTTTTTGCACGAAATAAACGACGGAATAACATGTGTCAGGAATTAAATGCGATTAAACTCACTAGAATTATAAATAAAGTGATTAACATGTTCTCGTGAAATGACCTAATTGGAATGAATAATTTTCTCGAATATACGTTCGATGAATAATTCAAACAATTCTCACGTAATATTGAAGGTTGCTAAACAAAAAAATTAATGGCACTGGAATAAATCAACGAATAAATTGCGGAAGATTCACATAAAATGCTTGGTAAAGGATAGAAAAATATCACAAAACCGGTGCAAAATTTACAAAAGTTCTCTTAAAATCTAGTATTAATTAGCAAAAAATTTATAAAAGCTTAATAGATAATTTCAAGGAAAGATTTGCAGCATACAATTAACGATTGAGCCTTCCAAGAATTTGCATAAATTGTCGAAGTGTAATTTAAAAAAACTCGTATGTGCAAGTTTACAACAAAAGAGTTAAAGGGCTATGTGAAGTTGGCCCCCCCCACTATTGCAAATCTAAAAATGACCATGACCATTCGTTTGGTGGTCGTTTGGTGGTGTTTGGTAGTCCATTCCGGACGTTTGGTAGTCAAAGATATAATGAGAAATGTCAAAAAAAGAAGAACGCGCGTGAAGTTAGCCCCCCCATTTCTAAAACTCGGCTTTGCAGACTGCAAATGCAATAATGGCCGTAAGCATTCGTTTGGTTGTCGCTTACTGACGTTTGGTAGTCCATTCCCGATGATTGGTAGTCGAAATTATAGCCGGAAATATCAAAAAAAGGATATATGCGTGCAAAGTTAGCCCCCCCATTTCTAAAACTCGGCTTTGCAGAATGCAAATGCAACAATGGCTGTAAGCAATCGTTTGGTGGTCGCTTACTGACGTTTGGTAGTTTATTCCCGATGATTGGTAGTCGAAATTACAGCCGGAAATATCAAAAAAAGGATATATGCGTGTGAAGTTAGCCCCCCCATTTTTAAAACTCGGCTTTGCAGAATGCAAATGCAATAATGGCTGTAAGCATTGGTTTGGTGGTCGCTTACTGACGTTTGGTAGTCCATTCCCGATAATTGGTAGTCGAAATTATAACCGGAAATGTCAAAAAAATGATATATGCGTGTGAAGTTAGTCCCCCCATTTTTAAAACTCGGCTTTGCAGAATGCAAATGCAATAATGGTTGTAAGCATTTGTTGTAAATTATTAATTTAATATTAAATTTTAATATATGTCTTTCAACATATTATTAAGATCTAATATGATGCTATAGGCATCAAAAATTGGTTAAATTGATTCTCAATTTAACTAAGTGATATTACTGTGGTAGTGAATATGCGTCAAGGCTGAAAATCTATCAGCGTCGCGGGGGGGGACTACATACACAGTATATAAAATTCACATAATAAAATAAACATTAACATCCAGTTTTAAAGACTCGAATGGCTTTACACTTAATAATTATGTTTTTTTGAGTTGTCATTTTTGAGAGTAACATAGCGAAATTTTTATAATACGATATTTCAGTAGATTTTTTCTAATTTTTTAAAAGAAATGGATGTAAGTGTAGAATAAGGCGAACATTGAGAAAATCGATGGAACATTGACGTAAATCGCAAATCGAGATGGTTACAGTGGGAAGAGCCAGAAGTTGAAGCGGAATAGGTGATTCCCGTGAGAAACTCGGAGAGTGTCCGGTGGCTAATTATCGAATACCATTTGTGCAAAACTATGCGAGCGGCGCATGGTATTCTACGGAATACGACCGCAACTCTCACCGCGGAAATCGTGTTCTCGCGTGATTGCGGTTCGAATTAGTCCGGATCGGAGATGGCGATTGATCGATTCGACTCTCTGCAAGTCAAGTCTACGTCAACGCATACGAAAAAAATTTATGTTTATTAATTGACTCTATTTCCTTTCTTCTTTTCTCTTCTATTTTCTCCCTTCTCCCTTTTCTTTTTTCTTTTTTCTTTACCTATTTAAATCTTAAGTATTATAATTAATTAGTTTGAGCTAATATATATTATAATAAATCTAATAAAAATTAAAATTTCTCTACTTATATCTTTATTAAATATTTTTATTATTTTATTAATTTTTGAATTGTTCTTTTTATATTTATTAAATTTGTATTAAGTATTGTTTAAGGCGAATTAATGTCCAAGCATTTATGTCTCTAATTATGTATCTAAGGCAACTGGGGAGAATATGCCATACTTAAGCGAAATTAGATTTGTGTGTAATTATTTATTCAGTTTAAAGTACTTTTACATACTGACTTTCTATCTTTTATATGTATATTATTTGGGTTATGATTGCAAACGAATATTTTCATTTTTATTATTCAAAATAATACGAGATGTTAAAAGATGTGTAATATGCTACATATAAAAAGTGGTAATTATAACATTATATTATTTTATTTATTACAGAAACACAAAATATAATTAAAATTCGAAATTAGAATTAAACGTAATGCACAGTTAATACACAATAGACATATACATAATTATAAATATAGTAACATACAATAAATAACGTATATTCAGAACAGTGGCATATTCTCTTAAGACGCCATTTTATTATATCTTATGATAAGTTTGTACAATATGGCTGTTAAAAAAATGAATTAACGCTTGCGCGACGAAGACTAAATATATTTCTACATTTTTTAACCTATATATTAGTCAAGTATGTCACGTCAAGTATTGTAAGCAATTCTATGGCACTAACATGAGCACTGCTAATTGGTGATTTTGTTAAATAAAACAAGTGGCATTTTATATTAAATCCATTTGGTAAACAATCACATTCGCATAAAGAATCAAAGCTTTAAAATAAACTTCGTCGAAACACAAAAACACGCAAGTCGACATTGCATTACATTTTCTTAAGAGCCACGTTTTAGATATATGTGCACGTAGAAAAAGTTTTTAAATAATTTCGCAAAAAATTTCAGACCGCAATTGCCACGGTAATATTTTTTTTTCTTTACGTTTTTACGCTTTTATGTTGCGGCAAGAGAAATAAGGAAAGGCAAAGTGGTCGAAGGAGCAGGAGGAGACTTAATCCTGTCTCGAAGTATCCTTTGTATCTTGCCCTTTCCGGAATCTTAATGGATCGGAGGTAGTTTTACGTCATGGCAGAGAGCTGTTTTTCGAGAATACGCTCTCCACCACTCTTGTTTACGACGGTTTTCCGCGCTCCTCGACGATAGCCACAAATTCGAGAGTTTTATGAGCTGTTTCGATCGTCGAAAAAGTTCAAAAATATTCGCTAAGGGGATTAGTTGTGTGCGAAAAACATTTTCAGGAAATTTTAGTTTAATGAAATTTACGAATTGCGTTTAACAATATTTAAACGAAATGATCTTGTTTATTATGGAGGAGTAATAATTCGTATTATAAAAGATTACAATTTATAAGGAGTAATAATTTTTTCTAAAAAAGATATCTACTAATTTTTAAAAAGAACTCGATCTTTAAAGTTACTTCAATGTAATACTATAATAAAAAAAAAAGATAGAGAATATTACAAAGCTTTTATTTTAAGCAAGCATTGTGTTACTTAGGCTCGGTTTTTCATTATGTAATTAATTTATGGTTAAGCTTAACCTGATGTTTCACCCAGTGGGTTTTAACTATAACATCATTAAATTGTAGATGAAGCACATTAGATAAAATATCAGGTTAAATTTAACCATAAGTTAACCAGATAATGACAAATGGGACATTATTGTTGGGCCAAAATTTAATTAATGAATATTATATATATTAAATTAAATAAAAAATATCAAATTAATAACTTTCAATGACAACAATCTTTGTATAAAATTGTCGTTTTTAATGATATAAATATATTATCATTTCTCGATCTTTGTTACGTCCAGACCCTTGGAAATTAATTTGGCAATTGATTGGTGAGATGAAGGATGAATAAGAAGAGGATATGGAAAGACGTATAGACAGATTGTCTTGCAGAGAGGTACATGCACGAAAACGAATGCCACGAGTCGAACATACTTTTTGTTGTTCCAAAATGTGGGTCAACGTCCGAAAGGACACTATAATGCCTATTTCCACCGAGTATACGCGAACGTCAGTCCAAATTTCGAGTCAAGAAACTTAATCCTTATCAGAAGACACTGTAGTGTCTCGGCGTTAAAACATTATAATCCTTATAACTCGAGACTGGACAATGTGCGGTCTCTGTAAGACAAGGAGATGATTACGAAAAAAATTGAACAGTGAAAAGATAAGTTAAGTGAATACAAAAAATAAAATTAAAATAAATTAGGATCGGTAAAACCAAAAACTGATAAAACAGAGGAATGTAAAAACGAACTGTATACATATATGTATAATATATTTAATAACTTTTCTTACGTCCCCCCACCAAATTGACATTTTTGTAAATGGGTCAAAGGATCTTGAAAAGGTCTAGGAACGTAAAAGACATGTAGATTCTTAAAGAATGAACTGCTGTAAGGAAAGTTCACTGGAGAAGAGGAATTCGAAAGGAGATTCTACATGCGACGGAGACAGGAAGCTATTCCTTAAACATTTATCGCACCTGCGATACTTAAACGCGTGAAGACACAAGAAACTCTGTGTAGATTCGGTGAACCACCTTTGGAAACTTCCATAGGGGATCCCAAAGTCCTCTCTTTATCCAGTACCCTGTACACGATGCATAATTTCATAATTCATTTCCATCACGGGTTGGTAAGGTGATCGTGTATCGTGCCATGTACAAAGCGTTTCGAAAGAAAATACGCACATTTTACTTGATTTTATTGTTATATTTTTATAGTTATTTCAAATGAGGAAAAACATCATATTGATATGAATCGAACATTTTTTGCGTAATTGAGATGACAAAATATTTTGAAGTAATTTTTGAAGAAATATTTTGAAATAATCCTCCTTTTTATATATGTATAAAACATAAATTATAAAATAATTGCTTTGTAGAAATAAAATATTTTTATTTTAACAACGCAATTATTTTATGATTCCTGTTTTATAAAAAGGTTAACAAACTACAAATGTTTTATATCGTAAAATTAATTGTTTTTTAATTTCTACAACAACATTAACACAGAAGTATAATATTAATTGACAAATTCAACCAATATTTTATAAAAATTCTCCATTAGAATGGATAAAAGTCTTTTAAAAAAGATAATTAAATAATGATTTTACTCTAATTAAAAAAGTAATAATTTCTATTTTACTTTTCTGTTTTGAATTCAGAGAGAGAGAGAGAGGGGGGGGAAGGGGGAGAGAGAGAAGAAATTTTATTTATACTTTGTAATATAAAAATTCGGTTAATAGAAAAACATTTATATATAGATAAAAAATATGTTTATTTTATTTTATTTACAAATTTCGATTTATATGTAGAAAATTTATTCTACAATCACATGTACATACACGTTACCATAAATGTATTTTACTTTAGAAAGGAAAGAAAAAAATTTCGCTCTCTTTGATTAAACATATCCTAAAAAATAAAGATTTGGAATTTTCAATATTTATATACATATTTTAAATATTTTTACATAATAAATATTTAAAACATATAAATATAAAATAAATATTATCTTTACATATTTTAAATATTTATGTTTTTATAGCACATGTGATTTGTTGGATATTCGATATATCGAATATGGAACCCACATGAAAATTCAAGAATACGTAAGAAATGTACGCGGATCCGCCCAATTCTGATAGCCTATCGTTCAGTTAATTAAATGCGCCAATGAATTAGTCCGTCGGAGCTTCGAACAACTAAAGTTCAAAATTGAATGGAACTTTCCCCGACGCGGAATTAACATTAATTTTCCATGATTTCATTTATATTAATTAAATGTCATCTTGAAAAATTCACAGGATTTGAACAATATGGCGGTACATTCGCGTAAGCAATTAATAATGCTATTTATCAAAGAAATTTTTTGTGTTTTATTAAAATTTCTTAAAACTATATAAAAATTTTTTAAAGTGATTGAAACCTTTCTTTTTTCAGTCTTTCTGGAATCTAAATTTTTGTTATTGAAAAATAAAAGAATTTTTTAATATAGCCATCATTGGTAGCTTATTAGATTGTTTTCAGCTATCCCTCTTCTTATTTACGTCTCATATCATTGATACATATATATATATATATATATATATATATAATATAGTATATGTTTCAACTCATCCTAACTAAAGTATAATCCCAAATTTACATTTTTTCTGTGCCAACACTCTGTATATATTTCGTACATTAAGCGTGAAAATACAAGTTCGTTTTTTCCACATTCTTTCTTTTATGCGCATTCTTTTGTGCATATTGTTCCTTTTCTTTGTTCTTTTTTTTGCGAAAAGCAACGGTGTATCCGCGGTAAAGAATACTTCATTAAGTAAACAACGTTGGGCCCGTCTTAGAAATGGCATCAGCTTTTATACGGGATTCCGCGACTTCATGAACTCAAGTTCGTACGCGGTATTGCTTGGAATACCTGACATTCTGGAACGAAACCTCTCAGATTTGCAAGCTCACGCTCGTGGAAGCTATGAAAATTCGTGCGATGATATCTTCTCGAGTTTATCTTTTCCCGTTAATGTTGAGTAATATCAAACTATGTCAAAAATTTTAAATAGATTTTTATAAAAAGATTTTTAATTTCTCATATTTTAACAATTGTTATTACAAAAAAATCTGTCTATTAAAAATCTATTAAAATTTTATCTACCTTTTCATAAATTTTTTATTTTATATGAATAGTAATTTTATTAGATACACATATTTTTATATATAATTAATAGTAATTTATTTAATATGTAATTTAATATGTGATACGAGAAAATACATATTTGTTTTTATGAGCGAGCACCTTTTTAATAATTTTTATTTACTTATCTTAAACATTTCCCAAGATTCTAAAACTGCAAAATTTTAGGCATACGAAGTGTGTTCATAGTTTATTTTAAAAGAGAATTATTTCAAATATATAAAATTATAATCAACTCTAATAATAATTATATAATTATGAAAGAAATATTTAGTATTTTTAAAAGTACAAATATTATAATAGGATTAAATATTTTAAATATTTTAAATTCATCCATTTTAAAAAAATTTTAAGTTAATAAAGATTCTAGTATTTTACAACAACGATCTTTGTTGATCCTTTTACTTTCAGAATAGAATATATGTATATGTTTTAGCATATTTATGATTAATAAATATTGTTACGCCCGCGTGAACGTATTGCGAGCCCGAGCAAGCGCGCACTCCCGAGTTGCGGAAATAAAGTGACACAGGATTTAAACAAAGAACATAGCCCAGTGGCGTAACTACTGGGGCACATGAGGGGGCAACTGCCTCCTCCGCTCCACTCGCATACAAGATAACCGTTCTCACGATGAAAGAACATTTACACAACAGATATGTAATTTTCAGACCAACATATTCTTAACACGCATGTTACCCGTTTGTTACCCCTTGTCCAAATATTGCGGATATTTTAATCTAAAAATGACGTATATGTCACGTAAATATTTCAAAACCAACCAAGTGTTGTGTTAGTTAGGAATATTATTAATACTATATTGACGTAAAAAAATAACAATATTCTTTCTTACAAAAGTCGACAATTCGGGATCTCATATTTAAATATTCAACAATTTTTACTTTTAAAGTTGATGATTTCAAAATATTTTATAATTAAATTTCTGAAAAAAGAAATTAAAAAAATAAAATCGTAACTGTTACGTATATGTTGTATGAAGGATGGCAAGTTTTTACGCCACATGACGTCAATGCCAGTCAAGGTGTTAATTAGAATAAATGTTCTCTTCTGCGCATTTGCTCATTTTTTATTTATATATTTAATCAAATATATAAATAGAGTAAATAGAAAAAAAGTGAATAGAATAGTGTTATTAGATTTGATAGAATAAAAATAACTAGAATTTATCCCTGAATTCGATCTCTATTTATTGAATGTTTTCCACAATAATTGACGCCTCTTTCACCTTTGCCCCCTCCATTCCTCAAGGCTAGGTACGCCATTGAACACAGCATACTTTACTAACATGTTTACAAAAGTGACGAGAGTGGAAACGATACGAAAGATCAGAAGCTGACGAAATATGTCCGAACGGTGCAATCGCCAATTCCAGAATTGTTTAAGGCAACAGCTGAGCAGCTCGTCGTTCCGGCGACGCGTTCTTTAACTACTCTTGGAATTGGCATTACATGGGTGTTAGCATAACACTATTATATCTCTAGAAAATGTTAAATCATAAATGTTAAAATATCATACAAGAAAAAATACATTAAATTTTAGTAAATATTTGTTTAAATAGTACTAATTTAACATTTATTCACGATAAATAAATATTTACTAAATAAAATATAATTGTTAAATTAGATTAATGTTTCTTGTACCAAATAAATATATTATGTGTTTAGTAAATATTTAACAAATTATGAAATAATTGGCATGTGATGCGTAGCGTTATTTTCGTGTATGGCGAGTACTCAAATTCGATTATTTTGATAATATGATAATAAATATCAATTTTTGATAATACTTACATTGTATATGAGATGTACATAAAAAAATATCTCAAGTCTTTTGTATCTTAAAAAATGTGGTAGTGAAATTGATTGCGCATACGCGATAGATTAAACCGTGAACTTTTGGATTTACGGACTAAAAATGCGTCCATTAAAACCTTCATTAAAATTAAAATATATTATATTTTAATGAAATGAATTTATTTTAAATTATTTTATATTTTTTCGTGATGGATTATTACGATCACTTTAAAAATAAATAACTTTTAATCTAATACATTTTACGTTTTGATCCAATTTTCATATCCAATGATTATATAAAGTTATTAAAAATAATTAAGTCAGCCTTAATTAATTAATTTTTTTTTAAATTGGATGCGTGAAAGGGTTAAATAGTACCTTAAAATAATAGATAAAAATTTTTTTATCACAAAATTAAAATAAATTAAAAGTATAATAAAAAATTGTAAAAAATTTTGGTTTTTTTATTTAATAAAGCGAAAACATAAAATGAGAACATAACAAAATGTATAACGTTGCAATGTAATATAAATACCATTATAGCTGAGATATAGTATAGATAACATAACTGTATCGTTGCTAATATCATGTTACTACTGGCGTTATTATAATGGAATGGAACGATTCAGTCGCGGCTGCTTTAATCTCCCGTTGAAATTGATGCAGGTTAAACATTAACTCTGGGTTTTACGCAAGGCGGTCTTTATTGCATTGCGATGCACTTGCGCGAATGCATATGAGCCGTCCTGATACCATGATGCATTTAATATAGTTAGTATCTGGCAACGGAATAATTAGATTGGCCGAGTGCAGCACGAGAGTTGCATTTACTCGAATCGGTGTATCGATCTTTATGATTTTCGAGCTAATGTGAAGCAAAGAGAGAGGTGCAGAATATTATTTTTATATTCATAAAGAGAAACATTAGTTCTTACATTATTTCAACGTTTTTACTTGAAAGCTTCAAACATACTACTCAAATTATATTTTTATATGAGTCTAATAAAAAGTTTACATTATTTTCGAAAATGGTTGAAGATATGGGGAAAACATCTATTAGCAAAATTGTAGAATATCGTGTTGTTGTTACATCATTAATCGCGTAATAATGAGTTTGAGTTTTATCGCAGAGTATTTAAACTATGTTAAACTAAACACAGTATTTGAGATTGAATGCGTTTTGGAAATTAGGATCGATAGAGCGCGAACGGCGGTATAATGGCGATTGCTTCTAGCATTATATTAATTAATAGCGACGCATTTATTACGAATGCCTGACATTTACAATAGATCATATGAGAAACTAACTATGTAGCCATTGATATAACGTTTGCAAACAATAATTGAATGAATCGATTTAATTTTGGGTAATCTAATTATTTTATTATTGTGTTGTAATATTTATTAAGCTTTTGAAAACCTGGTTTTTTATCATATAAAAAGTATTTTTACAAATGCTCAATAAACGTTCATTTTTTCGTTAATTTTGAAAAACAAGTATCAAAGAATGCTATGGCACTTATGACACTAAATATAATAAATATACAGAATGTTCTAGGATGATCACCAAATACTTCGTGTGCCAGAATGGACTAAATTGATTGTGAGTTGAAAAGTCTTCACTTTATAAAATTTTTACAATAGTTATCGCGAGATATTACTTACTAAAAATCGTCAAATATTGATTTTCAAACATTTTTTATTTAAGTACTGTCAACTTTATAGAAAAACAGCAAAAGACAATAATTGTTTATTTTCTTCTCTAAGAGCTTTAAGAATTTTTTCAGAATATTTTATCAACTTCTTAGTACTGCATTTTCTGTTAGCAACTATTATTTTTATCGACATGAAAAAATACGGTATTAAAAAATTCTGAAAGAAATTATTAGAGCTTCTCTATAAGAAAAAAATAAACAATTTTTGTTACTTGTTGATTGCTACATATATATGATAATATTTAAGTAGAAAATGATTGAAAACCATTTTATAGTAATTAATATTTGGTAATTAATATTTTGAAAATATTTAGTAATTAATATTTTGTTAGCTATTGCAAAAAATACAAAATAGGACTTTTTGACTCAGTTTAGTTTATTTTATCAGCACACGAAATATTTGACGGTCATTCTGGGACATCTTGTATAAAAAAATAAATTGTTAAATAAATCGCATAAATATGACGTACGACTACGACAACGTTATCGTCGAAGCGTTACTAAGCTTTATGGAGCTTTTGTCTTGTCAAATATTTTGATTTAAATATTTCAGAAACAAAGGTCATGATAAAAATCTACCTATGTGAAACTGGTACTTGACTTCAAGAAAAATATTTTTTAAATACGCACTAAATAGAGTTTGTATTCATTTGTACCGCCATTCTTTAGTAACCATAACTTTACATTATCATTTTTTGGTAACGTAAATCTCACTAATCTTTATTATATTTCACGTCACTAAATATCCTCATAAATATTTTTGAAAGAAGTTCTTTCAAGTCTCACAATTTTTTTTACAACTTTTCTGTCACATGTTAGGCTATCCAATGCTGTTTCAAGTCCTTTGCGCTCGAACACTAATCGCAAAAAACAAAAAAAAAAAAGAACTCGCAATCATACTATTTCCACGCAATTAGAGATTTCAGAATCTTCGTTGTTCAGAAAAATATAAAAGTTAAAATAGACTAGAATATTTCTGAAACAAGCGCTTGCCATCTCTTCACAGCTCGCTGGTCGAGCGAATACTGACATTACTGACTAGTACATCTGAGGCGAGCATCCAAATATCGAACGGTTCTGTTAGCGCGACGTCGGGGACGGCCGAAGTCGGCGCGAGCGCATGCGGAACGGACTCTAGGTCAGGTCACGCGGGTCAATTGCCGGGGTCGTTAACACCGCGAGAGACTGCCTTTATACAGAGGTGCGCGCTTGTTCTTACACGTGTGTCGGGCCCGCACGCAGCTGTCTCCTTGCCAAGTTGCCAAATACACACAGAACATCGGTGATCTCGAACGGGCCTTGAGGAATCTATTCAACTGTTTTGTGGTTTCTAACAAGTAAAACCGCGAGGTTTATCAATCGCGTGTGCTTATTCGCCCGACTTGTACCCTGCAATTTCCTTCTGTATACCTTTAGACTCCACTGTTACAGTGGGATCTTTATGCTATAGCTTTGACCATAAGTACAAAGCATCCACGGTTTATTGCATTTTCTTAGAAAGGCGGTAATAAAAACCGAGGGAAAATTTAACAAGATATTACAATTGTTTAAAATAAATATTATTATTTTTTTTTAATAAAATTTATTCTTTATTCTCTTCATCAGATATACAACGTTTACATCAATTTATGCGTAGTGCCTTAAGGTCAAGACTGTATAAACAAACAATATTACAACATGTGCAGCATTGATAAATAAAAATTTATATTGCCGTAATTTACCAAATACATCGCGATAAATAAATTAAATTATAAATATAATATGTTTTAAGAATAAAAAAAAAAATCTTTAATTTTAAATATTATAGGACTTTACATGTGAGAAACACAACCAATGAGAAACAAAGCCTTTTAAAGGAAAAGTCTTCTTTTTGTCTTCTATGTTTCTTAATAACTTTTGTACATGTAATTTCCCTATAGATACAAATTTCTAAAGTTTAATTATTACAGCGGTTTAAAGTAATAATAATAGATTATAAAGCTTCAAAATAATATGATATCGTTGCCATCTTACGATAATGTATAACAATAGCAATTTTAAGTAGAAGATGATAATATTTTAAAGAATCAGAATGGGTATTCCGGTCTCATATCACTGGTTCATTTCAACACAAACTTTTTACTATGAGATAAAAACAATTGATGTATTGCGAGCAGAATTTACGACCAGACTTTAACGACAAATCATATTTTAAAGTATCTTTGCACAATCATTTTCAGAGAAATATCATTATCATGAAACAAGATGGCGCACACGGTATGATGCGACTTTTATTTCCGTTATTGCGAAACTTTTTCTTGCGTTCTTTCGACGCCGTTATATATTTCAATTTTTGGGACTGAATTATATTGCTTTTTGTTCCTGTGTGCTGATGATAAAATGGCGATCATAACTCAAGAATTTCTTTCGCGATCGCTAATTTTCATTCAGGCGAACGTCCTTACTCAACTACGGCTGGCAAAATCAACATCAGTGATGCAAATTCAATCAGCATTTAGCCAGTCGCTTTTGTTATACACATGATATTTAAAATTTATATAGTATAATAAAAAAAATTATGTATTTTAAAGCTTTTTTTTTACTAAAATTTTAAAATTGAATTAAAAAATCTTTTATTATAAAAATTTGAATTCGTAAATAATTTTTTTTTAATTTAACGTTGAAAATTTTTTAATTTAATTTTAGGGAATTTTAGTTTTTTTGTTGAAAATTTTTTGATCATGAATTTGTAAAATTTAATTAATAAAAAAGTCTTTTCGGATAAATATTTTTACGTTTCTTTATCGTAGATATACAAATTTTTCAAAAATTTATTTTACATGAAAAATCTACAGAAAATGTCAAATAAAATATCACCTTATTAAATCTTTAAATATTATTAGATATATAAATAATATAAAATAATGTATGTTGTATGTAATTATGAAATAATATATTTTTGAAATGGACATACTTTTTTAACTTTGCAAAAAGATGTTTTGGATCAATATATGACCTAAATATCGACAGAGATGAAATACGATTTTTTAAATCCTTTGAGAACGGAAGTTTTCTAACAAAGTAACTTACCGAAAGCTCTTCTAAAAGTTTTCTGAGGGTTTTCGTGATCACTGAATTGGATTCTAGCAAGGATTCTGGCCTCAGAATTCTAAAATTCAAAATGGTACTTAATATAGCGGACCGAATTTCAAAGAAATAATCTGATTGTCGTGAAACTCGATTTTAAAGGATCACTGAATTTAAATGTAAAAAATTCAATAATGTAGTAACCAGCAATGAAAAAGAAACTTGTATCACGGAAGGCTTATCTAGACAAATCACAAAAAAGTTTCTATGTCTTATAAAAACTTCTATTTTCAGTTCTTACTTCTAAATAATGACATATAACTTTGAATAGAGTCCTAAATTATGAGCAGAGTTTGAAAATTGGTGTGTTTAATGATTAGATTACTTTTTCTGTTCATTTTGAATTTTTTATTTAAACCTCAGATTCGAATAAGATTTAATCAAGTTAAATTTCATGAAAACCGAGCGAACGGTTCACAGAATAAAAAGAAATAGTCCTAAAAAATATCACCCATTTATAAAGAGTTAATATAATATATCTTACAATCGTCAAAAGTTTGGATTCAAGAATTGAACACACGTGAAATTGCAATTGTAATAAGTTTTTACATTGTTCAGTCTTCCCAGGCATCGTGAATCTGATCGATTGTTTGGTGAGGTGAGTCTGATGAACTCGTAAAGTAGCTCTGATTAAGTGGCACCATTAGAGAGTACTCGAAAAACGAACATAATCATTAGTAACAACCGGAACAGTTTCCGGCACTCCCTCTAATAATCACCTCGCACGCGATCGTAATTATTATTTGCGGCTTATATCGGTTCACTTTCAGCGGAATCGGCTTATCAATCGAAATGGTAGCGCAACGCCATTCTAAAATTGGAACAGCCAACACTATTGTTCGAAAAGAGAATTCTGAACATGTGTCTTGCATGTATATGCATATAATATGTTTCGTCAGACTAAAATTTTTTGTACTATTTTTTGCTCACTGATCAAATTAATTTTACATCATTAAAAATGATTTAAAAAAAAGACAGAGACACAAAAAATAGAGATGGATAAATTTGTTCATTTATTATTCTAGTGGAGTAAAGCTAAGAATAAGTATACAAAGAAAAATAAAAAGCAACAATAATATAATAAAGATGAAAGAGAAAGAGAGAGAAAAATTATTTAAGTAACAATATTTCGGCTTATGGATTTTTTCTTAGATTTTGTTTTATACGACGAGTGTATTCACTCAACGAGAATAGACAATATTATTTAATATACTTTTGTGCAATTCTAGACAAAGAAAAATAATACATTCATTATTTTAAAGTATATATAAATTTATCTAAAAAAAAAAGTGCTGCTTAAGCAGCGCTGTGCGTATCTCTTAAAGCTCTGTCTTAATAAAACCAAGACAAAAATTTTAAAATTTCTAAGTTTTCGAAGAAGAGAAAAAGAGGGAGAAGAAGAAAGAGAGAAAGTACTTTCTTAATGGAAGCCATCAAAATCACATGCTATCGCGAAAACATTAATATTGTAATCTTATAGTCCATAAAAATTCCGCATATGTAATTATGGAAAGTGGATTCGTTTACATTCGCGCTTACCTCTATGCATCATGCGATTGCAGTATCGTTTTACGCAGTGCGGTTATTACTGCAGCTATACGAGATGCAATTTTAATTTGCACGTTGCATCACGATTAAGAACGATCAGAAAGTAACGTTGAAGCAAGAACTAATGAAAAAAGAAGGATAGAAACTTTATTTCCCAGTACACTTCGGGACTTATATTATCCTAAAGAACATTAAGGAAATAAATGAGACGATCAAAGTTGCGTGTAACGCTTTGCTTTTTTAAAAAGTTACGCTAGAAAACCTTATATTTTTTAATTAATTAACGTTAATACTGTACAGAATTGTAAAAATAAAAAATACGAAATACAAAATGAATATGATACGAATTTAGACTGATGATAATCCAATTAATTACGAGAATTTCAATTCGAAAGCGGATCTTAGGGCTTAAATATTTCTTATATGAAAATATATATTTGATTTCGTAAATGCGTGCCGAGATCTTTTTTGGTCTTGAAACACCATCACGAGTAGCAATATTTTATTAAATTAATAATGTAATAATTTTTTTAAGATGCTAATAAGCATCTTTTATAAGAGCATTAATAATCAGATGTTAATGAGAATTTTAAAATCTGCAAATAATTTATTGCAAAAAAACATTACCTCAGCCAGGATTTGAACCTGGTATTTCCGATTTTTACGAGACGTCGTATCAACTGAAGACATTTGGAAGGATAACATTATTATTTGTATAATAAAACCTTTATTTACACCGCTTCTGTAAAAATTTATGAAGAAACAATGAAGTTTTAATGAAGCAACAATTGAATTTATGATTGTTTGAGAAAGTGTATATCTTTTGAAGAGTGTAAAATAAACTATTTGATTAGAAAAGAATATAGGTATTAGTATTTTAATAACAAATTGTGTGTGTATGTGATGTTTAATAGCATTTTCTAATTAATATAATATAAATAATATATTATAATTATTATAATATATTATTAATTTAATTTTATATACTGTATTATTATAAGTGCTATAATGTGTGTATGTATATTTGTACACACTGAAAATAAATTTTTGGCATAAGATTTGATCAGGAAACTCCGCTCCAATGATCTTAACCTTGACACATATTCTCAAGATCATGGTTCTAAAGTATGTCCGACAGATTTTAGCCGTCGCTCATTACTAGAAAATCCATTTAAGAGTATTCATTTGACGTCAATTGGAGTGTTTCTGCTAAAATTCATATCAATTCAGTGTGGATCGTTTTTTGGAAGTTTATCCGTAACATTGACGAAAAAAATTAACTTATCAACAAAAATATGCCATTTTTAACGCAGAATGTATATTTCGTGATACGTATATGGAGATAATTATATGAACCTTGCCTGTAAAATTTTTCGAGATAAGCCTTTATCCGCGATATTGTTGTGTTAAAGCTCGATTACTGTTATTACACAGAGATAAATAGATAAAAGGAACATTATATATATAAAATTGTAAAAAAGTTTCCTCGTTCATGCGTATCAAGAGACACGGTAGTGTCTCGCGCCAAGTGAACGCGCAACACGAGACGCACCGTGCTTCTTTTACGCGAGTCGACGAGTTGCGAGCAATCGAGATTATTGGATCTCAATAACGGCTGAACCGATCAAGTTCTACGTACGCTCAATCGCTTAGGTTGTACAATGAAAGTGCTTTTATTTTTTTCTATATGCTCTATGAACGGAGATATTGCGATGTAAAATCCAAAATGCTGGTGTAGCGGTGCCAAGTTTATTATAGTAAAAATTTTTTAAACAGAAGTTGAAAGATCTTCGAATGAGATGATAAAGATATATGTACTTGGGTTTTATTTTTCAAAAACATTACTCGGGTTGGAATTGAAAATATTCTTGAATAACAACACATAAAGTTTCACATATTTTTTTAAAAAAATTATTACTTTGACAGTTTAGAAAGTAAATTTGGAATAGGTTCGGAATAATTATTATTATTTTGAAATATATATACATATATATATAATTATTACTTTGATAATTTGGAAAGTATAGGTTTGAAATAGAAAATCATTTTCCTCTCTCTAAGGAGCACACATATAAGTATATACTTGGCGCCTTTTTTTTTTTTTACTTTTTTCGACTACTCACTTTTATATATCACTTGAGTTAGAATGGAAGGATCTTTAGATGAGAATGAAATGATATATTTTATGTATCACTTTGGTTTTATTTTTATGAAATAAAGATTTGTAGTAGGTTTGGAATAATTTTTTTGCACTATCATTTTATTTTTTAAAGGATTAGAAGATTACACATGTAATATCATTGTCCTAGGCATAAAAATGTTAGCATTTGAGTTTTATATTTATTTAATTAAAAAATAAAGATATTATCATTTTGGTTTTATTATTCAAAAGAAAAATTAAAAATGATTATTACTATTTAAGAAGAATTAAAAGTAAGATCACTTAAAGGTTTTATTATTAAAAGTAGTTATACAATATAACGAATGGTACACTTCGGATGGTTAGGATTAAACCTCTAGTGTGCGGCAAGCGTTAACGCACACGCTGCGTGTGAAAGTGGCGGCATCTAATGCGGGTGGTCGCGCGGAAAAAATCGACCTCTCTCGTTACACGATTAATTAGCGGACGTATAATAAGGTGAGTGTAACGTGTGATAAGCAGAGGGTAGGTACGCGAGATGAATAAAACAAATGATACGGTTATTTTGCAATCATAGACAATTGCATTGTATGTGCAGTCTTATAAAATCAATTTTTCATTGTTAATGAAAATCAAATTTTAAACAAAGCAATTATTCTTTTAACTACATTTCATTATTTTTATAATACATGTATCTACGCTAATGAAAAAATTTAATTCGACTTGTTATGTGGACGCCGACTGTAATCGATTGGGACCCATAGGTCTTCACACGGATGCTGACTGTAGTCCGGCAGTAGGATTGAAAGAGTTAAAGGCAACAGTTTAACGCGCGGTGACAAGAATGCAGGAGGTGGGAGAGGAGAAAAAAGAGTTTGAATAATATCAATCTCTCTCTGTCTCTCTCTCTCGTTGGCGTACGTGGATGGAAAAAGTAATGTAAAAGTTGCAGAACGGAGGCCACACCCTGCTAAGGTCGAAGATGGTGTGGCGGCGAGAGATCTCGAGAAGTGGGAGGGGGAGGAGTAATATCTCGCGTTGTAAAATTCACCCACGTGAAAAACAACCGGGGCACATCGCTATACCATTTACCGCTTGATAGGTGGTAGCGTACTTTAAGCTCTGTCTTTTCTCCGCGGATGACATAGGTAGCCAGCCCTTCTCCTCCTTCCTCCTGTTCTGCTATTTCATTCTCCCTCTGTCCGTTCTCTCCCGATTCTTTTTTCGCTCTCAATTTCTTTCTGTCTGCCTTCTCAGTTCATAACAGTTCCTTCCAACTAATTTCTAGACGCGTTATGGTTTCTGCTAACATCTAACAGTTTCTATCGGATCGTTTGAATCTGTCTCTCCGCAGTCTGACAGATGACGTTGTCTTCCTCTTCGTTACAGATATTCCACGAGATCTTTCAAATCAAATTCTCCCTCGAGTTACTTCTAGATCTTTTCCAGTTTCATCTAGACTCTGTTAATTTCTCTTTCCAATCCTCGCGGTACAATATTGTTCCAGTTTTTCCCTGGTTTATCTTATTGTAGTTTCATCTGCTTCCCTTATTTATTTTAAGCTTTATTTCGTTCATTTAATTTATTGTAATTCTTTTTACTATTTCCGTAAAATCAATATCGATTTTTATTATTTCATGATTTCAATCTAGATGATTTTACTCTTTGTTAAATATCTGTTCGATTTTCCCGCTATTATGATATATCCTAATCTCTCTTGGCTAGGTTCGGAAATATACCTGAGTACCCCTGTGTATCGTCTTATCCTTGTTTAACATTGAATGAACAACAAGGATAAAATGACATTCTAGGAAACCTGAGTGATATTTCCGAACGCATCTCTTTCAGTCCGGTCGTAAGCAATAACATCAAATAAATCCCATCATAGTATGGAATATTTAAATAGAAATTTTACATGAACTATTATAGATGAACGGTGCGTGACATTGAAGATTATTCAAAAGTAGAGTAGATAAAGGAGAAGGAAACAGAAGGAGTAAATACAACATGTATCCAGTCGTTTGCACTTTCAGAAAGTGCCAGCAGCCATTGTTGCACAAGGGGGATGGTCATAGAATTGAGAATAAGTATCCTTAGAATTTTCTCGGGGTCGACAACGAGGAAAAATGTAACGCAGCAAGAGGTATGAGAACACTTATGGCAACACGTCGTGTTCCTCCGTTAAATCGAGTTAATTAAAGGGATATTGAAGCGACGTCAATTATAGTGCAACCAAAATCTTCAAATTGATTTTGCGGATCGCAAAATTTTTTTACAGAATTTAAATACGCACAAATGAAAAATTCGGATATACCGATTTCACAAGAAAATCAAGGAAAAATTAAAAAATTTAGAAACATATATTAATTTGAACATAATCAGAGTTGTGCAGAATTACAATTGAATTAATGTAGGAATTATAAATGCACAATGTAATTCAATTACGTCGTAATTCAATTATGTTGTAATGCGTAATGCAGTCTTTTATTTAATTAAATTATAATGTAATTCATAATTTCAATTGTAATTAAAATTACAAAGTGTAATGTAACAAAATTAATTACAAATTATGATGTAATTGAATTATTTAGAATTACGAATTAAGGAATGAGAAGTTGAAACAGAAAGCAATTATTATGTGTGATAGATAGGATATTACTTATAAATTCACAAATCTTAACAGAAGTAATATCTGTATTACGTTTTCTTGAAATTCAAATATAAATATTTCAAAAATGAAAAAGAAACAACATTAAACACGTCCCTATTATACTCAGTTTACGATATATATTAAAGAGAAAAAGTAACGACAATCACCCGATGTAACTTATTTAACAAAATTAATGTATAGATAAAATGAAATACATTCAATACCCAACAGGAAGAAATTGAAGAAAGAACACTTTTAGCTTGTCAGACTAATTAGTAATAGAGTTATATTATTTAATGATAGATTCACATATTATCAGTTAATTTTAAATTTTTATGAATATGGACGTCAAAGCTATCCATACTAATACTTTCTCACATATCCCTACTCATTTTGCAGAAAATGAGCATATATTTGAAAGATAAACATATAAATAAATTAATATAATTTTGTGACATTTTAATAACGTTTTAATGACAACCTAACAACATTTTTAACGTCAATAACACGTAAAAACATTATTAATTACAATATCATTCTGTTATTTAAGACATTATATTGTTATAATATTACTGTGATTTCAATATTGGTTCAACGTATAATATACAGTAATATTTCCATGATATTATATTATAATACGAAGTATTTCTGATATATTGCAATATTACTGTAATATATTACGGTAATGCTTTATCATACCTATATAGTTATTAGGATAAACATGGCGAATCTTTGCGTTACTCTTTTATATATAGAGCTCTAAGATGAATAATTTTTTAATTTCAATAATATTAATAGTTAACGTAGAACAATCGACACAGACTCAACATTGAAAAAGCATTTACACTTCAACATTCAACATTGTAGCGTCTCGGCAAGTTTCGCTTTAATGTTCTGTACTGTATAAGTTATATTTTTTATGAAAAATAATGTTTTTGTCATTCTTTAATTAACATTTAAATAAATTAGCTAGTAAACTCTAATAAGTACGGTAAAATATCAAAGAGAATCAGACGGCCTCTATTTTAAATGTTCTCTATTCACCATTCGCGACGTCTGCTAATAAATTTCTACATCGTTCTAGAAATTTCCTAGCTAGCGAGAAGGAAGTTTCCATCGTAGAAATATTCTGATCGGAAGAGCTGAGACGACGCGTCGCACTCGTCTGGTACTCAAGACGAGCGTTTAAGTTTTAACATAAATACAACGTCTTGTTTCCGCTTGTTTCGCTATCGTGCGCCGCCACCCCAGCCGGAAATTAAGGGTGTCGCAACAACCGTCTCTCGTCCAATTTCATTAGCCCGTTTCAATTTGATAAGACGTGTGAATAAAGGCATAGGTCGATGATAAATTGTATGCCAGATAAATGAATATCTATGATAAATGAGAGTAAACGCGCAAAATGTTTCAGAATAATTATAATCATATCTTAAAATTGGCGTATCACGCTTTTTTGAAGCCTCTATATTCGTTGAGGCAGTTAAAGTAATCCGAAAATGGTGAATTTTGGTAACAAGGAATTTTCGGGGACGCTCTTTTAAAAACATGGTAAAAATTATGATAATTAAAAAAGACTTAACCAATATGGCGGACGGAAAAGATGCGAAAATCTTAAAGGTTTTCCGATTTCGGCGAAATTTGGATTAAGGGGGCTTACGCGGACGCTGATTTCGAATCCGTGATGAAAATTAGGAAAATCCAAATGGCTGATTCAAAATGGCGGACGGAAAGTGTTGCAAAATACATAAAAATTTAAAAATTTCGGCGAAATTTGAATTAAGGGGGCTTACGCGAACGCTGATTTCAAATCTGTGATCAAAATTAGGAAATTCCAAATGGTTAATCCAAAATGGCGGACGAAAGTGTTTCGAAATACATAAAAATTTAAAAATTTCAGCGAAATTAGGTAAATGGGAGTTACCGCGAACGCTGATTTTAATTCCGTGTTCCAAATTTTTAAATTCAATATGGCAGACGGAAATGTTGCGGAAATCGCAAAGAAATGTAATTATAATTTAAAGCTTAATCGATTATGCTTTGATGTAAAGTTTGTAAGAGAAAATTATATGGTCGTTCAAAAAAAAAAGAATCGCGCGCGTAGCGCTCTGTGAAGTTGGCACCCCTAAATGCGAATATTGGTAATATCATTATTGCATTCGTTTGTCCACTGTTTGTCCACGTTTGTCCACCCGTTATTTTCATTTGTCCACCCTCCAAAAAAAAAGTTATACACATGAAAAGATTGTAACATCCCCCAAGTGATCATTTTTCGAGTTCGTATCGATTACTTGAGAATTCATTTTACTAAATTAATGATTTTTTCGAAAAAATAGGAATGAAAAAATATCAAAAAAAACGAAGAACAACTGAATAAGATTAAAAGAAGACGAAAATCATCGTCTTCATGACTATTTCAAGAAGCGGGGAAAAATTAAAAAATATAAAAAATACGAAAATCAATAATTTAAAATGAAGACAGTTAATTAAAACTAACGGAAAAAAAGGAAAAAACAAATAATAATCTCATAAATTAGACAAATCCGGAAAAAAATTTTAAGGATGCATAAATGCTTAAATTTTTTAAAAAATTAAGTAAAGAACCTTGTAATTTTAGGGGGATTAACAAACCAGTTTGGTCTTTTCCAGATTTGTTTGTGTATCTCCAATAATTCTGAATCGCGCGCGTAGCGCGCGCAGGAAAAGGCTAGTACTCTATAAAAAGCCATTATATTTCCGTCGTGGGCGCAACTATATTTTACTATAAAATTAAACTAAATTTTAATTAAAAATTGTTTCTTAGAACAAAATTTTATTTGAGAATCTTGTTATACATAAATAGAATTAATTTATTATATAACACAGTTCACAAAATAAAAAGATAGCTGAAAATTGTATCAAAAGAATTTATGTATATCAGATATATTAGCTGAGAAAAGCACTAATAACTAAAATTTATCAAATTATAATTAAAATTTTCACGATTTCAGCGATAAATCTGTAAATTCTTTCGAACATATTCTAAGCATAAACGTCTAGAAATATTGCTTCATTCATGCGTTTTTCTGCGTATTCAAGTTGCACGGAAGTTGCAAGCTCTCTGCGCTTCAAGTTGCTAACTCCTCAATTCTATCTCTTCTCATCTATTCATGGGACAGTTTCGCGACATAACATTCTTTCTGTAAATTTGGCTTAATCGCATCCTTTCTCTTTTCGCTCTCGTGTTCTCGCTTGAATAAAGATTTAAATATTAATCGTCATCTTACTCATTCTTTGTTGAGAAAATTGTGGTCTATTTATTATTCCAAATATTTGCCTCTCACTGTGGCTAATTAATATCTTAATTGGTTTCCGTAAAATCTATTTTGAGCTGCCGTGGTTGAGTAAAAAATTCACAAATTTTCCGAGAAAATTACTAATATGGCACATCGCGTCAACTGTAAAGAGGTAGTGGGCGCACCTAAGATGAGACGGTTCGCCATCAATTAGCCTTGATGCGCGCGATATTGAGACTCGCTTCCTTCCTTCTTGTTCGGAACTCTATACTTCGCCTAAATGAATGCGGGGTTGCGAAGGATACAGCTGCTGCTACGAGAAAAATATGGCGTCACAAAAATTTCCGACGCAGTTTTCTTTTTTATTTGCACAAGTACATATACGATGATTTATATAAATCATCGCGTTGGTTCAAACCGTATCTTATACCGCGTGCGTATATTTCTAAGATATTTTTTCGCTTACCACGTGTAATAGAAATCTGCTAATTTATTATTATTACAATAATATGTAATTTGCTGCTTATAATGTCATTAATGAACACTAGTGATTAAATTACCATTCTTCTATAAAAGTCGAAAAGCAGTAAATAATGTCAGAAATACACCGTTATTCGTGTTTTTAATAAAGTAGATTTACAGTAATAGCATTCAGTTTGTTGTATTTTATATAATAAATAACTCGATAATTTTGAAAAGATTTACAGAACAATACTACAAGGTTTTATCATATATGAAAAAATGTATTAACGAATATATTTTTTTGAATGTATTTTTATAAATATAACGTAGTTAGTTTTACATAGAAAGTAATAAAGTCATTAAGAGCCAACGTGTTTATTAGTGTGGAAGCAAAAATATATTTGTTCACACAAAATTAATCGGAAACGCATATCATGTGCAGTTTTCGTTTTTAATTAATAATATATGTATTTTACTTGCGCACTGATAACTTTGTTGGCTTTTAGTATAGACTTTTTTCATCTTTTATGTTAAATTTATTCTTCCCTTCTTTATTTTATATTTATGTTTTCATAAATAATAAGTAGAATCACATTTGAATAGAATGGCTTACAACTTTTATATGATTTCTATTACTAATAATAATAGGAGAAGAAAAAATGGTTTCTGATATTTTTTACTGATATTACAATAAATTGAACTTTTCTTAAACAAATTTTAAATACAACTTTCTTAAATATAAAACAGACAGAATTTAAAAAGAAATTATTTTTTGCTATCTGATAGCAAATAATTTCTTCCTTTACAGTACTTTATTTTATAAATCTCATAGACGGGAATAACATTTCCCCTTACGTTTTTAGGCAACCATCACCGAGTTCCGGCACGACTGGCACCTCGACGGTATCGTCGACGACTGGCGAAGGGGACATAGCACAGAGTATCGGAATGTATCCAGTGAGCGTCGCGACGTCGTCAGCTGTGACAACGGCGACGCCGGTAACGACAGCGTCGGCGATCGTGCCGCTGACCACCTCCGGCCTCGCCGCTGTAAGTTCTGGCATCGCCAGGAGCGTTTCCGCGCCGAGCGCACCGCGGCCGGTCATCCAGATTAGTAGCTCTTCGGTGAGTGCTTCGGCAACGCAACGGCCAAAGTTGAAAAGAAATCAAAGCCGCACCGAGGCCATTCGGAAGTGAGTATAAATCGATCGTGACAAGATCTTGTTTTCCAAAATTTCTTAATTCGTCTACTTTTTTACTAATCTATTTTTTAATTAATCACTTTTTGAAAGAAATGGTATGTTGCGATATAAAAATTGTGATCATGAGAATGATTCACACAGTGCAAAGTATGTTTTTAAAAAAATTTAAAATATCGAGTATTACATTGAGAAACTCATTTGACCGAACCCAACAAAATTTTTTGGTTGATCGATTTTGTTGATTAAATTTATAATATGTTTGTGTTAACAAAAAATTATGATGTAAAGGTCATTGCATGTAAAAGTTTTAGTTATAATCGTAAAATGATAAGAAGAGAGCGATAAATTGATTGGCTATGAGCCAAGCGATAAGTCACGTGACTGTCTTCCCGTTGGGTGGTCATAAGGACAAAGCATTAATCTTTCGAGATGAAAACTTGTGATTATGACCAATATTCATAATCTGTTCTTATTTTGAAACTCTCTCAAGTAATGTCTTAAGATGCTAATACGGTCTTCTGCGATTAATAACATCTTAAGTTCTGGAAATAAGAATTGACTATGAAAACTGATCTATGATCACGCGACTTTGAGGATATGACGCGACGTTTCGCTCGCGTTGCTTCTCCGCAGAGAACGTGGCAATGCTTGACGCCGATGCAATATAGTTAATCAATTTATCGCATTTTACAATTTTGCGATTACGACTAGGATTTTTAAGTTCAATGGTCTTAAGAAACAAATAAAATATTGCCATAACAAAATTTTTTATATGGGGTTGTTTTAGTCCAGTCAAATTAATATTTTATCTCGCAAAAAATGAGAGATTTATGGGACCATCGATACAGTATCGTTACAGCCTACGTCACATTCGTCGACAGTTTGTTTGCGCACAAAATTATTGCCTACAGCTTGGTTATAAACAATACATGTTCTATTGCATAATATATAACTAAGCATAAATATATAACTAAGAGGAAAGGAGACATTTTTATACACACAACATTATTGTCTATAGCCTATAGATTGATTGCCTATAAGCATTTATTTGTGCATAAAAAAAAATTCAGAAACGATATTACATTTACTTCATTATAGATTTTACGAGTTCATTAACGTTTCTGTAATCAATAAATAAATAAAGGTTACTTTAATCGTGATTACTATCATATGTGTTATTTATACATATGTGAGTAATATACTTCTTGTTTCCGAGAACGCTCCGTTATTTAAATAAGTATAACATTCATTTTTATAACAATAATATTTTAATTTAAAATTACGTTTTATAGCAAATAAATAAATTACGAAAGAAAACGTATTGAGCTTCTTGTTTTTTTCTTGTTTTTATTCATATATGAACAACGTGGTAGTCAATATAATCGATAGAAGCAACTTGCATTTAAAGTAATGTATAGATACGTGAATTTGATAGGTATACAATATCTTTACAAAATTTGCAGCTATATTAAACGCGAGACAGCGCAGTTCTTCGGGGTCGATGAGGAATCGGAAGCCGCGGAGAAGCAGAGATGGCTGGATCGACGACGACGTATGGCGTCGCGGAAGTACGGCGCTCTGGTACCGGAACACAGACCGCCGGATCCGGACATCACTCGGGACGTACCGGACACTACCGAGACACCGGAAGTAAGTGCATTGTGCCACGAGAATATACATTCTATCGTGATCATAACAGTATGAGCGATCGTAATCGATAATAACTGGGAGTTTGACTGCATCAAAAAGCTAAGCCATATTGGTAGGTTTTGAAAACTAAATCGGACCTATTTGCAGTTTTTGTTCTTTATAAGGCGTAAATAAAGTCCGATTATAAAGCTAATGATGCCGTTCGAAAGATCATTTAATTTCCTTCATTTTTGCTTCAGACCATTTTGACGTATCTCTTACTTGTATCGAACTATAATGGAAAATGTAAAAATGCATTTTGCGGTCCGATTTGGAACCATATTTTTATAAACTTTTAGATAGAATTTTAAAATATTTTAATTAATTTTTGTTAGTATTGAGTAAAAACGAGCAATTTAAGACTCAAAGATAAAAATACAGTTTATATTATTAGAACTAAAATCAATAAAAAATTCCATCAATCTGAATCTGATGACACATGATATTTTATTGATTTAGTATCCCTTAGACCAGATCTGGTCGGTCGATCACCAATAATAAAAGTAATAAAAAATTTAGATTGGGTTGTTCCACCTTTTGATATACTTCAGAGCTTCGGTTCACTGTCTTATTCTGTTACTCTTTCTTATGCACTTATTTTTTTACTCTTTTGTTTGTCCAGTAGTTCATCATATAGTTTTTGGAAAGTAGAACAACCGGCCCTTAATAATTTAACAAGGAAATAAACATACCGATGAAACCCGTTCAGATGACTTTAACTTTGACATATCAAGATTATCACTTTGAGTGACTCTAACAGATTTTTGTCGTCTCATTATTCATTAAAAAATTATTATCAGAAAAGTTTAAAAAATAATGTCTTATTTTTGCTACATTATTAAAAACTATCCTATATCTTTCCTTACGTACGTAATGGCTTTCTATGCGAAGCGAGAAATCCTAATTCTGTCCCTGTTTAGAAGTGTCCGACTTTCTACGCGAAACAAAATTCACCCGCATGAAAAGTCGTTACGCTTCTAGGCAGGAAAATGTAGGGTAAATCTCGTTTCGCATGGAAAGTCGTGCGCCTCTAGGCAGGAGAGAAGATGAGGGGTGGACCTTGTTTCGCGAAAGTCATAAAATATATTTTAAAAAAGAAAATTTTTGTTTTAAATATTATATATATATGAGAAAGAGAGAGAGATATATAATTTTTTGGTTAATAGAAAGAGACAAACTTTTTTGTTAATAAGTTTATAACGAATAACGATGGTTAAAACCTGTTGAAGGTCACTCAGGATTATGGGTATGTTAAGTTAGCACCCCAACTATACTCGTAGTACTCAGGAGTTCTGATTAGAATTCCCATTTCCTTTTGACGAGACGAAGAGTTCCCTATAGTTAATAACAAGAGTTCCGCTCAATAAACATTTTTTTTACATTTTTTAAAATGGGGTGCTAACTTTTTAACGAAATTCAAGGTCGCATAGTTCTGATCAGCTTAACAGAACTATTTTGTGAATACCTAGAGTTCTTGATACATAAAAAACATTTTTAAAATATAATAAAGTTTAAAAAAGATAGTGGAAATCTTTGAAAATTTTTTGGGAGTACCGAGTAGTTCTGAGTAGCGTTTCTTATAGTACTCGACGAGTTCTATCGAAAACTGTAAGGTGGAAAAGCGATTGGACCAACGGTTTCCGAGATATACTCACTCTAAAAATTGTTGATCTTCCGATAAATGTCACTGTATCTTGCAAACCGTTGGTCCAATCGCTTTTTCACCTTACAGTTTTCGATAGAACTCGTTGAGTACTATAAGAAACGCTACTCAGAACTACTCGGTACTCTCAAAAAAATTTTCAAAGATTTCCACTATTTTTTTTAAACTTTATTATATTTCAAAAATGTTTTTTATGTATCAAGAAGTCTAGGTATTCACAAAATAGTTCTATTAAGCTGATCAGAATTATGCGACCTTGAATTTCGTTAAAAAGTCAGCACCCCATTTTTAAGAAATTATTAAAAAATTATTATTAAGCGCATATGTCATTAAAAATCATAGAGAACTCTTCGTATCGTCAAAAAGAAGCAGAAATTATTATCAGAACTATTGTATCTAAAAATTAATTTTTCAAAAATTTTTAATTTTTTTTTAATATTCGAAAATTTTTTTTACATATCAGGAACTCTAGGCAATCGCAAATTGAATCTATTAAGCCGCTCAGAACTATTCCACCTCGAAATTCGATAAAAAATTAGCACCCCATTTTTAAAAAATGTTTATTGAGCGGAACTCTTGTTATTAACTATAGGGAACTCTTCGTCTCGTCAAAAGGAAGTGGGAACTCTAATCAGAACTCCTGAGTACTATAGTTGGGGTGCTAACTTAACATACCCCAGGATTATGACCTTGACAACGTACGTCAAAATCAAGATTATTGAGGCAGACTCCATCCATTGGCATATTTAACAAGGAAATTAGAGATTTCAGAAAATTACGATAAAAAATACATTTCTGAATATTCATAGGGTGTTACTCTCAGACGATGGCAGCAACCAGTACGGAGGAAAGATTCTGTAGCGAGGATGACGCTGTCAGGTCTTCATTACATCGTCGAGGTGAGTTATTGTTTCATTTTTACCTTTTTAGTCTTAGCTGTGACAAAATCTGCTTTAATAATTGTTTACTTTTATGAAATATTATATATTCCTATTTTGTTAAATTATTTAATACAACGTTTTGTGAAATTGATATTTGTCCAATTAATTGTTGTACCAATTAAGAAATACAAAAATCTGTCAATTAATTTTTAAATTTGTTAAACATTATTACAATAAACTTTTAATTAAGTATTGCTTAATTGTAAAAGTTAACACATAGTGTATTTAGAACCTGAAATATTAAAATTCGATTAATTCGGCCAGCCTGTCCTTTTGTGCAATTTTATCTTTGTGCAAATTTATTTTATAGTGTCAAGATTGCTAATCTCGACAAAAAGATACGAAATAAACTTATGATAAACATACATTGTAATTTTTTAATACACAACAATAATAATAATAGTAATAATAATAATAATATATTATATAAGTAGGTAATAATAATATACATAAGTCCATGGATGAATTTATTAGGTTCACAGGTCGAGTGCAGTCGCGCGACAAAATTAACCGGCTGGGTGTAAATCGCTTTCGTTGAATTACATTACATTAACCCTAAAGTTTAGATTAGCCAAAGTAGTGTAATATTCCAGTCATAAAAGTGGAGCGATCCGCACGCCTGTCGCCCCATTATGTAACTTCGCTTTTAGTTTACGCTAGAAGGGCTTACCTATTTCTACTCGTGCCTACTTTGTGCTCCTTCGAAACTAAAACAAAATTTCACCTTCAAATTATCCAGGTGTTTCACCACTCGTGATTATTTTACAAATATTACGCTGTGCTATAATCGCTTATGGAAGAAAGTAGTTAAACATACCTGTAAATTTAATATATTTAAATTAAATTTATAAATACAGGACTCTTAGTATTCAAAATATAATAAATATAGGTAAAAGGCTAATAAGAGTCAAACATTTAAAATTAAAAATTGAATCAACGCTAATATATTGACATAAAACTATATAAAAAAATTAACACAAGAAATTAAACATTAATAAAATTATGCAATGCGTTGGATAATACATAATAAATCAGACATGTTTCAGCCTCGGGTTTTGGCCCTCCTCAGATATATAATATTTAAAACACAGCATAACATTATAACTAATTAGGAACGGTTTTTGTTTATATATTACGACATTTATCCTAAAACATATCCAAACGTTCGTAAAATTAATTGTTAAATAAAAATATTTTATAATTGTTAAACGAAATAGATAAATACTTTATTGCGATACAAACATAAAATGATAACAATAAATCGAATCGTGTTCTCATACCGAAATTCGGCCAACACTTGTACATATAATGCTCTGCCAATTATCTCGAAATGTGTTTGAATTTCTACTTTTTCGGTCTTTCGATTAGCCAATCGAAATAGCCATTTGAATTCATCCAGCAGCGGTTGCACACGCGCACATTGCACGATGTATTTCTCTCTATAGACTATGCGCGGACAGTTGGTCGGCCATGTTTCAAAACTTACCACTTAACTTGAACTAGGCGAAGAACGACTGGAGCATGTATCGCCACAGGAAAGTGTGTGCCTTCCTTTCGTATACATGATGACCCATTAAAATACTTCATGCGCGACCCAAAAAGCGTTGGCGTTGTCGCGGTCGAAGTCAGTTCTAAGTCAAGCGAAAAATTCACGGTCGCCCATAATCATTTTTATATATTAAGACACGCCGTCTTAGACGTTTTAAAAACGCTTTTATCGCGAATTATTTTGACCCTTCGGCATCGATGAAAATATCCATTTCGCAATCATTATTTGATGAGCAATTTGTGCGCAATGATTGAAATCATTTATGTCATTAGTAATTAACGACTAATAATATCTAATACTTAATTTAAATTTAAACTTATTAGAAAAGGTTACACTTTCATTATTATGTATAATAATATATATTACATAATTATTTAAAAAGTGTTAAATTAACTATTATCCCTATATATATGATATATGGTTATTAGAATATAATTTTACATGAACCATATTATCTTACTTATTTGTATTTATGTGTGTGTCAAAGTAATTATAAACCGCATATACCTGTATTAAAATTAATAAACCAATAAAAATGTTGTTAATGCTTTCAATATTTGCAGTTACAGTTACTCTAAAATATACTAAATAGAATTTTCAGAAACGTGTGACTAAAACTTTATGCAATTACTGTTTCTAAAATTTTTTATTCTCGTTTAGTCAGAAATATGGTAACTGCATAAAGCTTTTAGTCATACGTTTCTAAAAATTTCCACAAAAATTCTAACAGTGCAATGTGTTAAATATGTTTTTCGTTGTTACTTTGCATTACATTGCACACTGAACGTTTTAAACGAGCGGAACGATTGAATGATTTCCGCCGATAATTCCGTATTGTCCGGCATTCGATTTTCTGCGATACCATGAAATTATTACGTGAGTACTGAACACAAAGCGGCGAAAGTGAGGTCCGAAAAACGATACGAATTAATTTTGCCACGATCCGTTCCGCGCGATCAAATCACAATTCCGCGATTCTCGCAATTGTGCTCCAGTAATAACGAAATTTATTAAGCGGAAACAGTCTGCGCGTTGCTTAAACTGTTTTGTAAGCTTCCTTTTTTAATAACGATCATAATATTGAATCTAGAGCAAAAGCTTTACAAAACATATTTCTATCATATGCACATAACATATATTTCGAAATAGATTAGTACACGATTTTTCACATTGGCGTGTATTTTTTAATAATTATTCCATTTATCACTAATTTTTTATTATAAAAATAATTATAATATTTAGAAATAAAATATTTATCAACTCAACACTGATTGAAATAAATATTTTGATTAAATCAACGAAACATACCAATAAAATTGACACTTTGATTATTATAACTAGAAATTCTGTTTGATCTTGCCAATCCTTGTTAGTTTGCAAAAAATTTTCTCAGTAAACGTTAAAGAATAATTAATATAACATTAGTAATTAATATATTATTTTATTAATTTTACGTTACTAATATTATTAATATACATATATTTCTAATATATATTAGTAATGTAACAGTAATAACATAAATAATAATTAATGTTTGCGTGCAATGCGAGCGTGTGCTTCTATCGTATTTCTTGCTTATGTTAGTCTTGTTATACTCCGTCTTAATATAATATATTCTATTACAAACGTCTGCATTATAATCGTAGATAGAAAAGTTCGTAACGTAAAAAGCTGCTCACTTTATGTGCCAACAACCGAGTGAAAATAACGACCTTTAAAATAGTTAAAACTCGTCCAAAAATGCTGCAATATTGCGCTCTGATTAAAATAACACCGATGCTGCTTAATAATGGAATTTATTAGATTTCTGCTAATAAATTACACCGCTGTCTCCTTATTACTCTACGCTCCCCCACGCTCGGACGATGTAAATTTTAATAAAAAACTCACGCGTGCACCGCGCCGTCATTAATTACGTCCCTTCAGTGGGATGCATAAAAGGCGAGTAAAGCGAGTTACGAGGGTAATCTACTCCCTTCGTTACGCCGCCCTAAGATTTAAAATACTTCGTTACGTGCGTCGGACGCGACGCCGACATCTCTCTCTCTCTCTCTCTCTCTCTCTCTCTCTCTCACACCATCTTTTTTTTTAATTTCGCGAAAATAGTGAATTGTGCGCATTGTCGCATTCGTGCGAGAGGTAAATAAGCAAATCCTACCTCCGACGACATAACGAGATGCAAAATGATTTACCTTATCCTTGATTCTGAAGGTTTAGTTATTTAATTTGTGCAGATATTTTTTTTACATTTACAAAAGAAGTTCGACAACTTAGAAAATTTCTAAAAATCTGAAACTTTGCAGAAGTAAAGTATTCCTAAACTTTTTTAATTATACAGTGATTCTCTATTTCGGCTGAGAAACGGTTTCAAGGATGAAAACACTTCTTCAAAGAATATTTGACTTTTCATATTTCTATTAATAGAAAGATCTGAAAAATTCTGAACGAAGTTTTGAAAATACAATATTAAATGACAAATCTACCATTTTTCGTGGTATAACGTAAAAAGAAATACAAAAAGATTTAGTAACGTTCTTCTACTAGTCTTTTAAGAGGATTCTAAAGACGATTAGTCATATTGGAAATAGCACTTAACGCTCGAACTGATAACAACTTGTTGTCATGAAGAATTTAACGAAAATCGTGTAAGTTCTTAACTCATTGTACTGTAATTTAATTTGTATATTTTGTAATTTACACCAATTGTTCAATTAATGTACCAGGCAATATATATGATAATTCCGTTAAAGAGATTGTAGACTACTAGAATTGTACAGACATTGATAAGGATCCGAAATGAGATCGAAATATGTATTTGTAATTGGAATTGTTATCTAATTTTGAATAAACCAAGTTACACACAAACGACCAGTGACTGGCTCTATAAGGTATTATTTATCGATTATATGACACATCTTTATAGAGTTTTATTAATTATATTAATTTAAATAGCACTACACACTGACGATTCATGTCGTTAACACACCAATATTTCACTCGCGCATGCCACATATACATATAAATTTTTATATAACAATTACGTTTTAATTAGATAACTAAGTTCAGTTTTAAGTACTCTATGCTGTTTCTCATGCAAACTATTAGCCTGCGGAATACTATTTAGATAGGATTACTTTATTAAATACAGATTGCACAGCTTTTTTATAAATCAAATATTGTCACGACGTGCAACGACGTGACAACTTTAGAACGCCATATTGGACAAAAATGATAAAAAGAACTCAATTTAGAAATTTTTTATCGTATTCAGTGTAGACTTCATCTCACATACACGTATAGTGGTGAAATGTTAAAAAAAATATTTGTTTTGTCGTAGAGAATTTTGAACTTTTATACTTAATATTTTTCAGTTACTCTTTACACAGTTTCTTATGTGAGGTATTAATAAGAATACAGAAAATCAAACTTTTAATGGGGTGTTTCGATCTCTAATGTTTATCGTCAAAACAAATTATTATAATTACTTCCATATGTATATTTTATTTCTGTAAAGTTTGAATTTTTAGAAATTTTTGGGTTTCTTAATTGTCAGTGGTATTTTTGAAAAGATTTCGATTACATATGAAAAATATACAAGTACCAATGTTTTTTCTGTAAATTTCAACATCTCTGTGGACCTGATAGAAACATCAGCTTGGATATTCTAACTGCGTGTATTTCGAAGTAGTAACTGCGTGGTCGCGTCTATCGACGTAGTCGTTAATGCCGGATTATGCAGATCTGAGTTTAATTATATGCTCGCAAAATGATGGATTTTCCAGTGAATGCTCATTACACGTTTGCTATCATCGCTGATCGATATCATTGGTGAACCAATAATGTAATCTAATAATATTATCGGTACGAATTAATCAGGTCTCGAATTATTGTCGATCATTACCGTTAAATCAAATCTTTTAAAAGGTAATTTTCTCATCTTCTTTTCAACAGCTTTCAATAAAAACTTTACAATCTTGTTGTTCCATTCGGGTAATATTTAATTTAACTTTGATAAATAAAATGTTTTTAATTCTACATAATTGACTCTATATTAAGTATATTATTTCACTTTTGAAAATTAATAGAAATAAATGTGTAAATAAAATTTCGATTTAATTGTTAAAATCTAGTGGATATTAGATATTCTTTATGTATATAACGAATAAACAAGTAAGTATCATCAAATTAGGATATTAATGAGGAGCCAACGATGTCATCACGTTGAATAATAACATTGAATTTATCTTCAGTCTAACGTCAATATAAATATCTTATATCTTTACTTGTTAAAAATAATTTGATATATTTAACATGGGCAAAGAATGTAAATGCGAGATATGTGTTTTTTTATTATAATGGCGGATCCATTAAAGTGGAAAAATTCCGAAAGCGAGACTATGCCTTTGTGAAATCCAACGGAATTTAATTTCGTGCATGCACGGCTTGCGGGAATTAACATTCGTCCTGTTTATTGCTTCGTATCGAGCTTTTCCGATCGGATTTTATACTGTCGCGGTATGGTTCTCGGTCATTAATCGTTACTCTCGCAATTGAACGCCGTATTTTGAAAAACGTGCCAGGCCGTTTTCCAAAATTGAAAGCCTTTCATCTTTTGTTATCGCTTCGATATTGATTTAAAAAATTTCTTACAGAAAGATTTCAAGAGGAGATTGGCTTAAAATTTATGGAAGAATGGAAAAAAAATGGTTTTACTGAAGCATCTAAAAATTTATCTAGATATATATCTAAAAATAATTATGTTGGACCATTTAAATAATTATATTCAACGCCCAAATTGGTTGCGAGAATGTCAAAACTTTTGCATCATCATCATGCTTGAGCGTGCTACTTAATTATTTTGATGGTCCAACATAATTGTTTTCAAATTTTTATTTAACCTAATTTTTGTAATAATAATTATAAATATACACCGAGAAATGTTTAACACGAATAAGCAAAGAAGATCGTATTCGGTCAAAATGGATATAATCTTTGTGTCCAATTATTCATTACTATACTGAAATTAAATCAATAAAGTTTTTAGTAATACATAATGTTTACGTGTTCCAACAAAGCTATTCTTTCTATTTGATAAAATTTATATTAGCTTATTTTGCGGAAGTTTATATTTTATCGTATATACGCGTGGATTCGCTGTACAAAGACGTCGTCATCTCGTTAGTCGAAAGACACATCTAATGGTCAAAGAAACAATAATATATCGGCGAAAGTTGCCAACTTAAATTGCCGTTTAATATCGCTTTTAGTTTTACAAAGTTTCGGGATGACGGGAAGTGCATGGTCAGACACGAGTGCGACTGGTTTGCACTTACTATTGACTGGTAGCAGCGAGTAGTAGGTGTCAGCGAATGGACGATCGGTTGAACGGCGCGTGAGTGCTTTCGACAGCTCTGACAGTTTATTAGTGGTATCGAGACTGTAACTGGGATGTAGCGCAGTTAGCGATTGCCACGAAACTTCGAACGTCGATTTCGAACGGTTTGCTTCAACGTTACCGTAAGACAGCTCGCGTGCCTCGACCATCCTGTTGAATCTATCAACATTTAAGAAATCGAGCTATCAAAAATTATTTAATTTCTCCGGTAGACGCCTGAGATTTATCTCGATAAAAAATAAACTTTCTTTTTTAATGAAATTTATTTTTGATTGATAAATCTCAGACTTCAAGATAAAAAAGATTTTGGCCGATAAAAGATTTCCTACTTAATTAGATTTATTCTCATCGGTTTAATTTAGAATTATAAATATTGCTTTCAAAATTTTTCAAAAAGGTTCATTCTAAGTATTGATTAATTTTCTTATATATTAATAATTATATAGATGTCTGAAAAAATATGTTATTCATTTGAAACTTTTCTTTTATTTGCTTTTGGTTTTATTCCGTTATGTCTAATCATTTGTGAGATATATCTAACTATTTTAATTTTTTCTATTTAATCTTGTAGCATTTTAACGTTCAGGAATTTGAAAAACTACAGCTTTTTTACTCACTATATATATAAACTTTAGATATAGCTATTTCTCTAAATGATTTTTAGGTGGAATTTCGCCATATTTATTCCACTTTAATATTTCACTTTAATCCTTAATTTTTTTCCAATTCGTTGCTGTTGCTCATATTTTGTCTTTAAAAACTGTTTAGCCTCCATGTAAAAAATTAACAGCATTAATTAACAGCAGTCTAATTAAAAATAATCTTATTAATTTTTAATAATTGTATTAATGAAATAAATACCATTCTATTAAGACAAGAGCATGGCATATTTGTTAATACAGCAGTCTTCAACATCATTATCCCCTGCATTCGTGAGAATTTCTTTTGGATCATATTGTTACCGTTAACAGAAGTGCGAGGAAATTGGTATTTTTGGCGAATGTATTCAGATAATTTTCAACAGTACGAATATCGCGACTCTGTTTAATTGAAGCACGTATGTTCCCAGTCGTTGAGAAGGCAGCGTCCTCGCGAGCGCTCGCAATCACGTCCGGAATCACGCAGCTTCCCGCCGAGCACGATTGCGTATCTGTCGAGGACAGATCCCGAGGACAGGCCAGACAGCGGCCAGGACGAAGACGAGTCCTTCTTCGAGAGGCCCCCGCCGCCACCGCCGCCCCTTCCGCTTCCGCCGTTATCTCAACAATCGCAGACGCAAATCGATCAAGCTTCCAGCGGACTGGTCAAAGATGAAGAGGTCGGCGTGAAAATAATGAATATTCTCGACTCTACGCAGGATCGCGAGGGGATTAGTACCGAAGAGTTAGTTGGGTAGGTTTTACGAGATTAAGGAATTCTTCAAATGTTGCAATATGTGTTAGATATTTAAAAACGTCACAATTTTTAAGAATCAATAATGACGGGCCAATTCTATCTACGTCTCATTCGTGATACACAGACATACACATCTATATTTTACCATATTTTGCCTTGTAAAAAAGTACCCTAAAAAATACAATACTTTTTATAAAAAGAGAAATATGTCAAGTACATGAAAATGGTATCGAATATCACGTTCTTCTTTTCAAAAACAGATATGAAATAAATGCAATTAGCCAAGTACAATATTTCATCACTCAAGATACACAAGATAGACTAAAGGTAATTAAAATGGTCAACTGAATTATTGTAAAGAAAAACCCGAGTCGCATTAAAACGCAATGTTCTAGAATCAATATATGTTTTCATAGTACGGAAAATTATATTTATCTCAATTGCACTATTGTAGAACAAATATCAGAACGAATTCTTATTTTGTTCTTTTTTTTTTTTAAATTCTCTCTGTACGCACCCTGCGGGCGATTTTCCTGATGACATATAAATACTAAGAATATCGCAATTACGATTTTCTTATAATAATATATATTTTGTAATTTAAATAACTGTAATTTAAACAGAAATTTGTTCTCAATAGATGTTCTCGTTATGTTTTCTGTCAACATTTAAAAATTCTGTAAACTTTTGGAAATTTTTTAGGAAGAAATTATAGCTGTCAGATTTTTTAATTTTTGAACAGCAAAACATTAAATGCTTTCTTTACGTAGGTTTGCACAGCAAAAGAGTGACAGGACGACGGTCGATGGACAAGTCAGGCGACCCCGTTCGATCACGAGGGACCACTATATTTCGAGGTGAGAGAGAGAGAGAGAGAGAGAGAGAGAGAAAGTGTTCTTTTCCTTCTTTTTACCTCTTAATATCTTTTTACTCTTTAATATCATATCTTCTAATGACTAATTTAACAAATCGAAAATAACGTTTCTCTAAGTATCATGGAGATAAAATTGCAATTACATATAAATTAAATAAAAAGCAAGATCCTATTATGTACAAGTATCGAAAATATACTGAATTTATGTGTGATTAAAGTGTTGTAAAATCGCAAACATTTCTAGTAGCATAAGTTTCCAATTTCTAAGTGTTTGTTTGCCTTTGAATTCTCACAATCCAAGAGCTACTGATATTTGGACATTGGAAAAAGGTACACGCGATTTGGATGATCGCAAAACGTATTTTGTACTTAAACAAAAGCAATTTGTAAAGTAGATTTGTCGTTGACCGATAAACGCGCAAACATGTACAACAAGAAAGAGATTACAGAAAAACAAGTTGGAGCAGGTCGAAGTACGACGCGCCTCCGGCGGAAAGTACAAGGGTGCCGCAAGAGGAGGGGGTGACTCTTCGTAACCGAGAGATAGCTGGGGCCACAAGGATCTCCCGTAGCACGATCGATCGTGTCTTCGACAACAGTAATCGACGACGATACGGGATGGGTATTGTCGGTCGCTTCTTTGGGTACATTTATATTTTATCCCTTATTGCGAAGTGTGAAATAAATTAAACTCCAGTGAGAAATACACTGTTTCAATTGAAGACTAATTAATTGACCGTGTAAGACTATAAACGTTCCACGAAAAAGTGAAATCTAAGTAGTTTTCAATTATAGCGTAAATAATGTAATAAAATTTATTAATGGAATAAATATTACATATTACGGATATCGTTATTGTAGAGAAAACGTTTTGTCCATTGACAGAATCGAAACATATTAAAAGTTTGATAAAAAGTTATTAAAACTTTATCATTTTTTCTATTATTCCAGGCGATCTTTTCGAAAAAGCGTTGCGCACAAACCAAACATAAAGAAACAGTTAGACAATTTCGAGGATCATCGACCGTATTTCACGTACTGGATCACTACTGTGCAAGTATTGATTCTGATAATATCGCTGGCGTGTTACGGATTTGGTCCTGTCGGGATGGATCTCGACCATCGATCGGGATTGGTGAGCAGATGAAACGATTCCTATTTACTAACTACAATTATTTGCGATTGTTATTCACTTCTTAAAAACTTTGTTTGAAGTTTTATTATGTTTGTTGAAAAACTAATCTTGCTAAGAATAAATTTAAACGTTTTATGTGCACAATAGAAGATAAAACTTTCTTTTCATCTACACTGAATCAAGATAAATTATGTCTACTTCATTCTTATAGAATATAAGAAGTGAATAATATGACACTTTAAATTACAACTACAATAATACTTTCAATTTTTATTTATGATAAAATTTTGTTTTTTATATATTCTCTAATTTTTTAGAAAAAAAATTTTTTTTTTTAAATATTAAGGTATATATTAAAATCTCATTTTATAATTTCTAAAAAATATATAAAATCTAAACGAACTTATGAAGCTATTTTTTTGCAGCTTTTTTTTCAGAAATCTTTATGTCTAAGATATAAAAAAAATGTTTTTAATGTTATGAGAATGTTTACACAAGGATATGTAGTTGCAGTTATTTGAAATATTTTAAGCTACATTTAAATGTTTAAGCATTGTTTTTTGTTTATTTAACAAGAAATGAGTGGATGATTTTAGATTCTTTCTGTGAGGATTGAACATATATGATTGAAAAAATAATTGGATTGTGTCCAGGTTCTTGTAACGAGTCTGTCGTTACAACAAGTCGACTATCAGGAACCCGCGAACTTCTGGCTGGGGCCTAGGGCAGCAGATCTCATTCATCTTGGTGCCAAGTTCGCACCGTGTATGCGTCGTGATATCAAGATCCTAAAAGAGATCGATGTATGGCGGGAAAGAGAACGGGATACTGCTTGTTGCATCAGAAATGACGATTCCGGCTGCGTTCAATCCAGCAAAGCAGATTGTTCTGTAAGTTTCCCGATTTTTTTTTTAGCACTTGTAACATCCCATTAAATCTTCAGGGCTATGTATATTCATGATAATAAAATTTTCTTCCATGCGCGCCCAACAGGTCCGAGGATTGAGATCCACTGCTATGGTAAACTACGTAATTTTTATTTTAATTCTTTAGCTTCAAAAAAACACTTGAGTGAAAAAAAGAAAAGGAAATACTTTTAATTTATTGCATTGTGAGCGTTGCAATTTTTCACTATTTGAATAAAAGAACCCTGTATAGGTATATCTTATAAAAATGCGTGCCTGATAAAATTAGCTGAAACTGAAGTAGCTGAAAATTTTGTTTGGACGTCGAGTATAACAATGTATTTCAATTCTAGTCAATTTAACCGGGAGACACATTTCCGTAAAATCGATGCAAAGTCTTTTTATTTTGTACAAATATAAACACAAACTTTGTGTGTTATATTTCGATGTTGTCTCAATTTGAAAGGAAATTTTTTTAAGTGTTTTATATGTTTTATATATATAAAGCACTTATATGTATAATTAATTTTGCAGAAAAAGGCAAGTAACAAAAATTGTTCATTTTTTTCTCATATATATAGTCCTAAAAATTAACAAAAAATTTTTTTAGTACCGCATTTTCTCATGTTGGTAAAAATAGTTGCTAATAATAAAATGCAGTACTAAAAAGTTGATAACAAATTCTGAAAAAATTCTTAGAGCACTATAAGAAAAAAATTTACAATTTTTGTCTCTTGTTCTTTTTCTGTAAAGTTGATAGTACTTGAATAAAAAATTATTGAAGAACAATTTGACAGTTTTTAGAAATTAATAAAATATTTCAAAAGGGTAGAGAACTTTTTGACTCAGTTTAATCCGCTTTATCAGAACGAAATATTTGTTGGTTAATTATCCTGTTTATATAAATATATATGTATATATACACTTTTCGCTATATAATTTATTTGGTTAATAAGTTGTGCACATTTTGTTATTAATTTACGCATGTTTTAATCTAAAAGATTGTTACACTCAAAGAAAAATAGAATAATGATTAGTAATAAAGGTGACAATTATACTAATTTTATATATAGAATTGACGTATACAGTTGTATAGATTATTTTATAATTGCAATAACTATAAAACAGTTTGTTCAGCTGTGTACGCGTGCTATAATTTTACATATAAAAACAATTACAATTATTAAACCGATTAGAATAAATCAATTAAGAGAAATGAAAACCTATTTTTAATTAGAACGAATTTCAAAGCCAGAAAATTTATGTGTCATTCCAACAGACTTGATTTATCAATTTAATCGTCATGTTTATGTTTAAATTTGTTAAAATGGAAGTCTGCCGTTAAGTTTACCGTGCCTTTCAGGCCGATGAGAGCCATTTTGATTTATCAAAAAAAATAGTGCATTCGAAAATAGATATATTTCTCTTGATTGATCTTTTTGATATAAAACTTGTGTAGCTGTCACTTTTATAACTCCTATTATTATTGTATTTTTGTTGAATGTATCCAATAATATTATAAAATCTTAGAAATTTTCTCCTTGCTAGCAATAAAATTAATTACAATTATATTATAATTAATCTCGCAGAACACAATATCGACCTGGAAGAAGTGGGGACCTGGAGACAGTGGGCCTGGCGGTCGAATCAGTGGATCAGTTTGTGGACTGGACCCTAAGTTTTGCGATGCCCCGGCAAGCATCGCACCTTACGAGTGGCCAGATGACATTACCAAGTGGCCAATTTGTCGGAAAACTAATCCCTTTAACCAACGCTTCAGGTAAGTTTTCTCCAAATTTATTTATTCGTGAATTCTCCAAAGTACAAATGATAAAATACTTCCACACGTAACAAAGTCATTTACGGAAATAGCTAAGCATGTGACAATAAAATTGTTATTCGCAATGATCAAAATGGTTGCAAAAAAGAAAAATATCGAAAAATTTTTTCAGTAAAAACGCAGGTCAACGGAGCAGCAACGCCAATTTTCCGATTGGTCGTTACAAGGATAAGATGGCGGAGCACATGGTGTGCGAAGTAATTGGCCACCCGTGTTGTATCGGGATTCACGGGATGTGTCGGATTACCACGAAGGAATATTGCGATTTTGTCCACGGTTACTTTCACGAGGAAGCGTCTCTGTGCTCCCAGGTGGAATGTTTGCACGATGTCTGCGGAATGATACCGTTTCTGCATCCAGAATGGCCAGACCAGTTCTACAGACTCTTTACCACCATTTTTCTTCATGCCGGGTAATAGTTGATGACAAATCATATTTTATAAAATTTATTTTGAACAAATAAAATGCATTAGTTTCATGCGTTTATTTAATTGTCAAATTTATGTATGATTGATCTCATATTAATTAATCCAGAAAGAAAATTTTTTAGAAGTTTATTTCATTAAATTCATCCAGTAAGTATAAAATCAATTTGCCATTAATTCAATTAAAGAGGAACTATTCATTTATTTCTATTAAAACGTAATAAAATGAAGCCGATTGATTAATCCAAATAAATTAATGTAAAAAGTAGAAACTCTCGATTTATGTTTTTATATGTCTCAATATAAATTGGTTTTTCAGAATCGTCCATTTGATAATTACGTTGCTGATCCAATATTTTCTGATGAGAGATTTGGAAAAACTGACAGGCTCGTTGCGCATCGCTTTGATCTACTTTATTGGTGCTCTTGCTGGGAATTTGGCCAGTGCAATATTTGTCCCTTACAGGGCAGAGGTGAGTACTTAAACTATCATAGATAGGGGGGTGATTTGGGACAGAACTTTTGTTAAATGATATCCATATATGAGTCATTAGAGAAAATTAAAAAATTATCTCATCTCTCTTTTACTTGATATATCTGAATATGTATATTATGGTATGAACACATTAAAAGGACCCTATAGTTGTGTTTTGTCGACTCAATGAGACTTACACACGTATGATTTACATATTATTAACATTAAGAATTTAGATCACAAGTTGTAATTGAAACAAAAAACTATTTCATAATCCTTTTTTTAGATGAACCAAAATTGAAATTGAAACCAAATACTATAATATAATTTATAATACCAAAATTATAATTAAATCGGTAAAGTTATTTTCGATTTACGATTTTTTTTACGGTACACATATTATTAATAATAGTTTAATAATAACGGACTTACTATTAATAAAGAACAACATTATTTATAAAAAAAACACAGTCAATAAGAAATTGCCTTTAACGGTCGAGCTGGATCTTAGGTGCTATTATAATTCCGTGTGAATTTATATATTACGTATGTAGTCTTTCAAACCGCGCGCGAAACAATTTTTCGGTCTTGAAACTCCACTCTGCGAAACTACTGCAATTTTGATGATCATAGCATCTTGAATCAATTTATAAAAGATTTATAAAAGAATTACCTTTATGAATATATATGCTAATAAGACTTTTGTTATCAAATAATGAGATTATTTTTTTTATTTTAATTATATTTTTTCATTCTCATCATCACAAACAATATAAAGTTTGTTCAAACTTTTAAGAAAATAAAGTTACATACATATATTATATATATATATATATACTAATTCATTAATCAAATAATATGTTCTCAATACGTGAAAAAAAGTCCTTATTATGAGATACCGAGTTCATCTTGGCTAAATGCTGGAAGTACGATTTTACTCCATCACTACATGAAGAATTTATATATATTGCCAAATATTTATTTATTGAATGATAAACAAAGCTTAAAGACTCATATCTCAATAAAATTTGAAACATCCAAATTCTAAAATCTTTTTACGACTACGGGCATAATCTAATAATGAATTTTTCACTAAATAGCTTTTAATCCAAGAGCAATAAATGCATAGTGGAATCAAGAGATAGCGTTTATTAGTTTGTTAGTAAAAACGCTGCTATCTCATAACAAGCCTGTCTCATAATAGAGGGCTTTTTTCTACACGTATATTGTATGTACATTTGTATAGATAGGGTGTCCTGAAATTCGAGAACAATATTATGACAGTGCAAACTTCCTGAAAATTAAGTAATAAAAGTGCAAGCCATGATGATTCATCATAAGCGTTGGTTAAAAAGTTATCTGTCCGTGCGATAGTGTGCATGCAGCGGCAATGTTTTGTTTAGTATCCGACGGTATTGCACGTAACAAAGAATAATTTTTCAATCAACTTATGATTATTTAAACTTCAATCAAACTTGAAATGTTTATACTCGAAAATTTACTTTATGGGTAAAAATGGCTTGCATTTCTATTGCTTAATTTTTTACAAAGTTTCATGCTGTCATTAGTATTGTCCTCGAATAGTTCTTTCGGGACAATCTGTATATATTATATATTATACATTATATTCAGATAGCCAAATGAATTCAAGATGCCGTCATATTACTGTCAGCCGTTGCAATAAATATCAACAAACTAGAGACAAGGTGCTTCCTCATTACGTGTGAAATGATATCCTTGAATTTTAAATCTGATAACAAGGCGACAGCATCTTGATGGCATATAAAACGTTAGACATCATACGTGCTATCAGTTTGCTAGGTCACCGGCACGATACTACGAGTTCATACGCGTGCCGTCATTTTGCTATTGACATGAGATGTTATTAATTCTCAACGTTCACTCTTGAAATTTCATGAACTGCAAATGATGTCTATTTGCTCTTATGTTGCTAACTTAGTTTACACGTAAGATTTCGATATCAGCAAACTGACGACAACTTCACAACAACTCGTGCAGTACATTAGTTCATCGAATATGCTAAATCACGCGCTTGGCTATCTGAGTATGTACAGGGTGTCCCAAATTTAAATGGCCAAATTTCGGTAGCGAGATGTGAGAAATGATAATGGAATCGACATCGAATTGATGTCGATTCAAAATCATCAAATCAACGTTAATTCGACGTCGATTCGATTGTCATTTCTTTCTGGGAATAATGCATATTTGTGGAAATTTATCATAATAACAGTGTCATTAATATTATTCATTTTATTTATAGGTTGGTCCAGCCGGCGCACATTTCGCTCTACTTGCCACGTTGGTAGTCGAAGTGCTGCATTGCTGGCCGATGCTAAAGCACCCGCGTCGCGCACTGTCTAAGCTAATCCTGATTCTGTTGGGACTGTTGACGCTGGGTATTCTGCCATGGATAGATAATTACGCGCATCTATTTGGCTTCATCTTTGGCTTTTTAGCGGCCTACGCACTGATGCCCTTTATCTCGTTTGGTCATTATGACCGTAGACGGAAGATCTTACTGATTTGGGTCTGCATGATTCTGATTGTGGGCCTGTTCGCCTTGTTACTCGCCCTCTTTTACAACGTACCGGTGTACGAGTGTGAGGTGTGCAAACTGTTCAATTGCGTGCCGTTCACCCGCGACTTTTGCGCATCCCAGAACATCAATTTCAAACGAGAGGAGCCAGTATGACATACGGAGCCGCGGTTCACAGTCGAGCGCGAATTTGTTCCGCTCGGCTCCCGACTTTACGCTCCTCATCGTACACATCACTACAATATTATGCCATTACCATTCGCCGCGCTCGTTCTCACGACGCTCTTCGTAGACTCCCAAAGACGCGACTGAAGCCACAAGATCGATCGGAGCTGAATAAAAAAAGACTTTTCCGTTAACTATAGTTTGAAATCTTCGAAATTGTTCAAAGTCTTAATTGTACGAAGCTGCAGAAGAAGGTTCTTTAAAAACAATCAGAAAAAAACATTTATCAAATCTTTAAGAAACATATAAAAAAAGATATGAAAAATTTTTTAATTCTTTGGAGAAATTAAACGGAGAATTCTGGAGGAAGCTATAAATGAATGTAATAAATTTGTTTTTGAGATTCTCTTGAAGAAATTGGAAGAAGGTCAATAAATATTTCCTTCATTCTGGCTAGAAGAAATATCAGAAAAAAGTTGTTTCTTCAGTTTTCGAAAAGATTATAAAAGAAAAATTAATAAATGTTTTCCTTTATTGTAGAAACAAAGAAATGAAAAGAAATACGAGAAATCTTGTTCTAAACAAACTAGAAAATATAGAGGAATAATTTATCTCTGATAAAACTGAAAGAAAAATGAAAATAAACATTTTGTTAACCTTCAATATTTAATGATCTCATCGAGCTTCGAGGATTTCATCGAGGAAATCATCAGATTTGCGTTATCGTAGTTGCAAGATTGTGGACCGCAAACTTTGAAGATAATCTTATTACTTGAAGACTCTCTCTGCGCTTCCATGATGCTATTCGAATCATCTGAAATTTCGCGAACTCAAGTTCTACCTTCAAAGCTCTAGAGTTTCCGAATTTTCCGAACTTTGAAAAAATTCTACGATCATTTTTTGATCGGCCTGCGTTATTAAGAGTAATATATCATGGTGCTCGGGGACATGGGGGTTTGATAGTGCCTGGATCGAGCGGGTGAAGGTGGTGAATCCCGACCGACATTTTCGCTACTGCCAACGAACGTTAGAGAGGAACTCGTGTTCGTCGATACGCACGACGATGCCTTAACATTATTAAGTCCCAGCGTAGTGAGTGGCTCCCGATGTGAGCTGGCTGGGGCCCAGCGGGCCTTGAGGGAGCCCAGAACTCTGCATCGCCGACGGAGTGTAAATATATACGCGGGTCTTAGATGTCCCGCGACGATGACGAATAGATGCTCCATGGATTGTTTGGAATCTCGCAGAGTTTGGCACGGTTAGCATCCATCTCCTCGAGGTGTTAACAGGATAATGAAAGAGGAGAGCCAGTTGTAAATAGGATCAAGTCTTGTTACCATTGTAAGAGCGACTTTAGTAAGCTAACTTTAGGGAGAACCTTGAAAGTGCGCACGTCTTTCGTCTCTGCACGATATAGTCCCCCGCACCTCCGACATCCGGAACTATTGTCTGTGATGGCTTGATCTTGGAAATATTTTTCGTAGCACCGCGACGGCCGTAATGACGATGGCCGCGAGCCTTCCTGCAGGAATGATCGGTGAATGTTCATCATCTGGATATCAATCAATTGCTCGCTTGATCATGCGAAACATTCGCAAATTTCAACTTAGTATATTTGTAGAATAAAGGCAAAATTGCAAAATACACACATAAATTTCTCATCAAAACGTTCTATAAAATTTTCTTTTTTGTTTTATAATATTATTCACATTATAAAACTAACTTTAAATAATTATTGGACAGACAGATATTTTAAATAAATGTTTTATAATTTTTAGCATAAAATATTATGATATCTATATATCGATAAAGTAAAATTTGAAAAATCGAAAGAAGTGTTTCTATTTTTATTATGAATCATGTGTTGATAAAATAAAATTTCAAAAAGTCAAAGGAATTGATAAATTTTTATTACAACGTTTTAACTTGACATTTATTTCAACTAACGTTATTTTCACAATTGCTTTCATATAATTAATATTAATAGAATTATATTTTAAATTATCTTAATCATAATTTAATTACTTTGTATTTTATTTTGGCTATTTTAATTTTTGTAACAAAAGCGAATTTCAATATTATGTAATAGTATTAATTATTTAATTAGAATAATAATATAATATTGATAATTAATGCAATCTTATACGACATTTTAATATCAAGATTCGTGTATCTAATTACGACATTAAAAAATTTTTTTCTACAAAATTTTCATATAATTTTAAATGATACAAATTTTACATTATCCTGATAATGTCGAATATTACAAAATTGTAGTCTACAACAAAATATGTAATGCATACAATATTGCGAGAAATTATTATGAATCCATTTAATAGTATCCAGATGATTAGCTCCTCATCGAGGATAGGAGGGAAGGGGAGGTCTGAGGCAGAGGAGGCGGAAGGAAAGTGTTAACGATTTAAGGCGAAACGAATCAATTTTTTATAACGGCGTGAGAGAAAACGAGAGAAAGGTAGTGAGAAAAAGGGAGGCACGAATATCAGAATTCTTAATCAATTTCGAAGTCTGTATATACATTTGCGACAACAGCATAAGAGAATGTGAGAGAATACAAGAAAAGCAGTGTGAAAGAAACAGATATGCGAGACATTCGCGCGAAATATAATTTGACGATTTAAGGCAGTGTGAAAGAAACGGATATGCGAGACATTCGCGCGAAATAATTTGACGATTTTGTTCTGGGGATTGAAATCGTGTTATTTTTAACGGGAAAATGGAGATAAGGGATCAAATTCCGATGTTAACATTATGTGAAAATGGAAGCGCTTTTTCACCTATTCTACTACGTGTAGTAACGGAAAATCACATCGGTTTCAATCCCTATTTTATTCCACTTATCACGAGTGTATGTATACCGCCCCGAAAAATTTCCGGACATAGCAGCGAAATTTTTGAAGCTTTGATTCATTGAACTTACCGTAGCACCGCGATTGAAGTGAATTAAATCAAAGGTGATTGTATCATATTCTAGAACAAATACAATTGTAATTCGCAAATCATTCTTTTTGAAATGTAATCTCAAACGCCTTTACTTAATATACATTTACTTAAATATACCTAAAATAACGAGAAACGGTAATGTCCGGAAATTTTTCGGGGGTAGTACTGTACGCGCGCATATTCCATTTTATTATATAAATTGTCTTACAATTAATTTCGCATAAATCTTTGAAATTATTCTTAAATATGATCACGTCGATTCCAACGAGAGTGCTCGTTTTATTATTCGATTTAGACAACAAAAGAAATTTCGAGGAACACATTGAATAGGAAAGTGCTAAAATTCAATAGATAAAAAAAATTGCGATCGAGATGATTAGAGCAGGAAATTTTTCCGCACACACGTTTACTACCTTCTTCCACATATAATATTTCTATATAGCTATGCTAATTGTTGTTAATTTATTCCTTTAACTTCATGATTCTTGTATACTTCTTTTTACAAAATAGTTGAAAGGACTGTGCAACGTCCGCGGCGACGCTTTGCCAAATTTTGTATTTCACCAGGTACTTATACATTATTAGCATAACACGTATACATGCGACCATGACTGTAATTAACAAGACGTCATTTTCAAGCATCATCATACCGATTACTATATGATTGTCATTGCTATTGCTCCAGCATTTAATCCAAATTATATTTGGAAACTTTGTGATATGCGATGATCGAGCGAAGAAACCGAAGAGATTGAGACAGAAAGGAAGTTGTGTGTATGTCGTGTGCGCGCGTGTGTGTGTGTGTGTATATGTGTGGCGTATGTCTGCGCGCGCGCGTGTGTGTGGGGGTGATCAATAGCTCTATTAAACTTTTTTTCGGATTATATATATAAATATTATAAATATAAACGTATACATACGCGAGTTAAGGTGGATCGTCGATGACGAGCAACGTATTGTTATTATTGTAAATGTGTTATATACAGATAATAGCATGCAACAGACATATACACATACACACATACAACACGTACGATATACACAAAGTACATATATAAACAATCATATATACACGTACACGTATACACTGATGGAGATAAATAAATTGAGAACTTTCGATAATTCCATACCGATCACGGCGAGGTGGAATGTCTCGCCTTCCCTCGCGGAGGCAAGAGAAGAAGAGAGTGAGAAAAAGAGGGAAAAAGAGGTTAATTTTATCCCGATTGTGGTTGTTGTAGAAGCCAAAAATCACGGGCAAATTGCGCGATCAAACTTTTTCATTTCGTGTGTCTTACGTGGCTCTACATGGCAAAAGTTTTGAATTTGTTATATGGGTCTCAATTTATATTTCAAGAGTTATGCGATGTCTTTATTAATTGTAGAAGATAAATAGAGAGTTTGTAATAATCCAACAGAATCTTAATAATGTTTGAATCACACAAGCAAGTCAGAATAGGAGGAGATAGGAGATTTCAAAGAATTACGTATTGAATAGAATCATGTTGTTCCGAAAGTTTTTCTTTTCATTGAATTGGCATACAATTTCCAAGATACCAAAAGTTTGAAAAGATTCTTTGTCAATAAAAGAGTTTGGCCTTTGTAAATAATAGATTTAGAATATTTTATTTATCCAAAAGAGAGGCACTGTGTAAATGTTAAGTAATTTAAAAAATTCAAAAACCAGAAAAACTTTTTTAAAACGTTTGTTTTACGAACTTGTATATATTCTTCTTGTTTATTTATCTTACTCTTTGTTTTCCTTTACGATAAATCTTACGCTTGTCTAAAGTTTACAAATTACAATAAATACCTTATATAATTATTAAGAATTTAGTTATTATTTATCATCAATATATTATCTTTATTACGAAGGAGATATATTTCTTGTATGTTTTTTGGTTCATTTATAATTTGTATTATTTATATTTTATATTTTACAAAAGGATAAAATAGAAAAATTATCTTGGTAAGCTCCACAAATCTCTGCTCGCGCGGTTGACTTGTAATTTTTGCGATGAGGCGAATCACCGCCTTGTAAATAAACGTATGCGTCAAAAATGGACCAAGGATCTACATAGTACAGCTCGTGCGTGTAAAATTGATCGGCAGGTAGGATTGTAAGTAAAGTTACAACTAATCCTAATAATTACGGAGGAACCCCGCAAAAGATAGGCGAATTCAGAGGGGGATTCACGAAAATTCTCTTGCGAAATAAGAATCTTACAATTAGTTTTCATAGTTACGAATCGGCTAGACACTTAATACTGTTTTTAAATAGACATTTTTCAATATTTTGTCGAAGTTGTCTAACACAACGCTTTTCGGCAATGCTTTTTCATCCCTTTGTGTTTTGTTTAAATTTACGAACAAAGCTTAAACTAGTTTTTAGATAATTAGGGCTATTTTTTGTACTTCCGATTTAATGAAACACACAGTGTAATCATTCAGTCCATTAAATAGCAAAATATTAAAAAATTTTTTTCTATTTCGGTATTTTTTTTTATAAATATAGACAATTGAAGTAAAACGCAAACTACGAAATTATGAATTGAGAATATGAAGCAATAACGATACAAGTTTAGTTGCTCTTACAAAATTTTGAGAAAATTTACGTTCTAACGGATATGCAAGCGCAAGAAGTTTTGTATTATATTTGAATCAAATTGTGACTTCAATGATTAATGATTTAATTTCGCATAATGGATTTTTGTACATCTTTCTCTTAAAATTCGCTTAATTTTTGCGGTGTAAATAAAACTGACGGCGGCGCTAGCTTGTAATTAATTAATTAATTAAGGCTCTCGCGCCTCTTTTATATAAATATTATACATATATATGTATATTATATACGACTTAAAAAAAGAACATTCCACCACAGCCGCGCGGTATTATTTTTCTGTATCCCTGTAACTATGAAAGCGCGATATAAGTATTAAGAACGGACTTTAAGGGAATATATACGACTGTACTAATTAAAAGGATTGATCAACTTATTATTAAATCACCATCATTATCATTATTATAATTGCCATTGTTAATATCATTGCAATAATTATTTCACCCTCGGTTCTCACTATAATCATCAACATTCTTTCATTATTATTAATAATCATAACATTACATTGTACTTGTCGCTGTTATATACATACACATATAAATATATAAATATATAAATACATATAAATATATAAATATATATATACGAATGATATATATATTAATTTAATAACAATAAAGAAAAATGTGAAACACACGTGATCTAATTGTGAGTGTGGATCAACGATCCTTTCTTCAAACATAACATCGGCGAGCATTTGATCAAGTTAATTATTATGCATTCAGTATACTTTTCCACTAATTCGTCTTTAATTAATTTTATCTATACGTTTTCATTTTGTAAATTTTCTCTGAAACACTATTTTAGTTTAATGTATGTTTAAGGACTCATTACTCATCATCACAAAATCCCTCACATGGATCTTTTTTTTTTTAATACTTATTTACTCGTAATAAGTCCCCACTACGAGACCCATTGCAGCAAATTCTGCAGTCTCAATTACGTGAGTTGAGTACGTGTCTCTTTGAACGTCCCATAACTTACCAAAACTTATTTGCACGTTTTGTCCTAATTTTTGGACGATCGACATAATAACCACAACTTTGTATCTGGAAGTAGCAATAAAATAGGCTGAAATAATTTCTCGCATAAAAAATGGATTTTTATTACTCAAATAGCATAAATAATAAACATTTCAAAAACACGTTTTTATAAAACTAAAATATAATACAGTAGAACTTTGGTCATTTTTCTAACAAGAAAAGGAGATCATTGTTATTTTTATCTAACAACATATTTTATATATATATATATATATATATATATATTGTATATATATAGATAGAAATTATTTTAATTACATCTTTAAACATAGTTAATTCCGTTCTTTAATTACATCTTTAAGTACAGTCAATTTTATTTTTCTTAAAATCTTAAACATAATAATTATTGATATATAATAATTCGTTGGTACAATATATGTATATAGGAAGATCAAATATATAAATATATATATAGATATACGTCGTTCGATAAGTCTATGCAAAGTCTAAAATATTGCCAAACACAGAGTAATAGATCTATCTCACTGAAATTCGATGTCCTCCAAAAGAGTTGCCGAATACTAAAAATAATCTCGATACGTACTGGTGGTGCTGTATTTTAGACTTAGCATAAACTTATCGAACGATCCTCGTAGATGGATAATTCTTTATGATTTAGAAGCTCTTTTAGATTTTCGGACTCGTGAAGCTGATCTGTTTTTCGCTGCAATATCTCGCCACTTTTGCATCGTGAACACGTCGGACGAGTGTGCATCTTGTTGTTCTATGTACGCCAACGCAAGTTTAAGAGCGGACACAGCATCTGAGTGAGAAATTTTGTGCGTAAGCTGAACCGGCTCAACCAGCTCTTCGTCAGATTCAGACGATGACTCTTCCGAAGATTTTTGTCCAACAATGGCCAGTATCTCTGCGTCCGTATAATCTAATTCTCTGTCGTCACCTGTTATCCATTCTTCAATGTTTGTTTCCATAACTTGTTCCGGTCCAAGGAGAATCTTTGCCATTTCTAATAATTTATCTCGTGACTCCTCTGCTTCTTGTTTACGAAGATCGGCATCTAATAACTCCTCTTCTTGCTTGACAATCTTATGCCACGACTTTCTCAAAATTTCTTGTTCTACATCCTTCCATGATTGAGATATCCAAAACACCACCCTCTTCAAATTGATTTTCTCGAGACTCTCGATCAATGTTTGACCGTTTTCACGTGCCTCTAAAAGAAATGTTAAGAGGTGAAATCGGTATAGCCGCTTTAAGTTTAAGAAAACACCTTGCTCCATGGGCTGGATCAATGACGTCACGTTAGTTGGGAAGAATTTCGCAATGATATCGCCATTGTGTAGTGTATCTATGTTTGGATGTGCAGGTGCATTATCGATATACAAAATGGCCTTCCTCGGAAGTTTCATCTTCTTCAAATGTCTTTCAACCTTTGGCACAAATTGTTTATGGAACCACACTTTAAAGAGCATAGGGTCCATCCATACATTTTTCTGGTGTTTATAGTAAACCGGCAATTGTGAAGATGAAAGATGTTGTAATGCTCGAGGATTTGCGTATTTTCCAATGACCATAAGACGTATTTTATGATTACCAGTAGCATTACTACATGCTAATATGGTTATTTTTTCCTTGTTCCGATTGTTACTTGGACCTAATGATTCTTCATGCCACGCCAGAATTTTAGTAGGTAACATTTTGTAATTCAAACCTATTTCGTCACAGTTATAAATCTGTTCTAAACTATAACCTCCTTTATCGATCGTTCTTCTAAATTTTTCATTGAAACCGCTCACTGCGTCATCATCTCCAAAGAATTTTTCTCCACGAGTGTTAAATTGCATAAGTCGTATACCATATCTCTTTTTCCATCTATCAAGCCAGCCATTGCTGGCTGCAAAATATTCCTCCTGAGTTCCCTCTGGCAAATGCGAGTATAGTGACAAGGCTTTTGCCTTTAATATCGATCCCGTAATCGGAGCGCCTTTTTCCCTTTGTTGCAGAAACCATAAAAATAAGGCTTCTTCCACTTTCGTGTGTTCTGTAAGCTTCATTGCTTTACGTTCAATAGGGGTTTTCGACTTTTCCGTCCATGCCTTTAATTTCGCACGATTGCGTATCCAGTCACCGACGGTGACTCGTCCAACGCCAAACTTGGCAGCGACCTTTTTATGACACTCCCCTTTATCAATGCGTTTAAGAGCTTCAAGCTTTGTTTTAAGTGGAATACAGACTTTCTTGCGTTTCGGAGCCATTGCACGCGTTACAGGGCGAACGAAGCGAACAAATATGACGTTTACATTGGAACAATGATACCGGATGGAAGACGCGGCGGCTGTCTCAAAGAGTAGGTACAGGTGTACACACACAAAGAAGCACATACATCCTCTTCTTTGTGCGCGTATTCCCCAGCGCACATTGACACACAGGCTCTTTTTGTGTACGTATCCCTTCCATCTATCTATCAGTAGAGTCGCATCTTCCATCACTGTACGGTAGCGCTACGCTCGATAGCGAAGTCGGATAATCCTGGGGTTGGATGATGCGAGGTCGGTTAATCAGGGTTCTACTGTATTAAGTAATCGGAGCATGCTATAAGTTCATGTCGATAGCACATTCACGGCCGATTTCTAAATATTTTTTTAATATGCCACCGATAAAAAAAATTTTATTTCAAATTGCAATGTAAATAATCTATGGAAATTTATAACAATTTGAGCTCTAGCTTTAAAATTGTAATATTTGCACTTTAATGGCCTAGTTAACATCTGGTGCACTTGATATATAAATATTAACTAATAACTTTCTATTGAATTATTTTAATTTCGGTGATACGTGTAAACATATACATAATATATATATATATATATTGAATTAATCATTTTAATATATATTGTACTAATTTAATACATCATTTTTTATAAATACATTGCTGAAATTGAAATAATTTAATAAAACGTTACTTTAGTACCCATATCAAGTAAACGATGTAAAGCGGGGAGCACAGACTTTTGCATAACGCATAAACCATAAAGAATTTGATTGGTCCATTGACTCATGCATAAGAAAATGGGCCAATGAAATTCCTTATGCACATGCTTTATGCGTTATGCAAAAGTCTGTGCTCCCCGCTTAAGCCAAGGTTGTAACATATCTTAAGTCCAAAACACAATGCGAGGGAATAGCGATAGCGATAGGAATAACACAGTTTCAACTTATCAGAAATCGGATACACCGGAATACACAGTTTTTGATAGGTTGAAACTGTGTTATTCCTATCGCTATCAATGTTATTTCCTTGCATTATGTCTTTGGCTTTATGTGCGCAAACCTTGTTTACATCGAGTGCTTAGGGTGGAATCCTATGAGGCGTATTTACCGCGTATCGCGTAACCGCCTAACCAATCAATAATCAGTAATAGCGTTTTCCACTGGGAAAACTGGTGCAACACTGAGTGCACATTGAGTGCAATTATGTGTTATTCCACTCTGAAAGCTAGTTCAGCGTTTAATGTTCTACTAACACAACTGGACTGGAAAAAATTACACTGAGTTCAACTTTTGCTCCACTGTCTTTAAAGACGATGAAAGAGTAAAGCCTATTCTACAATGATTGTAAGCCACAAAAATTGACCAATCATAATCGATTATTCTCCTCATATTCGATTACGATTGGTCATTTTTTATGGCTTACGGTCGTTGTAGAATAGGCTTAAGTTAGTGCAAATTAAAATTGAGATTGTTTATGCGCTTTCAAATACGATCATACGTTGAGGTATGTCATTTAAATTATTTTAATTAATAGTAATGATGTTATTTTCAGTTTTTGCTTATCTCAAAATAGCTGACATTACTATTTTAATATTCAAAACCATTAAACTGATAAAAAAAATAATAAATCATTGAGAATATGTTAAAGATTATAAATTAAACAAATTAAAAAGTAAAATAAGCAATTTAAATTTATGTGACAGCGAATGCGCGCGACGTATCCAGCCGCGCGCTTGCATTATTTGATGGTGTGCCAGGCGAATCTAAATATTTTTATAAATTAATATCTTGTTAACTATTGCGAAAATTGTAAAATGATAGAAGACTTTTCTTCTCAATTTAGTCCATTCTATCTCTATACGACAGATTTTTTTATTACTTGTCAAACACCATGTATAAAGAGAAGCAACATCGTAAGAAGGGGATTTAAAAATATTACCATAAGATTATATACAAAAAGCGTAGAATGCAAAATATAAGCGAACAGCTTGGCAGCCACGTGTGTCAGCTGTGTAATCAGCTGCGATCACAATATGGTTCATGCAGTTTCACTTAGGAGTGGATATCCAATCAGAACATATAGCAGACTGCCTATCAGAAACTGCGACATCAATGCTGCTTCTCTTTAAGGTACCGTTTCATGCTGACGCTTGACGCTCATTTTTAGCGTTAAAATTATGTGATAAAAATTGACGAATATCAAGCATTAATTTTTATCACATGATCTATTTTGACGCTAAGAATGAGCGTCTAGCGTCAGCATGAAAAAGCACCTTTATATATAGGACCCTAGTTACTACCGAGTAATACAGACACAAACCACGACCATTTTCAACGCTACGATTTTATCGGTGTGTAAGAAAAATGGACGTGGAACGTAGTTTCCGTATTTTAAAAATGTACGTTGGTGCGTTAACATAACAGTGAGTTAGGGTATATACATCTAAAGCCTATCGCACATGAAATGCATAATAGAGCATGAGCATAACATAAAACTGTTGGACCAATAAGCATCCAGCATAAAGCTGCCATATTGATTAACATAAGATGCTCATTGGTCCAGCGGTCTTATGTTATGTTTATGCACTGTTATGCATTTCATGTGTTTTGAGCTTTATTAATTAGGCGAGAAACACACACTTTTGCATAACGCATAAAGCATGTGCATAAGGAATTTCATTGGCCCATTTTCTTATGCATGAGTCAATGGACCAATCAAATTCTTTATGTATATGGTTTATGCGTTATGCAAAAGTCTGTGCTCCCCGCTTAAGACTGCAGTATAGATTTTTGCATAACGCATAATGCATAGTGCATAAAGGAATCAACCAAAGAAAATCTTTCCTTTTCCATTTTATCGAAAAGAGGAACTCCAATTAGTTGATTCCTTTTATGCACTATGCATTATGTAAAAGCCTGTGCTACGATAATAAGAGTACATCCACACAAACTTATATAGCAACATTTTTTCATCATTTTATATAACAAAGACTTTAATATGCACTAGTGCGTATTTAATGCGTCTAATTTAATTTACTGTAATACATTTGTTTAATTGATCGATATCTTACCGATCGTAGAGCTCCCTACAAATTTTATCGCGCACTTCCTTTGACATTCTCTGGCAGATTTGCATGCAAACTTGAGATTGATATTTTAAACCAATTAAATAATCCTGCATAACATCAATTAAAATCTTATCAACAACTTCACTATTAAAAGGCTTGTAAGCTTCCAAACGATAAGTATTTTGGTACTTCGGAATCTGAAAGATAATTTTTGTGCATCTTAATTTAAAATATCACATACGTCATGTAATCTCTATTCTGTAAATAATTAATAAAGTTATCATGATTAATTTTTAAGTGCACTACAAATATATTGTATTTATTATCTACAATCTTTTATTTATTTCTATTATAACTTTTGAGATTATACATTTCTACAAAACTACTGCGTACAATTTTTTTTCATCTTGCTGCAATGTTGGGAATTTTTATGTGAGATACCTTAAAGCCGCTCTTATCTGTGCGAAAGAATAGGCCTGACTTTGGTATTCCAGTAAGAGATAGACTACTAATATAGGTTTTGGATCGAACAGCTCTACTGAGAATAGACCATGCTTTCGACATGGGTTGTTGCGCTAATAATTAATAATATATCCAGTATATCCAATTATTATCGTTTGTTTTATGTGTATCAAATTATAATAGTAATAATTATTAATACATGTTATAACAAGACTTTTTGTTTCAATCTTTTAAGTCATTATTAATTAAAACTTACTTGTACTCATGTTCGTCAAAGAAATTTTACTTCAAAGTATAAAATAATTCATAAAATTGTGTATTGTATATCAAATAGCAATTAAAATAACTTCCAAAAATTTCATTTATAATTCTTAATTTCAACTTCCTTGAAATTGCCACATTTGTATTTTTATTATCGACCTATCTCGTCGATTTCGTTGTTTTTATAACTGGCTAATATATTACTATATAATATACATATATATATGTGTGTCGTACGACATTCAACAACTCTCCCCCTCGTAGTTCTCCTTCCTTTCTCTCTTTATTTCTACTTCCCTTCCTAGTCTTGTTGCCTACTATTTTCCGATTTATTTGTTTGTATCTTCTTTCTTTAAGACCCGTATTTATAGTTAGACCTTATATTTAAGGCTTAATTCCTTAAATTTATCTTTAGATGCTCACAGTAGCCAATAAAATAATTCATAGAGCATCTGAAGATAAACTTAAGTTTTAGTCAATGTCCAAAGATGTTATAAATTAAAAGTTAAAATTGACTCTCACACCCATATTCATAGTCAAGCCTTATATTTAAATATCAGGCTTGACTATGAATATGTGGACTAGTCAAAACATACTTTTAATATTATCGTACTTTACCTATTTTCATCGAACATAAGTTATAATGAGTCTCATCATTTTTATATTTTCCCGAACCAAAATGTCTGAGTTAACATTGGTAATAACCCGATAGATGTCGAAACATTTATTTAGGAAGGAAGGAATCGAATATTGGTGGAATAAAAATCATATAATGGAATTGATATTGTGCTCGTAAAAAAATATAATTTGCGTGATCGGGCACAAAGGATGCAACACATTATATGCACTTGATATAGTATGAACACAAGGAAAATTGGATTATCAACTTTACAGTTTATTCTTGGACGGTATCTGTTTGATATTTTTGCACAATATATTAACACAATTATTATTTTGTCAACTTGATAAAAGAATACACACAATATTGATATATCGTTATAATATTAGGACATTCTGGAGTCTTGCCCAAGTCAAAGTTGATTGTAACAAAAATATATACTATATATATATATATATATTGTATATATATTTATTTATTATACTCTTTTATGTCTAATAATCTGTGCGGAGGATAGATCAGTGCTGATAATTCTTTTCCCTAAGTTCTTGCGAAACGGGTATGTACAACGTACTTGCATTGATCTCTCACCTTTTTCACACCGAGGTATATAATTAAATATCTTTGTATTATAGACTGATTATCTTGCGAGAGCATTCCTTCGGAATTTGTTTAAATTGTCTAATATTTACAAAATTATTGAAAAGAATACCTTATTTGAATTTATAATATTAAGAAATGAAAAAATCTAAATAGTCTTATAAGACTTGAATTTTAACGAATTTATTATACTTTTCTTGTAAAACTTAGAAATTGCATTGCTGAACAAATTATTGTAATACAAAGATGTTACACTGCAATTATAGTTTGCGTGGAAGAAGAATTACGCTTACTGACCCTGCAAAAAATTTGTGTAGATATTAAAAAGAATTAACTGACGTTCGGTTTACATTAACTATATATATATATATGATTGAGTTGAATTTCATGTAATTGTCATTAGCAATTAACTTAAATATTTTTTCATTTTTTTCAACAAGATAAATCATTATTTAATTATATCATTTATACATATAAATAAGAATAAAAAATGTTTAATATTTAAAAATGTAGATAGAGTAGGTAGGGTTTTTCCAGGCTAGAATAGTAAATCTTATCAGCGATAGAATTTATGTTTTTAAATAGTGCATATTTAACATATGAAAGAAACATTTTTAAGAAGTAGTTGTAACACAAAGGGAAATTGTTTGCTGTCATGATTGAAGTTCTTGTGATAATTAAAGGTAAATACATTGTCATTTTCATGGTCATTTCAATAGAAACCTTTATATCATTTTTAAGTTATAACTTTTGTATACGAATGAATTATTTTCTTACACTATTCGTTTTAAATGGGCGGAATAACTTCACTGATTTCGATCTTGTAAATTTCACATTGGTTTATATATTTTTTTTCTCTGTTGTATGTTAATTTTTATATTTACAAGAGTTTATGTTCAGTAACCCATACAACACATGGACGCTCATCGGACATCCAAAGAAAATCTGAGTTCCACGGGCGTCACAATAACCGCCCATTTGACGCCTATTGGACATAATCGAGGCAAAAAATGGGTACAAAATGAGCATAAAATGGGCATTCTTCTTTTTTTTTCGACCGAATCAGGTCATAAAATGGTCAAAAAGGGCGTCTACTTTTCGAACGCATCCTTCCATGTCCAATAGGTGTCCATGTGTTGTGTGGGAATAAAATAGTTAAAGCTAGGACTCCATGCGGTGATCAATCAGGAGCCAGGCGCATGCCGCATTCGGCAGGAGTCAGCAGGAGTCCGGCATGTGCCTGGCTCCTCGCATGCGTTTGCCGCAGCTCACTACATACATGGAGTCTTAGCTTATGTTTGAAATATAATTCGGTATGTGAGACACTCTTTTCTGAAAATTTTGCAATCACTTGGAAGTTAAAATTGACGAAATAGTCCCGTTCTATCCTATAATAAAATATATATATAGAAAATTTTTTAATTTCGATCGTTTTTGCCACTATTATGAAAGAAAGTAAATTACTAACAATAAGAAATACAAATGTTAACAAATAGTAGAAAGAATAAAAGACAGAGAGAACTAAAGAAGATATACAAAATTATTGAAATAATTTTCTAAGTTAATCTCATAAAATGAATCATCGTCGATTTTTTTTTAATTCAATAATCTTTTGCAGGAAGAGTACCTCATATAACCTACAACAGTAAAATGTACAATGATGTCGGCCGGGCGAATATTTCAAAAGCATAATGTTCGCCACACAAGAAAAGTTTCTTCCTGTCGTAAAATCGAGTGTGCTCTGTGTAATAACATTCACAAAAATAACTTTAATAACGCTCATACATGAAACATCTGTCTCCTCGAGCCTGCACGCCTTTATTCACCATAACAAGGAAAAGGCCATTTTCTCGACATAAAAAACTATATAACGCCACGCCTTACAAAAATACTTCGCACAAGAATACAGTTTTTTGAACGGACGTACGTGCATCATTAACGCTCAACTACTGCAGTTTAATTAGAAGGATCATTTTCAACCCCGGGAATATTCATTGAACTTTTATTAGTCATTATTATTAAGGTTATTATAAAGATATTATTAGATCTCTTATTGTTTTATTTTATAATAGAAGGAAAAAGAAACATAATAGAAATATTGAATTGAATTGAATAATAAGATATTGGTCAATATTTTTGAACTTTATAAATCTCTATCGAAGTCAAATTTGATCCTGCTGTATTGTAGTTAAGAATAATTTTCACGCGTACGCTAAGTGCTCAAACTGTACATTAAAAATAATTAAACGAGACATGCTTAATTTACTGGAGATCGAAATTTTATAAGTTTTATTTAATCCTTAAACGTGTTTTGTGTGGATACGATTTTTTGAATAAAATAATAATACATATTTTTCTTTTGTAGTACAACTTATATATATTCGTCTTATTGTTATAATACATTGTACAGATTTAAAAATGTTTAAGAAACTACAGAGATATGGCGAGCGTTTGAAAAAATTATTTACCGATGGAGTGTACCAATTCGAGCACTATACGCGCACATGCACGCATACACACACATATACATACACATCCTAGCTATTGAAAGTGTTTCGCCGTTATCGTTCTTCAAGTAGCAACTTGAGAAAAAACGGGATGTGCGTCTTTTATGGTACATGGATAATATGAACATTATACTTTGTTGGCAATTATATTTACAAGACTTAAAAATCACACACCTAGTAAAAAATGACACGATTGTGTCTATTGCAATTCGCAATAGGCACTTTCGTTCTATTCTCCCTCTTGAAATCGATACCATCGATTTATCTTACGATCATACTATACTCATCGAAATTTTAAGATCCTGAAGCCAGTTCACAATTCCTGGCTGCAAGGATCTAGAGATTTATCATGAGAATCTGTGATCAGAGATTCTCATAAATCTAAGGATGCAAAAAAATAAAAACCTAAACATGTCGAAGTTCTTAGATGCAAGAATATGCAAAGTTGACTTATGACTACTAAATAAAAATATTTCTTTTGTCAAAAATATTCAAGGGCGACATCCAAAATTTTCTTCCATTCAATATTAAAAAGAGAGGAAAAGAATATAAAATATAAAGGTTTCCGAATCTAAAGATCCAATTAAGAAATTTATTTATAGAGAATTTATTGTCGAAGTTTTATAAACCCGTTCGTCTAAAAAAGATTCTCTTTTGTTTTCTATAGCAGTTTATAATTTTGATGATTCTCTTTTTCAAAAATCCAGAGATCTCGATAATCTCATATGCGCGGATATCACTGAATAAGACAAAACCTTGAATTAATCGCCATATATGCTAAAAACATCTCGGTGAATAGCTTAATAAATAACGTACACGAGCAATCGCGTAGTGATCCGCACTGTGTTTACGTAAAACTGGTAAATTAATTTACGTTTGTGTCCTTTCATGTATTCTTTGCAGACTCGTGAAACATCTCCACCCTGCATTTCAAGTTCGAAGCACAATTGATCTGAAGAAATTCCTAAATAGAAATTATAATCCTAGCACTCGGACTTATCCTCTTCGACGAGTTGTTGAGTATCCTTCCCCGAGTCGATGGGCGTCGGGTCTAGTTCTCTTCTTTTTAAATGCAGCTGCGGAGGCTCTTTGTGCTGTATGCTGGAAGGCTTCATCTCCGCCGGTACTTCAAACATACTGCCAGTGCCGGTGCCATTCGTGGTACCGCTTTCCATATTCACCGCATCGTACATGGGATTACTGAAGTCTCGGTTTTTGTTTGTAACGTCGTTCAAATTGTACTCCACATCAAGAGGTTCCTTAAACATGGCATATGATAATTAGGAAAGGCATAGACACCGCAATAAAAAACTTATCATACAGGATGTCCCAAAATGACCGCCAAGCATTTCGTATGCTAGTAGAGCGAACTAAATTGAGTCGAAAATTATTTTGCAATTTTCGCAATGTTTAACAAGATATTAATTACAAAAAATCACTAAATATTGGTTTTTAATAATTTTTTTACTCAAGTTTTACTTAAAGTTTTACTATCAACTTTGCAGAAAAGCAGCAAGTGATAAAAATTATTTATTTTTTTCTCATAGAATTCGGAAAAATTTTTTCGAATTTTTTAGTATCGTATTTTCTCATGTTGGTAAAAATAAGAAATACACTATTAAAAAATTAATAGAAAATTTTGAAAAAATTCTTAGAGATATACGAGAAAAAAATAAACAATTTTTGTCTCTTGCCGTTTTTCTCTAAAGTTGATAGTATTTGAGTAAAAAATTATTGAATACTAATTTTTCGGCGATTTTTTAATCATTAATATTACTTCTTATATTCTGATAACTATTGCAAAAATTACAAAATACAGGACTTTTCGATTCAGTTTAATCCGCTCTATCAGTACACAAAATATTTCAAGATTATTCTGAGACATATGTATAATTAACATGGTACATACATGATCTAATTTTGTAAGGTATGTTACAATAAAATCGACGTAAGTAAAGGACTTACCATTCTTTCATGAGCTTCTGCACCAAATTCTACATTACTACCTTGGCGGAAGGAAACACTCTGAGCTCCTGTAAGACTACCGAGGCCACCAGGCTTGCCACTATAAACAGTAATTAAGTTCAATAATGGAAAAAATCATCTTTCCATTTTGTAGTATTGTAAACTTTTGTAATCATCATTCTTACAATGGTCGTTTTTTGAGAACCATGAAGATCGCGGCAGCAGCAAACAACACCAGCAGGCATATGACTATGGGAATAACTATAGCAGCGGTAGAGCCGCCTGCTCGAGCGGCGATCGCCGCCATTTCACAGAATTCGCCATGAAATTCTTCGCGGCAGTTGCACGCCAGCTTGTCGTCCTGCTCTTGACACCGTCCGCCATTTTGACAGCGACATATTCTGGGCGCCGGCAGAGGTCTTTCATTTGTGGCATCGCAATGTCTCTCGTTATCATTGCCCCTCATCAAAAGTTGAAAAGGGCCAACGTTATCTGAACAGAGACAGCGGTGGCCGCTAGGAATTGTTACGCACAGATGAGAGCACTGATCGCTATGACATGGATCTCTCAGACTGGTGTTGTATCTCTGCTGATGATAGACTCTAACGCCTCCAGGACTAGGGAGATTCTTAATGATGGTTTGCGGAACTCCTCTGCCAAATTTGTCCTGTCGGATAAGTTCACCTGTTTGCTTAGTGGTCCAATAAAGGTTGTTCTCGAAAACATCCAACGCTATTGGATTCCTGAGTCCTTTCAAAACAGTTCTCCTGTTGGTACCAGCCAAACTGATCGCTTCGATGGTGTCTAACTTGCTATCGGACCAATAAAGCGTGTGATCCATGGCATAGTCGATGGTGAGTGACGAAGGACTAGCAATTCGTTCTGTCACGAGTGATTTACGTCTAGCTCCGTCCATCCAGGCTATCTCGATTTTTGGTTGATTACCCGAGTCGGCCCACACAATTTCCCCTCGCTCGGGATCCAAAACCACCGCTGTTGGTTGTTCGAGATTCGTTGTAATTAAGCTACGTCGATATCTGCCATCCGATTTAGATACCATAATTTGACCACGAGGAGTCGTTCCTGATTGATCGATTTCGCTCCAATACAAATTACCGGAGATCCAATCCACTGCCAAGCTCGTTGGTCTGGAGTCAGCTATAAAAATTAATATGATTTGTGAAATAAACTATGTGAAGATGATCTTATAAATGGATAAAATATATTTATGTGGTAGTAAGAAACTTTCAAAGACTGCTCCATATCAATTCAGAGAGATTTGAAATCTCAAAATGATCTAAAACTTCAATAATCTAAATCTTTCGGATAAAAATTAAAGAACTAAAATTACTAAGAAACTAAGAACATTTTTTCAATAAAACATAACTAATAAATTTTAACTAAGGATCAAATGGTACGTACTCTTCATATTGAGGTCCTGTGCGTGTCCAACCTTCGCTTCGCCTTTTTTCGCGTTCACCATGAAGGACCGTTTAATAGTATTGTCATACGAATCAATCCAAAAAACGTATTCTGTCCTTGGATTAAAATCAATGGCTTGCACCCTCTTCTCGTTGTCTATCACATCCATCTCTTCCCTAGTGCGCAGATCGTAGGCTCGGAGTTCGGGCCCATTGGCAAACAGCACGACGACATTATCATCTTCAGCGCGGCACACGCCACTGTGTCTGTCCGACAGTTGGAATCCTTGCCGGCAAGAACAAGCGTATGTGCCATTCAAGTTCGTGCAGATGTGAGAACATTGATGGTTACCGGTTTGGCATTCGTCGACATCCACACAGTGCTTCCGATTATCCAGCGAGATTATGTAACCTGAATAGCAGGTGCAGATATAACCGCCGTCAACGAGATTGTGGCACTCATGTGCGCAACCGCCGCGGTCATTGTTCGAACAATGATGATTGTGATCTGAAAACACAATGTTAGATATCTGATTATTTATAAAACAGTAATAAAAAAAGTAGCGAATCCTTACTTTCTAAGTAACAATAACGCGTTATTTTTTTTAAATTAGTAACGCGGTAACGAGTTACATTTTATAAAAAATAACGGTTTTTATGAAGCAACATTCCCAACCTTGAGTGATAAAATATAAATAAAACTTACGACATCCCAACTCGTCCGATAGATCCCCGCAATCGTCCGCAAGATCGCAGAGTTTCATATGGTCGATACATTTCTTGTTCGCGCAGGTATATTCCGTGATCGGATCGCAAGAACGAGTTTGCTTCACACACATCGTCATGTTGTTTTCATCGGAACCATCGCCACAGTTATCGATTCCGTCGCAGAGCTGGTATCTGGCGATACACTTATGGTTGGAACATTGGAACCGTCTGTGTGTATCACACTGGAAGTTTGCTATGTAAAGACACAGCAATATTACTTTCGTTGTAAAACCATCAAGCGATATCACCCAAAAACATTCTCATAATATTATATATAACGTCTCTGGACATTGACTAGTCAAAACATTTCAATTTATCGCATTTTGCTTATTTCCATCAAACACAATTATAATGCGCCTTCAATCATTTTAATACTTGATTCATATTTTGACTACGTTTTAAGATAGATGAATATCCGTTACAAGCATCACGTTTATAATGACAACTAGCAAAATGTGTAAGAAAATAATTTCACTGAAAGTAAATTTTTCAGCTAACATACTAAAAAATTGCTGAAATTGAACTAAAAATATCTCTGGAATTTTTACTAAAGCTTTTCTGAAATTTTGCTAAAGATAAATCTTTCAACTAAAAATTGTTGAAATTATATTGCAATTTTTCTGAAATGCTAAAATTTTATTGAAAAATGTTCCAAAACGCGGATTAATTATAGCGAAATTTTTTAATTATGCGAAGAATATTGTCACCAGGGGTGCGTTAAGGAATTATGCTCAGATAACTCTTGGGTACATTTTTGCTATAATATACGTAACGTAAACTATAGCTTACTAGCCTAGAGTTACTTAGATGTGATTCCTGAACGCAGCCTAGGGATGCGATAATAAACTCACCACACATGGTAACACTTTCATCAGAATTGTCACCGCAGTCGTCGGTGCCATCGCAGATATCATTCAGCGAGACGCAAAGATTGTTGTTACATTGGAATCGCGATTGCGGGCAGTATCTTCCTCCAGGATATCTCGGCGCACAATTAATCTCGTCGCTCATATCGCGACAGTCTCGCGCTCCGTCACAATGAAGATATGATGCAATACAATGACCGCTGGCGCATTTGAAACTATCATTCTGCGGAAATTTATATACAAAATTTTTATTTTAACAATCGCTGATATACAAAAGGTATAACCGTGGCAAAAATAAAAATCTGAGCGTAAACGAAGCTTCTATTCTCCCTTTACATTCAACTTATACTCTAATTTTTATTTTCTCCGAGAAATCGATTAAATTTTCTCAATATTTCAACAATTTTATTTACATTACTTTTAATGTAATTAATTTGATAAGATATATGTGTATTATTATCTTATCTTACATTTGTAATTAAAATAAATTATTAAAATAAATTATTGTTATCGTATATATATATATGGTAATTAATTATAAAATAAATAAACTTTTTGTTATTTTTTAAATAATGCATACTTTACCGGTGCATTTAGATTAAATTTTATTTTGTACACTCCCTATATATGTATATATAAATTTAAATCTCATGGAGTAAAATCTCACTCGAACAAACTGAAAGATTCACTCCAGAGGACTGAAATCTTAATCTCTTATTTAGAATGCAACACCAGGGTAAATGAACCTAAAGGATTTCACTCTTTTGGAGTGAATCTTATTCCAAAAGAGTAAATTTTTTTTACTTCAAAAAAGTGAAAATCTGCCACTCTTGAACAAAAATCGTAGTATTTTTACTTTTTGTCCAAAACTGGCTCAATTTTCAGTCTCTTCGAGTGAGATTTTACTTCACAAGATTTAGAGAATATGTATGTAAAAGTATATATAGAGATATATAAGTCAATCAATCTATTTACATACTTTGCACACCCACTGATGACATTGCTCTTCGTCGCTATTGTCGCCACAGTCGTCCTCGTTGTCGCATCTCCATCTGGACGCGATGCACTTGCCATTTCTGCATTTGAACTCCGACTCGGAACATTGGCGGTACTTATCCTTACACGCCGCTTCTGCCTCATCGCTACCATCCCCACAATCGTCGGCGAAATCGCACTGCCACTGTTTTGGTACGCACCGATTATTGGCGCATTTGATGTCCACTTTGGTGTCACACTTCGGACAGTTCTCCGGACGCTCGTCAGAACCGTCACGGCAATCGTCTTTGCCATCGCAGAATAGCCACTTCGGAATGCATCGGTAATTTGCATGTCCTGGGCACCGTTGCCACCCGGTCGTGCAATTCCTTTGCCGACATATGTACGCCGGCTCGTCGCTATCGTCGCCGCAGTCGTTGTCAGAATCACACATCCACAGCTTAGGAATGCATTTGCCGTTCTTGCAAGAGAACTCAGTGCTCGAATCACAGACACGGTTATCTAAGTAGCAATATGAATTACACATTGAAGCATATCAAAGTAGAAATATATATATATATATATATATATAATATTCAATTCTACTTTAAATCTAAAATTACTTATGCAGTTCTTTAGCTAGAGTAGAAAAATGATTGTTTGTATTTCATAAGTAAAAAAAACAATATAATAAAAATAACTAGTGATATGAAAAATTTTGCTGAAATTATTCCACATTTGAAGTATCCTTCAAACAAAATTTCAGCATTTCAAAAAAAATTTAATTTATAATAATTTCAGCGATTTTTAGCAGAAAAATTCATTTTCAAGCAAAATTTCAATAAAGCTTCAGATCAATTTTCGTATGTTAGCTGAAAGAATTTACTTTTAATGAATTTCAGCACATTTCATCATTCTCGCTGAAATGTTCCAAAACATGGAATAATTTGAACGAAATTTTTTTAAATGTTGATTTTATATATCTATTGCCATCTAATAACTATATGAGCGTTTAGATTTAATGTGTGAATGTCTTTCTCTTCGAACATAGCATCTTTTTGAACATTGTGACAAGCTTTTTATCATGAACTATTATTAATTTTGTATATTAATCATTACTGCTCAGGATGGTTTGAATTGAAACGGTTTGTCAATTGATTGTAATCTGGTATACCAAAGTAATTACATAAACGTAACTATACGCTCTGGTTACTGTTTGCCGCGACTCTTAACGGCCCTCTTTTTATTGATGTTTAATTTCTTAAGACAAGTTTATTTTTGTTTTATAATATCATTATTTCAATTACATCGATTTTTATCATTAATTATAATACTTTTAAACAGAAATGTAGCATGATACTTACGGCAAATGGAAGAATCTTCATCGCTACCATCTTTACAGTCGGCATCCCCATCGCATTTCCAGGAGTCGTGAACGCAACGGCCATTGGATTTACATTTAAACTCAAGTTCCCCGCATTCGAGGGCACATTTAGCTTCGTCACTTTTGTCACCGCAGTCGTCAATTCCGTCGCAAATCGTCACGCTCGGCGTACAATTTCCGTTTGCGCATTGGAATAAGCTTGGCCGACAAATCCTCGTCGGACAGGTCGAGGACTCGTCAGAACCGTCCTTGCAGTCCTTTTCTCCATCGCACCTGTACGTATAATATATTTTCATTGGAATTATTCTGCTGTTAGACAAAAAAGAATACAAAAAAAATTGCTTAATCTAAACATATCTCACCTCCAATACCAAGGAATGCATTTCTCATCGGGTGGTCCACAACGATGCTGACCAGCGGTACAATTCGCTATGCATGTCTTGCCGTCCTTATCCAGAATAAATTGATTCGGACACCTACATTTGTAGGAGGTAACTCCAGGCTGGCCGTATCCTTCGAGCAAGTACGAGCTAGCGGGCGGAGCAATTAGACAGAGATGCGAGCAACCGCCATTGTTTTCCGCGCAAGGATTGTTATAGGGTAATTGCCGAAGAGGATGATAGGCGTGAATATCGTAGGGTCGATGAGTGGTGTTGCGTAGCATCTGTAGATGCGCACCGGAAAACTTTTCCGCTCTGCTAATTGTTTTCAGATTCCAATCAGTCCAATAAATGAAATCATCAAACACAGTGATGGCGAACACATGTGGCACACGTTCGCCAGACAGGACGATTCGCCGATTATGGCCCTCGAGATCGGCGAAGGCAATATAATCTAAATGGGCGTCTGCCCAGAAGATGCGATCAGTAAAGTAATCGATTGTCAGGGCATTTGGCCAGGCTATATCGTCCTCCCATGTCAGAATTCGAGTGAAGTTGCTACCGTCCATGCCCATCTTACCGATGTACGCCTGGAATTTAGATTGTAATTTACGATTAAGTCTTTGTAACTTTGTAATAATTTTGTCTACAGTACAATTATTCACGAAAAAGCTATGATACTTAGTGTAAAATGCTAAAATTCACCTGAAGATGCCAGGACGTAAAGTATAGGTATCCAGCACCGGGATGGACAGCAATAGCACGTGGGTCTGCTATTCCGCTCTGTAAAGTCTTTCTGTTTGTACCATCAAGTTCAGCAACATCCAAGTGTTTTGCGTGACGATCCAACCAATACAATTTCCGACCCACCCAATCAATAGCAATACCTTCGAGACCTAGACTATCATGACGGATAATTGGTTCCTTCTCGCCACCGTTCACTGGTGCTCTAAATAAAGAGAAAACATTTAAATGAAATAAGCTCCTTAGCTTATTAAAGAAAGATAATTTATCCTATCCTTAATGAATATTTTTCTCTTTAGAATTCTTCACAATTTTATACAATTTTCAGAATATTTATATAAATTTTAGAATTTTATAGTTTAATTTCTAAAATTTCCAAGATAAAATTTATAACATCTAAAAAAGGAGGGTAAGAATTTTTTTAATCAAAATTTCTTAAAATATAAGAGATTCTTTTTGTTAATATTATGAAATAATATAAAAATTTATTTTATCAGAGAGATAGCATTAAACAGGAAAAGCATATGTAATGTACCTATATATCGTTTTCGCGGTGACGTCGCAGAAGTACAGCATTTGCTGGCTATAATCCGCGTCAAGCGCAACAACGTTGATCAGATCCTGATGCATCAGATTGTACTTGGACGCATCGATCGACATATTCCTAACGTAATACTTATTCGTGAACACGATCCACGGCTGAATATTGTCCCTTCGCTTGCATGTATGCTCGTCAGCCTCCCTCTCATACCAGCGCTCGTTGCATTTGCAATAGTAACCACCAGGTGTGTTCTCACATTGTTGGCTGCACACTTGGGGCGTTTCGATGCACTCATCAATGTCATCGCAAGCTTTGCCGTCGGCCAGCAGTTTGTAGCCAGGATTGCACTCGCAATAGAAGCTAGTCGGTGTATCCACGCATTTCTGCCCGCATTGATTCATCTCAACTCGAGCGCACTCATCCACGTTGCAGTGCAGCGGCTCATCGCTTTCGTCTGCACAATCCGGTTCTTTGTTACACACCAACTGCGAGTCAATGCAGTTGCCGTTTGCGCACATAAAGTCCTTCGGATTAGGGCACGTTGTATTTTTTCCTTTAGATGCTAAAAGGAAATTAATATTATTGTCGTTACTTTATTTGTATCAAAAAGGAAGAAAATTGGAAGAAGAAAGATTAAATAAATATTTGAATATACTTAAAATTTAAAACTTCTACATTTTTTTAATGCGCAAATTGGATCGGAGGATTAATTATATTTTCCTTATTTTTAGTATTTCTCTTTCTCAGATTTTTTTTCTTAAAATTCTTCCAAATATAATTTTTCAGAATTTCTATAATTTTATGATTTTTAAAACATTTTTCAAACTTCTTGTACAAATTGAATTGGAATGCTTTATAAAAGTATTGACAAATTTCTGCTCTAGAATTTTTTATATTAATCTATAGATGTGCAGTAACTGTTAAATTATACTTACGACATCCTACTTCATCCGAATGATCGCCGCAGTCGTCTTGGCCGTCACAGCGGAATTGCTTGCGTATGCATTTGAAGTTGTGACAAGTAAACTCTTGGCTGTTGCAAGCTTTGTACTGGGTATTACAGAACTTGCCTTCGTCGCTACCGTCGCCGCAATCGTTATCATGATCGCATAACCAGCTACGGTTCAGACACCGTCCATTGTGACACGTAAACTGATTGTCGGCGCAAGGAGTTCGAGATGGACAATGGTGCAAAGTTATGTTTTCATCAGCCCCGTCAACACAGTCCGGATCTCCGTCGCACAGCCATTTTTTCGGGATACATTGGGCGCGATTCCACATCTTGTTCGCGGTACAAGTAAACTCGGTTTCTTCGTCACACTTTCTGTCATCTAACCAAAATAAATTATTTTTTCAAGATATAACGGAAAGTAATTATACAGGGTGTCCCGGGATGACCAAATATTTTGTGTGCTGATAGAGCGGACTAAACTACAGAGTAATATTAACTCAATAATACACTACTTAACAAAATAAAAATTTCAAAATAGAATAACTTTGTGAAAAATCGTCGAATCGAGATGGTTAAAAAAGCATTTTAACACCTAGATGGGTGAATTTAACGTTGAAGCAAAAATGACCTTGCTTCATAAAATATCAGTAAGATCGTTTTTTAAATAGCAATCTAAAAAGTACAGATTTCAAGCTATAATGTAAGCTACGAAATATTACTCTACAAAATATTTAGCAGTCATTCTAGGACCTGTATAAATTATAATAATGCAAAATTGGAATATTATAAATATCGAAGTTCCATATAACGAGTTGTATGATTAAAAGACTTACTGCACTGATGACGCTCGTCTTCATCAGAATTATCTAGACAATCGTTATCTCCGTCGCAGATGTAAATTCTAGGAATACAGTTGCCATTGTCGCATGTGAATAGATCACCAAAACATGTTCTACCTTCGGATTGGCAATAACCGGGAGGCTCGTCGCTTCCATCTAGACAATCATCATCTCCGTCGCAATACCAAGTGGCTGGAATGCACCTGGACAATACGCATGCGTTTAGAAAACCTACATAGCATGTAATATCGCAGTAATATTGCAATATACCAGAAATGTTACATATTACAATATAATGTCACAAAAATATTATCAATATATTATACGTTGATAACTAACATCGAAATATCAATATAACATCTTAAATAGCAGAACATCATAATTAATAACTTTTCATGATACCCTATTGACGTTAGAGACATCATTAAGACGTCATTAAGAAGTTATTAAGATATGTACACACATATAATTTTATCAGTGATAATCAGTTTATCATAATCTTTTTAATATATTATAATATTATACATATAAATAACAAGAGAGACATTACAATTTTCAAATAATTTAAATACATTACAAATTTAAAATAATTTTAAAGTCACATCCGATTATTAAAATTTTTCGTCAAACGTAGAATTTTACCTGTGATTGGGACAGCGGAAGCTGTTCTGAGGGCAGGTCCTTTGAGCGCAATGAATTGGATTCTCGTCACTATTGTCACCGCAATCGTTGTCGCCGTCGCAGAGCCAGTAGGGCTCTACACAAATGTTTGTCTTTTCACACTTGAGATGATTTAACGGGCATGTAGTATTGCGAGGACATCGTTCATGCGTTTCATCCGAAGTAACGTTGTCTTTACAGTCATTAATACCGTTGCACACTTGAGATTGTGGGATACAGCGGTGATTAGTGCAGGTAAATTCTCCAGATGCGCAAGATGGGTAAACACAACCTTCCTCATCGCTACCATCCCGACAGTCGTTTTCATGGTCGCATTTCCATGTTTTGAAGATACACCGGCCGTTGTTGCAACGGAATTCATTTGGACTGCACGAATGATGAGCTGAAACATATGAAAATTTACACAGATTTTTAAATAAATGTAGTATGTTAGAGATATTTGCTTTGAATTTATTTTGAGCTTTATGACACTTACAGCAGTAATTGGTATCCTCGTCGGAACCGTCACCGCAATCATCATCACCATCGCACGCCCACATCCGGGAGATGCATCTGCCGTTTCTACAAGCAAACTTATTCCCATCGCAAGTGACGTTCTTTGGAACACACATTCTATTTTCGTTCACCAGCCTGCTGTTATCGTCGCACTTGCACTCCGGCAAGCCGTTGTTACCCGGATGGCAGGACTGATCGCAGCCACCGTTATTGATATTGCAGGGATTAACATTACATATTTGTCTACCTCCGGAAAAAACATGAAGGTCTCGCGGAGAATCCTCCAATCGCTTCACCAGCTCGATTTTGTCAGCTCCAGTGTGCTTCTCCGCTCGATAAACTCCACGAAGTTGAAGATCCGTCCAATAAATATGCTCCCTGAAGACAGTGATAGCAAAGGGATAGATGGTAGCGCTGACCAAAATTTCTCTGTTCTTCCCTTCGAGATCAGATCGTTCGATCTTCTCACGTACGGCATCGGTCCAATACAACATTCGATCTTCGTAATCAATTGCCAGGCCACTGGGTTGCGAAAGATCTTTGTCGATAATAGTACGTTTCAGCGATCCCGCCATAGTCGTTTTGAAAATTTTCCCAGATGTTCCAAAACGACCCCAATCTGTGAAGTAAAGCGAGCCGTTGCAGGGATCAACAACGATGGCGCGTGGACGATCTACGCGTGCAATCATCACCAAATTAGATCCGTCGATGTCCATTGCGTAGATGCTGTTATTGGACGAATCCGTCCAATATACTTTTTTTTGAGTCCAATCATATGAAATGCCTTCAGGATTAATTCCTTTACTAATTAGTGTGTGCAGATCGGTAGAGGACGGTCGATCCGACGGCGTCCACGCAATCTTCGCCCAAGGACGAATCTGAGTAAACAATAGTTTCTTATCTTGGTAATCAAAATCCACTCCAACCACATTAGTCAAATTTCCAACAGGTGCAAAAGGCACATTAGTGTTGTGTGGATCTAAATTAATAGCACGGATTTCGGTTCGCGTGGCGAATACCAGATATTCTTGAACGTTTTCACAGTTACGACCATCGGAAGAGAGTTTACCCACTGCGCAATTGCAAGTGAACGATTTAGGATGGTCCTTTGGGAAAGCGAAGCACAATTGAGAACATCCGCCATTTGTTACCTGAAAAAATAAGAAGTTTTTTTATTTATTTCTTTTTTTAATTTTGTTTAGAAATTATTTTTTGCTAATTTTCTTTTAAAGTTTGAGGGAGGGTTTACACCTTGACGGAAAAGCAGTAGTCAATCAGAACTCGCAAAAATATTTTTACTTCTAAAACAAAATATTATACATATATCAATTCATATTTACCTGCGTGCAAGGATTTGTGATATCCGGTGGTTGACTGTTTTGGTCAAAGATAGCAATGTCCCTAAGTTTTTGTAAATTTGTTCTAACAGGAATAGGAAGGCTGGTATTGCCCTTCAATTTGCTTGCCTTAAAAACGGTGGCCAAATTTCGATCAACCCAATAAACGTCTCCGCCGAAAATGGCAACGCCCATTGGGTTTGGTAAATTTCTACGGATGATTTCTCGATTTCCACCAGTATAAGACACTTTTTGGATAGTGTCCAATTTCGAGTCTACCCAATAAACATCGTGTGTTGCAAGGTCAATCGTTAGATCGCGCGGAGTACTAATACCGGACGTTACAATAGGGGACCAATTGCTACCGTCCAGGAAGGCTTTGCCTATTCGAGGATATTGTCCGTAATCAATCCAATACAAGTATCGCTTGATAGGATTCACAGCTAGCTCCCGAGGAGCATCTGTCGTCGTCTTCACAAGCACCTTTCGATTAGAACCGTCTAACCAGCAGACTTCTACGTAGTTATCATGAGGAAAAACATTAGCAAAGTATAAATTTCCTGCTATCCAATCCACTGCTAGACCACGAATTCCATTAGAACCAATTCCTTGTTTGACTACCTGTTGTAATTCCGTTCCATTGGGTCGTATTCTAAAATATAATAGAAATTAATAATATTATAATTATTACATATACATATACATATATGCATACTATATCTTCATGAAGAAATCATAAATCTAAAAATTTTAATATTTTTTAGTCTCATTTTACCTGAAGATACCATTCCAAATGCCTCGATTGAATTCCACCCAATATATCCAGTTTCCTGCATAATGTACATCAACATGGAGAATATGATGGCCAGCTCCAGTAATAGGTATCATGGCTTCTTTGGGGTCTTTGAGACTGTAACCTCTAGCAATATCCAATTGAGTTACCACTGCGAAAGTCTTGTAAGGTTCGCATCTGGTTTCCGTGACCTTCTTGTATTCCATTCCGCAAGCACAAACACGTGTACCTCCAGATGCAGGTAAACAAAGCTGTTCACAACCGCCGTTGTTTATAAGACAAGGATGAGATCCAGTCGCACGTTTTTTATAAATAGTTAGAGTACGAAGTTCAGAGTCGTTATCAATGATAGTGGTTGGGTTATCACCACTAGGCAAATCGACACGCTCGATTTTATCATAAAGTGGGTCCAAGTAATATAGACGAGATTCATGGACAGCTATCGCTTTAGGCAATGCCATGTTGTTTGCCGCGGTGAGAATGGTACGAACGTTCAGACCATCTGTTGACATGGCTTTGACAAAAGCCGGATTTTGGCAAGAGAAATATAACGTTTTGCTAGGTATATCGATAGTAATTGCTTCAGGGCGTTCTATATTCTCAGCAAGAACTAGCGGGTTACTGCCGTCCATATTAACTCGCCCAATCTTCTGGGGCACTCCAAAACCTCCATCGTCCACCCAAAATACTTGTCCGTCAATAGGATCAACGCACATCGCCTTTGGTTTAGATACCGATGTTCGATTTCCATCGTTTGATAAAACGATTGTACGGAATCGTGTTTTGCCATCTAATTTGATAGCTTCGATATTAGATGCAAATTTGTTGCCGATAAACATATTGCGTCCAAGCCAATCCAGCGCCATAGTGGAAGGTGACCCGACAATACCAGTATCGCCGGAAGGATTTGGAAACTCTGTCCGGTTGCCGCCATTATAGGGAATGGAATAAATCGTACCGTTCTCGTTGTCGCTATCTTTGCCTGACATAAATAATAATTTTTTTATATAAACAATTAAATCCCTTCGCAAAAGTTAAAGAATTTAGATCTTAAGAAAATTGTGCAAAATAAGAAGTATACTAAAAAAAAGTAGTTATTATACCTTGCAACCAGTAAATAAGACGATCTCTTCTGTCATATTCGATAAATCTTCCACCTTCCACACCTACGATAGGCGTGATGTATCCAGTCTTGGTTTCTTTAGGAGTCAAAGAAATATCAACGATCTGAGAACCTCGCAAAACCATTAAATATGGTGTCTCCTCTTCCAAGCAACGTCCATCAGGTAATAATTTAAATCCAACCTTTTCAAACAATACAGGAAAAAATGATTTAATCTAGATAAAATTCATAATAGTTTTCTACATTGAAATCTATGTAGTTACTTACCTGGCATTTACAATTATATCCTTTTGGATTACTGGGCGATAACAGACATAAATGTTCACAAGATGTGTTGGCGCAAGGATTCGGAGTCATCGGTTGTAAGACTGCATGATGTACGTGTATGGAAAGAGGCTGTGAAATTAAATGCGACACCACCGTTTGATTAGAACCCTTAAATTTATGTGCAGAGAGAACACGATTGAGCTGCCGATCGGTCCAATACATAGTGTCCTCGAAAAGAGTAAGTGAATGGGGATGCAGAAGATAATGCGAACTAGCTAAAACTTGAAGTCTCTTGGTGCCATCATAGAGACAAGTATCGATGAAGTCTAATTTGCTATCTGCGAAATATATTCTGCGATTTGCAATATCTAGTGCTAGACCGTTAGGCCAATAAATCTTTGTACTGATAATAGTAGATCGATTGGTGCCATCCATTCCGATTCTTTCTATTCTAGGGTTTTCACCCCAGTCGGTCCAGAAAAGCCACTTCGCACCTGGATTGGGATCTAAACACATTCCACGTGGCTGTGTAATATTCTCTTTGACGAGAATCATCCTTCCAACTCCAGTCTCCTTAGCAACTTCGATTGTATTCAGCTTGGAGTCTAACCAATACAGATTTTGGCCAATCCAGTCGTAGGCCAGGCCTTCTACCAAGTCTAAACCAGTACTAATAATATCTTGAGGATCACTACCACGATCTAATCGCGAGATTCGCTTCAGCTTCATGTCTGACCAGAAAATAGTACCTGTGTGCATATTACTGGCAGTCGCCACAACGTTCTCTACATTGATAGGAACTCGTTCTAATGCTTGTTCTTGAAGATCAGCTACCAGAATAGTATGTCTATTGGAAATAATCAAAAACGCAGCACTATGATTAAACGCCTTGCATGTATGTTTATCCGCATCTAATGTGTAATCATTCACGCAGCTGCAGTAGTAGCTACCCTTTATGTTCTCGCAGACCTGCGAACATCTGCCTTGTGGTTCGCATTCGTTTATATCTTGACATGTCAAGCCGTCACTACTGAGTTCCTCGCCTGACGGACAGGTGCATTGCGCACCAAATGGAGTTTGTATGCAACCATTGGTACATAATCCACCTTGATGACTGCATTCGACGGTATCACAACCGGGTCCTTCGTCCGCTCCATTGGGACAATCTACCTTGGTGTCGCATACGCTGGATATATTCACACAACGATTCGTTACGTTTGGACACTTCCATTGTTGAGAGTCACACTTGAATGTAGGAGGACCACATGCGTGCAGTTCGATGTCTTCGTCGGATCCGTCTCCACAATCATCTTTTCCATCACAGATATATGCCTTGAATACGCATCTTTCATTTCGGCATCTGAGGAATATATAAAATCAGATATCGATGAAAATTGAACAGGAATAAGACGTACCAACATTTTTATCATCCAAAATATTTTCTGAAGGAAAAAAAGAATGTAATCAACGAATATAACAAACCTGAAAAATCCAGTCTGGCAGTCGACTTTTCCGCATGAATTCGGTTCATCGGATTTGTCCGGGCAATCTGCGGTACCATCACAATACCAGCTTTTCGGTATGCAGATAGCTGAACTAACACATTGAAACTGTTTATCGGTATTACATTGATCCGGTGCTAACGATGGGCAACCTACTTCATCTGATCCGTCATTACAATCACTAATGCCGTCGCACTTATACGATGCTAAGACACACATTTTTTGATCCGTGCACGTGAACTGTGTACTGAGACAAGTAACTGGTGGACAATCCATCTCATCCTGTTGGTCGAAACAATCACTATCACCATCGCACACCCAGGACTGCGGTATACAGTGACCGGACCGTGGACAAGTGAACTGGAAGTACGAACAAGTTTTCGCTGCGCAAAATTCACCCTCATCGGAACTGTCACCGCAGTCATTCTCGGAATCGCACTTCCAAGTTGCGGGAATGCAGCGATTATTGGCACAAGCAAATTGATTTGCGCTACAAGTCACATTCGGGCAACCCATTTCATCACTATAATCACCACAGTCATTCTCGGAATCGCAGTGGAATGTCATTGGTACGCAACGACCTGATTTGCATTGGAACTCGTTTGTGCTACACGTCGGTTTTGTACAATTTTGCATTTCGTCACTGTTGTCGAGGCAATCATTCTCACCATCGCACACCCAAGATTTTGGAACGCATCTAAAAGTTATAGATCAATTAAAAATTAAAATATTTGAATTGACAAATACACTTGAAAAAACCTTTCGAGATCGTTACATTTAATCAAATATAAAATACAATAATATATTGGCTACGAAATAGTGCTTTTATTTCTTAAATGAATGGTATGCTGTTCACAAAAGCAGAGTAGTTCAGGAGAAGGTGCGATACGTTACTTCTTCTCTTCTTTTATGGAAAAATATTTTTGAACTCGTAAAAAAATTATTGAAAACTAAAATCATTCAAATCGAATATCCTACGTTTCAATAATTTTTTCATTAATCCAATATGTTTTTCTACAAGCGACTATTTGCATTTTATATAATATAATAACGTTGTTAAAAAATAATTAATGTTCAAATTGAAAACTTAATCAATAATAAATTAGAAACAAGAATATTTATGAAGAAAGAAAAATCAACAATGATCAAAGACTATATATATACATATATATTTATATATAATATATATATGTATATAGATGTGTGTATATGTGTGTATGTTGGAATAATAATTCTATATGTAACTTATTTTAAATACATTTACTTGATAAAATAAATGTACTCAATTTAACAAATCTTTTATAAAAAAAATCACTTCCTTCTATTTTAAATAAGGTACAGGTGGACATCTTCAGATAAGTAGTATAAGTTTTAGTTACTTATCTATTTTTTTTAAACGTGTAAAACTTCTAAATTACATATTGAACTTTGTTATAAGTGTTAAATGTGTTGGTTGTAAATAATCAGCTTCAATTATCAGTTAAAAAAGTCAAATTTTTACTCACCTCTGGTTTGCGCAAGTAAAATCCCAAGTATGTGGACATGCCTGTAAAGGTGGTTCTCCATCAGGATCCGCTGCACAACTTCTACCATTGCCTTGAAGACGTTCTCCATAAGGACATCCGCACACTTGAGTGAGCCTCGGCATTGGTTGCATACCAGGGAACATGATGTCAGAGCGCGAAGAATTATCCGGAATAGCAAAGCAAAGTTTTTCGCAACCGCCGTTATTAATAGTGCAAGGATGATTATTTGTCGTTATCTGAATTTCACGGCTAAAAACTTTCACACCGTAAAGTCTATTAGTAGCAGGTTCACGGACCAAAATAGCTTCCTGCTCGCCAGTTTCTTTATGCAATCGAATAATAGCGTCAAGACGCCAATCGGTGATGTACATCCAATCTTCGTAAATGGCGATGGAAAACGGATGTCGTATCAGTCTGGAGTTTACCGTTCGCACATCTGTGCCATCCAAGTTCGAGTGCTGCACGTGATCCAGGAGAGCGTCACACCAATACAATCTATCTTCCGTAAAATCGATCGCCAATCCATTTGGCCAACCCAGAGTTAGATTTCTAAAGACAACCAGGTTGGAGCCATCAGCGTGAGCCCTGCTAATGTTAGCCGGACGGTCCCATTCAGAGAAGAAGATATAACCCCGATTTGGATGAATTACGATCGCGCGAGGACGCTTTAGATTTTTCAGTAGTGTTCGTCGATAGGTGACATTCCGAGTGCTGAGCACATTTAGTGTACCTGAGAAAGTAGAAAAATATTAATCATGTAAATAAAGGCATCTTTTTATTCTATTTTTTAAATTTTAGGTTTCAATTGATCGTCAACTCAGGAAACTAGTATAGTTATACTTAGTATAACTGTTACATAACATTCATGTAAATATATCTCGTTCACATCTGTATTACGTAACAGTTATACTCATTTGCTGAGAAAAAAAAACTGTTAAAATTCATATTACAAATCAATTTAAATTGAAGATTAATAGCTAATTTACTACGATATTCAGTAACATTCAATAACATTCAGTAAGATTTTATCATCAACGAACCTTTACGCGAATCGATGTAGTACAAATTCTTTGCAGCCCAGTCAACTGCGAGTCCTTCCACTCCTTCATTTTGACTAGCCAAAACGATTTCACGACCAGTCGCGTTCTGGTGTACCCTATATATAACATCCTGAAGAACATCACTATAATAAATATATTGGTCATGTGCGTCGTAGTCTAGTCCAACGAAACGTGCTCGCCTGGATACAACTGGTAGAATAGCATCGCTAAAACCTTCCATTACAGGATTGAGTACGCGACCTTTAATGAACCTTTGCTGTGAGTACATGAGAAACTCCTGCACCAAATTACAGTTCCTCATATCGCCTGCCAATCGCCATCCGATGTGGCAAGCGCAGCGATAACCTAATCGATTATTTTGATCACTTGAGGCCGTGACGATGCACATATGTTGACAACCACCATTATTATTGCCACAGGGATTGGAGACGCTAGGTTGTGAGAGTGGATGCAAGGCTTTTATAGCTTTGGCATCGCGTACCTTAAAGAAAAATTATAAACGTTACAACATAAACCTAATATAGATTTTTTAATGTAAATTTTCTCAGAACTGTTTAGATATAAATATTATATTAAACAATATAGTGTAATACCCAGCAAATCATAAGTATAACTGTTAAATATAAATATAGATGTATATGAATAGATGTAAATATATGTATATCATTTATATCTATGTTATGTAACAATTATACTCATGGTTTGCTGGGCATCATTATTTAATTGAAGAATACTCGTGTATCTTAATTACTCAAACTACAGTTAAAATCGACTAAATAGACTTTCGTTTTGGTTCTATTACTAATCAAATATAAACACTTCGAAGAAATAGAAATACTTTACTGTCGCACTCGTACCTTAAATACATTTTGAATGGAATAATCTCCTTGAGTTTTATCGACACTCATGACAGCCTGTTTGGTGCCGTCTGTCCAAAATATCCTGTTTTCGAAAAGAGTAAGTCTGATTGCGGATGGTACTTGAGAACCTCTGAGAATCATTACTCTATTGTGTCCTCTATAGTTTGCCGTTTCGATGTAGTCCAACAGGGAGTCACACCAGTATATCCTTTTAGCAATAATGTCAACAGCCACGCCGGAAACCTTATAAGCGGCTTCGGAAACAACAGGAAACGCATTAGTACCATCCATATTGGTGCGTAGGACCTGCCTGCTATCAGCGATAAACATAAGGCCTTTTGTGGGATCCAGCGCGATGTCGGTTGGGTTGGTGAGATTGGAACCCACTACTATTCCGTGATAATGTCCATCCAATTCGAATACGTCCACTTTTTGCACAATAGAATCCGCCACGTAGAGTTTATTACCAATCCAATCTACTGCGATGGACACGGGTCCCCAGGAGCCTGCCATACTGATGTCCACCTTAGCTGGCGTATCGCTACCAGGGTTGAGAGATTCCGAGTGAACCTTCCGTGTCTTCATATCGCTCCAAAAGAGCAGATTTCGCGAGTACAAGTAATCCACCCCGCTTGCGCCAGTGGTGTTTGCGATTATCCTTCGGTCCTCGCCAGTCGCGCTTAACCGCCATATCGCGCGATCTTGCGCGAGTAGAAGCTCCAGGACAGAGATGTTTTGGGCGCGACACTTGTTATGTCCAAGAAGAGTGTAACCGGGCGCACAACTACACGTATACCAGCCGTCATTGTTCTCGCACAGCTGTTCACAGAAGCCCCACTCGGAGCACTCGTCTCGATCTGCAGAAAGAAAAAAGTCTTTAGAGCCATACGGAAGAAAGAATGCAAAAGTGAACAAAACATGAGTAAATTAACTTTTTCTAATATTCGAGATTCTTCAATCATTGCATTATAATTAGATATTGAAAATCATTACATATTGGATAAATTTTAATTTGTAAAAGTCAAATAACTTACCAACGCAAGTCCGTGAATCATTGGCAAGTATTCTTCCTTCGGGACAGTAACAAATCCCTCCAGTAGGAGAAGCTTGACATTTATGTTGGCAACCGAGTGAGCCGCACATACTTGTCGCTATACGATAAAGAAATTTTATTCTTTCAAATATCTAAAGAATCTCTTAATCTAAACCTAAATTTATATTCTACAATATTTTATTCCACATTTAATATCTACAATTTAAAATATAGAATCCACATAGTCTATAATTTTATAAAAATTTCAGATATGTATATTTTAAATTCAAAACACTAATGAGGTTTGTTACTTGAAGTTTTAGATGCGTTATCTTTTTATTTCTCTGTATATTGATTAATTATGTTATAATATTTTCCATAATTTCTACCAAGTTTATAAATATTAATAATTGTTATAATGTGCGTTTATAAAATATTTTACATAATCTTCTGATATTATTAAAAAGAAATGTGATGTAACGAATATATACGATTGTTGTAAATTTTTTGCCCTTAAAATTATAATCGCGCGAACGTATATAATTAAATTATTCTTACAACATGCTGCTTCCTCGTCCGCCCCGTCCTCACAATCTTGTTTTTCATCGCATAACTGAGATCGATTGATGCATAATGGTCTTCCATCCGGTGCACCTTTCGGACACATGAACTTGTTTCCTGGACAGACTGTCATTGTGCAAGACTTCTCATCGGAACCATCCTGGCAATCTTTATAACCATCACATTGATATGCTATGGGAATGCAGAGCGCATTAGCGCATCTGAACTGATCACTGGTGCAAGGTGGGAAACCTAATATCAAGAAATCTCTCATTATTTCTACAACCTGACACGATTTAATTTCATATATGTGGTATCCTTTTTGACACACTTTTTGACAATAATTAAAAAAAAACTTATAGACGTAAATAATTAATTATATACACATATAAATAACTATATACATAGATACATAAATGATTACATAATTGGAATAAAGTATCACGAACCATAAACGTATTACATATTACTAGAAAAGATTTATTTCGAGTTCTTTGAAAATAATTTTAAATTCTTTCTATTTAGATAAATAAAATTAATATTATTATATTCACACACACACACACACACACACACACACATACGCATGCACGCACGCACGTATACGCACATAAACAAATCAAAACTTATAAAATCATAAGTATAATTTTACAAAGGCTGAAACTAATTTATTTTTATATAGCTATATTTTTTCACAATCTCTGAAATCTGTACATCGTCAAGAAAATTTTATTTATATTATTTGTGGGAGCTGCGTTCTGTATATTATAATAAATATTTATATATAATAAATATGAATAATAAATATTTATGTATTCGTCGATAAACGTTACTTTGAAATAGAGGAAATTAATAAGAGGAATGAAAAGGAAAATTTTATCCATTTGAAAATAATGATGGCTAAAGGAATAAATCATAAAGCGTTAAATAAATAGACGTATTGCAAAATCGCGAACTTACTACAATGTTCCTCGTCGCTGTTGTCACCACAATCGTCCCAGTGATTGCACCTCGCAACTTGCTCGACGCAGCGTTGCGTAGTGTTGCACCTAAATTGATCCAATCGGCAGGCTGGCTTCATATTATTTTCGCATCTTTCCTCGTCCCTACCGTTCCGGCAATCCAAATAACCATCGCACTTCTTTTCTTTGGGTATACAAAGTTCTGGTGTGGTCCCAACGCATCTGAAGTCATCTGGCTGGCATTTTCTGTATGCTGCAACATCATTATATCCTTTATCACTTCTTCACTTTTACAAATTTTTTTCTTATAAAATATTAATAAAATAACATAAATAATAAAAATAAATGTCGCTGAAATAAATATCACATTGATTTTTCAAGATATTTCTTATTAAAGTGTGCCTTGGATTTTTCTAGCATTATACAATATTTGATTTAACATTTGTAAAGATTGTCTTTTGATCAAATTAAGCAAAATCAAATTTCACATAGCACGTAATATTATAGTAATATCGCAGTAATATTGCAATATACCAGAAATATTACATATTACAATATAATATTACAGAAATATTAATGATTTATTATACATTGATAAACAACATTGAAATATCACAGTAATATTGTGATAATGCAACATTTTAAATAGCAAAGTGACATTATAATTAATAACGTTATATCTTATTGAAAATTAGAAAAGTCATTAAGGTGTTATTAAGATATCACAAAATTATATGTACATACATATAATTTTATAAATAATATTTAGTTTATTATAACTTTTTTAATTTGTTACAATAATATGTATAGTTACTGTGTTGATAATTAATATTATTTTTTAATTAACATCAAATTATATAAAATAATTTTGAAAATAACATTAAAAATATCAAATCAATAAATTAAAAAAAATTCTTTAAAGTGATTCAATTCTTCCTAATAAATGTTATTAAACATAAATGTAAATGTATTATATAAATATCATAGAAACACACACATTACATAATATTACATTGATGTTTGTATGATTCATTTTCGCGGACATTGTAATATTACTGTACATCTGAATAATATTTTAGCGATAATTTTGCTAAATGTCATTGTAATATCTCAATCGAAAAATAATGTTGTTATGATATTATTGTAATATTATGTGCTATACATATATATATATATATATGTGGGATTGTATGACTGGTCCAGTTTTTATTTTCTGATTGTGGATATTTTATATATAATATATAGTACCATATATATTTTATATACAATAATTATATATAATGATCTATTATGTAATAATAGATAATAATATTTATATATGTTCTGACAGCAAGGTTGTTGTTTTAGAAAAAATTCCTTTATATATATGTATAAGTGTTAACATCGACGTTGTTCACTAAAAATGGCCCGGAACGGAGCCGAAACGTATATGAACTAAAATAAACATATTTTTAAGAGTAAAAGAATGCATTATTTGTTAATTAGTGCACCGACACTGCGCATGACTCTCATTTGCTCATTTAATTGCTCTTTTGATTTTACTAGATTCGGAAGAAATTATTTTATATCATTACGAGATCTGCAAAAGATTGAAACGTTAAATGTGCATATTGTACTTATGTATTCCTTTGAAATTTATCTAAGAAATGTTCAGTGGCGCATTTGTGAATGGAGAACGTGACAAATAAAGTAGCATACACGTTCCTTTTAAATAACATCAAAAGGTAATATGGAGTTGATCACGCTTTCAGGTCCAAATGGTTTTGTGTGATAACTCGAACGCATTAGCTGCACGTAATGCACAACCATATTTTCATGATCACTTAGTGCGACACGTTCGCACCGTTGATTAACACGTAGAATGAGCTTGATATGGCAATCTGAAACGTGATTTTTCTCGCTTGGTTCTTGGGATATTAAGATAAGGGAAAGAGAAGCGAAATGTGGAACCACGTAGATTTTCTTTCAAATCATGGTTAATTCAATTGCGGAATGCTTTAATAAAATATTATTTTTATCTTTTTAGAAATAAAATTTTTCTGAAATGTTCTTTAAAAATTCATGTTTTTTGATTAGAAAAAGTGAAAAATATTAATCATAAAATTATAATCATTAAATGTTATATAGTAATTTTGAAAAAAATATAAATCTTACGAGAAAATTTTTAATTCTTAGAAATATTCTAGTTTGGATACTCTGATAGTCAAGAGATTGAAAAGTATTCTCCAAAAATTTAAATTACCATTCCAAAGGCAGTGATTATAAATAACACAGAGACGATAGAAAGGTCAGCAAAAGATCAACAATGTCGGCATCAAAAGGAAGGAAAACGTTATCGGCGTCAATAAAATGTTTACAAATCTCAATCTTCATTTTTATGACTTGAGTGAACATAATGTTGCTGATTTAACAACGTGCAATGCGTGTTATCGTGACAGCGCGATAATTTAGTGAATCCTAGCGTGAAGAATCTGCCTAATCGCTACGCAGCTGCTACTTAGCTGTGCTCTTATACGAGCGACCTTGCCACTGACGAGATAATGTCTTTTGATATAATACACCGCAATAATTAATATTCCATTTAAATGACGCAACTGATGTTCTTAAAATCTCGTGTATTGACAATTGCTCTTCTTGCATTATTTATCAAAGGAAAAGAGAAAGAATTATAAATGTAAAATTGGTAATTGTACGTGAAATATGTACCTTAGCAAATTTTTTGTATTTTCATATTAGAATAATTATCAATTGATATGGACTGATATAATAATTCGCTAAGCACAGAAAAAAATATTTCACAAATAATCAGCACTTTGGCACAAGATAGGATTTTTAAATAAAGATAGATAAAAGATTTTTTGATAAAATATTTTTTTTCATATTCTTCGTATAATTTTTTAGAATTTTCATACAAATTCCTAAAAAAATTTTTTTTAATAAAATATGTCAAATGCGCATAAACATGTCAAATATATTACATACTTCTTAATAAAAATGACGGATACAAATAAATGTAATTAGCCAATTTTATTACTAAAAAAAGACCTCGAAAAAACTTATTTATAAAAAAATTTGTTAATTTTAAAACACATAAGACAAAGGCTAGATGATAAAGTAATTCGATTGAATCAATGAGTTTTTTAAAGTCTTTTTGAGTAATGAAATATATTATACTTAACTAATTATATTTACTTCATATATTGTTTTATTAGGAAGGATATGTAATATTCGATATTTTTTTATGCACTTGGCGTACATTTTTCCATAAATTAAAAAAAATCAATCAAGAATCCGAAAATTAAAACAATAAATTATTTGCAAATAAAGGAGGTATTGAAATTCGGCGCGGAAAACGATGCTCAAATGATTATTCTAAGTCTTTAAGGATGTTTTAGCTAAACAATGTTAACTAAAAGTATCAATCAATCAGTCAAGATAAACTAAATCAGCCAATATTATTCAGAAAATTAGAAGAAATAATCGTAACAAAGGAATTATCAGCATCAAAGCTGTGATATATGATAATAAAAAGGAGACCAGGTTTGAATCCTGAAGCGTCTTGATGTTCTTGTTGTCGCGCGCTTATTTTTTCCATATTTTGAAAAATTTTCATAAACTTAATACATGATAAATTTTTACAAATATTATAAAATGAACAACTTTTTTTCACCAGAGATCGCATCATATAAAAAGCTTTAATTTAATTTCGTGCCTTCAAAAAAAACTTTTCCATGCACGTCAGTATACATATACATTACGTTACGTGAGAACATAAATTTTCTGATCATGCGATATGAAAGTAGCAAACAGGAAAGGTTGACGTTGATAAAAATGATCGCAATTTGTACTCACTACAGCCATCTTCATCAGTGCCGTCGACGCAATCGACAGTCATATCACATCGTTGATGCGGTGGTATGCAGTATGTTTTGTTGAAACTGTACTGACCACACGTGATCTGGCCTATCTCGCAATCGGGCGGCGCTAAAACCAATTTAAAAATTAATAAATTACATTATAAATTAAATTATATATAAATACGTTTAATTTAATAAATTAACACATAATAACTAAGAAGTAATATCATGATTAAATACATTTAATTTAATAAATACATAATAACTAAGAAGTAATGACACTGGTCATAGCTGTATTTTGAGTACTTTAAATAATTTCATCTAAGTTTATATACCACATTTGTTACACGCACTCATGCACGCATCTAGGGAAATCTGGTGTTTCTTTGACCAGTTGTACCTTTAATCATTTGAATTCTTCTTTTAGTTTAGATTTAATCTCTATTCTTCTATTATCAGAGATTCAAAATACTTAGCGGAGTCATAGAATAAGAAATTCCTCTTTTTTAAATTATCAGTATTTTTTCGTTAAGAAATCAATATGAAGAGAAATTCGGAGATGCTGCGTTCAATTTCTGAAGAGACTCCGTGAAAATGAACTACACAATGTACATCACGCGAAGGATCGTTAGTGCAATTTAATAAACCGATGTGGTGCTGTAATTGTGCGCGAATATAATCGGCCGGTCGATTCGAGGGAAGCACCCTCCCTCGTTTAATACCGGATGGTACGACAATCATGCTGCGCGTTGGTCATCACTTTAATGTTATTTTTTTCCAAACATGTATATGTGTGTGGTCGATGATTTCTTTTAAGATTTTTCATTCTATTAATTTAATTAATACAATAGAATTTGGCGACATTGTGAATTAGCAGCTTTGCTTATTCCCATTTTCAAGTCAATTTCGAGTGTTAGAATAAACTGGCACGGAAAGAAAATTTGTTGTAATAGATGCCTACAAGTACAAGTAATTGACGGCGAGGAAAAGGATGGATATTGAGGAGAAAGTTGTCGAGCGTAGAATTGGGACTGATTCCACGCAAAGCAAGATATAATCGTGCCAGTGGATCCGTTTCATCGAATGACACGCGACACTTCTGCATACTGTCCTCAAAAGAGGGTCACAGCCTTGCTTCCGGTTTTACATTGTCACCCGCATTATAAACGACCGTCACTTCGCGGTGGCCTAGGCAAACGGTGAACCTTGAAGAGAAGCAAGGTACTCACAAAATAAAAACAAAAGGCAATTTGGATCTAAATTATAGTTTCTTGCAGAGAAAGAATATAGAATATGCTCACAATTAAAAAAATACACTGAAAAAAATCCATGTAATTTTAATTTAATTTAATTCAAAATTTTCCAGTTGTAAACATGTAATTTCAATTTATTCAATTATGTATACCTACAAATTCTACACATTAAAATTTGTATAGTTGTCACCTTTATATAGTTGCTACTACAACTATATAAAGGTGATAACCATACAAGTTTTAATGTGTAGAATTTATATACATAATTGAATAAATTAATGTACGTAATTGATCAAATTACCTTATTGTTTCTTATATTTGCAAGAAAATAGTTTAATAAAGAATGAATAAATTGACACTCAAATCTTTGCACAACAATAAAATTAAAATAGTGACCAATTAATGGAGTAAATCAGATGTTCAATAAGACAATAATTTATATAAACTTCAATTATATAAATTTATTTTAATTATATAATTTTAATTTAATAATATTCAATACTAAAGACCGTTAATGTAAGAACATAACTAATACGAATACGAAGCCTATAACAGTCTAGCTTGGATCTTTAATTGCTTACATATCAACTACCGTGGTACTATCACGAATTAAAACAGATTAATAATTAACTAATATACGTAGTCTCCCCAAATTGCGCGCCGAGAGAACAATCATTTAATTTAATAAATTATATAAATTTAATAAAACGTATATACAAAAATAATTTAAACTATATACATTATTTATTATATTAATTTTATAGATAAAGCTTGTATAATTGTCCTTTTATAATTGCTAATACTTTTTCTGAATATAAGCGACATTGTTTTTTAATTTAACGATCAGAGACGAATTTCTTTTATTCTTAATAAAAACTTTTGCATGTAAATTTGCTCTATTCAAAATATTGTAAAACATTATTAGAAAGAAATTTGGTATCACGATTACCCAAAAAAGGACTTTAGAATTAAACATCATTTTTCTTAAAAGCATTTTTGTTAGGAAAGTGCAAGGATAATAAGAAAGATAATTTTATCTTTACAAAGATTACATTTTTATGTTATCCTTAAACACCTTAAAAACAGTCCTCAGAAATTATCATTGCTTTGCTAACCTAATAGAGATATCTTCTTTCCGCTTCTAAATCTCGAAAAAACATCTATTGTCCCTGCTTGTATGAAAAAATAATGCAAAGCTCGAACTGTATTATACTTCCTGTAAATCTAACGATAAGAAGCAATCACAAAAGCGGTCACGTAAGCTCTATGGAAAAAAAATGTTAGACAAAGAGACTAAGCACTTCCGAGAGGAAGTCTCGGATTTTCGTCGAGCGCTTCCGGCACGAGATTTGTTATAAGCTGTACAATAATTCGCGACAATCCATTCCGTTCGTAAACAGGAAGAACGTATAAAAAAATTGACCGTCCAAGGCCGCAGTCACAATCGCTCGGAACGAATCTAAATCGCGTAGAATTTGTCAAAAATTCGACGTAAAACTTTCAATGCATATCATCTTATTTTCATCAGAAATTGTGTCGACTTAAAAATCAAAATCCATTCCCTGAATTTTCTTTTAAGCGATTAATATCAATTTCTATGATAATACTGCTGATAGTCCTGAGACTATGATGGCTATTATGAGTACTAATTTTTTACACGTGTGCCTTGGAGTCTTCGCAGCCGTAAATCCTGCTGGTCTTTACCTATCGGCCAAGAATACTGAATGAAGGAGATGGATTCTGAAAGTTCTTTCACCGCGAGCTGTAATGAGGACAGCGAGCGATCGCGGATTATACGTGCATCCCTCTTTATTATTTCTTAATGAAGCATGTGTCATTAATAATTCATTAGCATGAACATGAAAGCATATTTTTTCGATTAAATTTCACGTACAAATTTAAGATATGCTCCAATTTTACAAAAATTCTGATTCTTTCATACATTTATTATAATCACGTACAAATGTATATATATAATACGACAATAAAATTCAATCACAATAACAAGAAAACGAAACAAAACTTTTTATACTGATGAAAAATCGATGAGAACGTAATGGTCAAACTGGATCTTCGGTACTTCTATATAATTGTGTGTGAATTTATATACTACGTATGTAGATTTTTAATTACGCGTTTTTAAAACGCAAACTCTACTAAACTATCGTAATAATATCACGAGTTAAATTGACTAACAATTTTTGATGCTCTTTGCGCATCTTAGATCGATCTTAATAATGTTGAATAACATATTAAAATCTTAATAATTAGATATTAATTAATGATATTAAAATCAGTAAATAATTAATTTTCATTGCAAAAAATATTATCTCGATAAGATCGAGCTCTTTTTCTGTAGCTTTTCTGTCGTTTCTTTTTAATTAAATGTGTGGCAAAATGACATTTATAAAATAACTCTTAATTTTTCTAGAAAATGCACTCTCAGAAAAAGACGCAGTAATGACAATTAGATAAGTATACGATTTTATACATAGAATTACTGTACATATTTGAACTAGTTATTTGATTGTTACTGCAAATATAAAATAATTTATTCATTATGTAAGTTATTTTATTTAATATTAATTGTACATATAAAACTTATGTAATTGCCACTTTTATAGATGCTATTATTATGTTTTTTTCTAAGTACAGAATTAATATAAATCGCTATAGTTTTATGGATGCGTTTTTTTAAAAAAGACTCAATACATATTTTAATGATATCGTAAATAGCAATTTCTGAATCGATTTTAATAAATAAGATATGGATTAGAACTAGTTTTCTTTAAAATTGTCACAGTTATGATATATTTTTAATTAAGCAATAATCAATGTACATGGCATAGCTAATCGTATTCGTATTATAAAAATAATAATACCTGCATTTTTGTTATATATTAAAATATATTATAAGTATAATATTAAAAAATTGTCTACAATTAATACTAGATTTACCAGAAGACGCAACAACGTGTAATCTATGTTAAATATTTTTCGAGTTGAACAGATAAAGAAAGAATGTGCTGATACTTACGACATGACTGCATTTCATCGCTGTTGTCGTCGCAGTCTCCACGATAATCGCATACCAGAATCGACTGTATACATTTGCCATCGTTGCACCTGAACATGTTATTCCCGCAGCCATCGCCTGTAACAGAAAGCATGGAGCATGAAGGGATCGGCCGGGAAGCGATACTGCTGCCGTGATAGGTGAAAGGTTCAATGCCTGCCGCCAGGGAACTGCCGTTTCTAGGTGTAACCGTTGCAGAAGATACGATTCTTCTAAGTCTTTTTTTTTTTTTAACGAATCCTCATCCGATGAACTTTCGCGCAGCGATTATTTCGCCACCTCGCCCGCGGTATGGTTGAGATATCTTCGGGAAGCACAATTGAACGTGATTGTGCAGCAAGAAACCAACAACTTTCCAGACTTAAAAATTCAGATTTATGTTGCAAAATGTTGCGTTGAATGTATGTTACGTGTATAGAATTAAATATCAGAAACTAACTGTCAGAGGAATCATTTTTATTTGTTCCTTAATTGATTAAGAAGATAGGTCAAAATTGAGCATGAGAGATATCATGTATATATATATAAATATTTATTATTTACTTTATTTTAATAATACGTATAATTTGTATAAAAGATTTGATATCAATAGCCGGCGCCCAGTTAAATTCTATTCTACCAAATTAAAAAGTAAAACTCAAGTGGTACCACCTTTAAAAACCCATGTAGTACTACACTTATTAAATCCTACTAAATTAAAAAAATAAAACCCATGTGGTACAATCTTTATCAATAAATTCTACCACATTAAAAAGTAAAAGTGGTACTACATCTTTATCTTTATATACAATGAAACCTAAGTACATGTCTTCGTATTCCTATTAAAGAATTTTCCTATTCCAATTCAAGTGGTTTAATGTATAAAGTCATTTGTTACTGAAAAAAATAACTCACAATTTATAACTCGTTACTTATTTTTAATATCTCAGTTTGTAACAAATAACTTCACGGCATTACTCATTGCTTTACCTGTTTCAAATAAATAACGCGTAATGGTGACAATTTACTTTGAAAAGTAACTTTCCTAACTTTAACGTTTATTAGTTAGTCATCATTACAGTCATAAAAAATTGCAACGTCATTATCAAACTGCTATTACAAAAAGTAACTGTAAAAGTAATGGGAAAGTAACTCTTTCTTTCCGTGTATGCATATAACACTGTTTAAAAAAAACACAAACGAGCCTTAATTATCATTTTCCATAGTTTTTTAGACGCTAAATACAAATCCGCGGACTTCCAAATTATTCCATTTGCACAACAATTTTGATAAATTTACATTTAAAGTGATAAAAAGAGGGCTATTTCTACATGTTTTGTTATATTACAACAATATATAACATATTAGACAAGTTTTATAACAATCAAAAAGAAATTTGTTAAGATTCCAAATCCTCAAAAGGATTTTTTAGCGTTGATTGTTAGCGCCATGATTGCTACAGAAAAATAACATTAAATAGATAAAAATGACAAAATTTTATTAGCTATTGCCAACACTAAAAATTCAGAAAGTTCTAATAACATACTTAATTTGGATTGCAATAAAACTTAACCTCAGTACGTCATACATTGTAATTATAATTTGCCAAAATTCATAAAAATCATCTGTTTTTGCAAATTTCTCAACATTATTTTTCTAAAAACTATAAAAAATAATTAAACGAACACACAGATAAGTACAATAAATTTTTAAATATTGCACTTAAAAGCCGATAAGAATTATGATAGAGACCTCCCCCTATAAGGAGACGAATATTTCTTGTTCCAAATTACGGATAAAACATTGAGAAAATTGCAATGTAATTACAATTCAAAATCCGGAAAATTGCCTACCTTTTGTTAAAGAACGATTTTTTAGGAAAAAAATTAAAACAGAAATTTGTTCTGACATCTCACTTGGTCTGCATGTCATCTCATTTTAGTGTAATTAAAGTCAAATAATCTAAATCCAATTCTTTAGGATGAGACTTCGCTTTGTAAAACATAAGCTAAAAAAATGTCTTATAGCCAAAATGTTTCTACAAGACAAGTTAGGTTCTTCGTGATTATATCTGCACACCGTAAGAAGATCATTTTATTTATAACATTTTTAAAAGTAAAATTGCAGAATTTACTATTTAATAAGCATTATAGTTTCGTAAGCCAAAGTAAGTTTTATAGTAAAATATTAAAATATTTCTTCTACAAGACAATATATGTATATGTTACAGTATCTGCACCGTAAATGAGATGTAAATATCTGTTTGTTTACAGTTTGATCTTTTCTGTACCGCAAATGAGGTGTAAATAACTGTTTATTTCCAGTTTGAGACTTTTTGTTCTGCCAACTCTTAAAAATAATTAATTAAAGTGATTAAAAATACGATAGCATTACGTTTTCTTGTAAATAATTTTGTGTAAAGCGGAAACGAATAATTTATTCTTATCCGAACAGATAAAACAATAATTCTTTGGAAAGCATTTAAGATTTGCTGCGCAGAATCCGCGAAGTAAGATAAGAAAAGATGCGATAAGTCATCTTCTGTCTCGGTTATTGTTTGCAGGTGACTTTTGTTCATCAACCGATGGGAGAAATTAGCATAACGACGCGGAATTTTTCACGAGTGTGTTATGTAAATGCGGATCTATTGATATTCGAAAACTGCCGTCATCACGCAACTGCGATGGTGACGATGCGCCGTTTGAATTATTAGCAATAATGACAATAATAATAAACCCGTGATCTCTATCGAAATGTCAATCATTTAAAAAGAAACTCGGATTTATAAAAATTTACGTTGTCTTGAGAATACGATTTGTCTGTGACGTGTCGCGTTGCCATCTCCTGAGCAATAACAGAAATGCAAGAAAATTACTGTGAGAGAAAAAATTAATTTATTATTACATTTTAATATCAAAATCTTACGAGGCTGAATCAAGCTATAATCTAGAATGGTGTTTGGCACAACAAAAATGCAAGAAGATTACTGTGAGAGAAAAGATAAGCTTATTTACAATTTAATATCAAAATATTATGAGGCTAAGTCAAGCTATATTATAATCTAAAATGGGGTTTGGCAATATATCCGAAATAAACTGATACATAGTTTATTTCTGAAGTTGATATTTTCTACTGAAGAATGCTTATTCTAGAAAATAACTTAATTAATTATACTCAGAGAAAAATTTATTAAGTTGCTCGGAAAGTTCGTCAAATTTTCTAGCTCAAAATAGTATATTGTACATTTAAAAAATTAGCGATTATGCCATTCGATAGAGCAAAGTTTCAGCTTTAAAAATATGATTTCTTAATCGCGGTACCATAATTTTTAACGGAGTTATGAGCATCTAAAATCAAAATGTTTCACTTTTTGACATTTTACCTTTACTTAACTCGCGAATAACTCAGGAACAAAAAATCGTAATATGAAAAAAGAAATACGATTTTATAAGGAAAGCTTTGAGCTTTCACGATGAGTGGTCAAAAATTTTCACAAATTTTTTTTTAGGCGCGTGAAAGGCTTACAAAGTGAAAGAACATTTTTATCTTTTCTCTAAGTACACAATGACGCACAATTTCAATAGCTATAATACTTTAAATAACTGTGATAAATAAATAATTATAACATAAATAAGAATATCGATAATATTTTCTAACATTCATAAAAACTGGACTCCAAGAAATCTATAATTATAATCTGACCTTCTGTTCATTAATGTACTATAAAGAAAAGAATATAATCTCTATTCTGTTCTACTTGAATTACTAAGCTTCTCGTGACTATATCCATGCATTTTCCAAGTTTATTCGGTGTTATGAAAGGAAAACTGATCTCTTCTCATAAAAGGACTTATCGCGCGGCGATGGCAATCGAGGTCCGCTAACGGAGACTTTCCCATCGCAGGAGGATCCTTGATACGTTGTCCTTGGACGAGAAAGCGATCCTGCGACCGCTGTGCAATCGGTTGACAACGCTGTGATTATAATGTTTAAAAAAAATCGGTCACGCTTAGATGAAGGATGAGGTATATATGTATATAAAATAGTTTTACCTCCGGAACAAAATACTTTTCAAATATTCGTTAACGCAAACATTAAAAGTGTTTTGAATCTTCTCACTTGTATGAACATTCAGGTTTCAAATTATTATCATATTCGTCAAGTTATACTCGTTATAATTTAAGGATCATTATCATGTTGACCAATTTATTTATATTTTTAGTTACTCATTAATTTATGGACTATATTTGTGAACAATAAAATAACAAGTTTATCGATGTATAAAAAATAAAAAATTTGTATAGGTATAAGTCGTTCTGCATTCGTTGATTTATATTTTACAGTTCGTTTCAACGTAACATAGTAACATTTACTTCGGCAAAGAATCCATAGATTGTTGAAACTAATAGAGAAAGTGACGAAATAACGCCGTGCCTGAAACCTCTCAGAAATGAACAATCAATTTTTGAAATGCCATATCGCAGCCTCCGGTAAATAAGTAAACGGCATTTCAGAGCATATATATGTATGTCGATCTGTCATTTTCTACGATTCGTTTCAAAAACAAACCGTAGATCACTAGATCCACGAAGGAAAGTGAGGAGAGTACAGAGAAGGTAAGAGCTTAAGGTGTGTAAGTAAGCCATTGTCTGTGTATGTGGATGCCTCATCATCGTAAAAGAGCTTACTAAGAGAGAGAGAGAGAGAGAGAGAGAGAGAAAAGGATGAGGAGGAGAGGAGGAGGAGGCGATAGAAGCTGCGAGAGAGGAGCGGTTACCGATTAGGGAGAGGGACTGAGAGAGACAATGAGAGTAAAAGAGAGAGAGGGAGAGAAAGAGAGACGCTGATGGCATTAGAGAGGAGAGCAGAGGAGAGGAAGTGGCCCCGTCTTGGAAGTGCAGCGTTCGTGCCAGGCTGTGCGGCCTGGTACGAGCAGAGCACCGACGGCAGTCGGGAGGGAATGTGCATTGCGGAGTAGGAATGCAAATATCGAAGACGGATAGTCTCGCCCGTGATATACGCGTGCTCGAGATTTTTTCGCGATATTTTCGTATTGCATACAGGATCCGGTCTACGGGTCGTTAGATCCGTTAAGAGAAATCAGAAAAACGTTGTATTCACGCAATCAATATTGAAAATCGTATTCCGCAATTTATTCTTCCGCTAACATTCACGCAGAAACAGAGCTTGTGGATCTCATTAAAAAATGAAACCTAAGAAAGTCGATCTTATAAAATGCATTTCCGTAATTTGACAATTAGGCCTTTTTCACGATTTAAATTTTTGAATTTATCTTCTTTATATTTACAATACGAGCTACTATTTTTTTAATCACTGTAGTCTTACAATGCATTTTCTGTGTGTATCATTTTAAACATTGCAACCTTACAACTTTAATTTTGTTGAACATCTTTTCAGGAAAACATGGAAAACGTGCCTTTTAAAATGCTGAATTAATACTAGTTATAAAACAATAAAAACTATTTTTCAATTAAATTCTTTAAAGCTATATAAATCCCACAATGTTTTGCCTAAATAAATTGTTTTCGCTTTAATATTTACGTAACACATTATAGATCGCACCACAAATTAGATAATCGACTACATAAACTTAGAAAAGATATGTTAAATATAGAGATATTCGCATGACTTCCAAATCTATTCATTTGTTGATTCAAATATTTTAACAACATTCAAATATTTTCATTATCTTTGCTATTTTACCTGTACATACAATATATTCTAACATTCAATTTTCTTTAACAATTTCCCTATCAGATTAATGTTAAGATTCACAAGTTCAATTTATTTCTCATCTCTTTCCAATTCTAGAATTAGAAAGAAAGAGATAAAAAATAAGCTAAATCTCTAGTTGAGAGTAAAGCGTGAGTTATGAAACTGGGCTCAAAATTTACAATTGAATATAAAGAAGAGTTCAAGCAACGATTACACTGTGTACCCGATTTCAACTTTTAAAATTTTCCAAAGGTCGCGTCGGTTGGTTACGTCAGGACATGACCCACTATCATCTCTCCAAGGAATTTAGCAAAGTTAGATCGTATGAAAATAGGCCATTAATTTGAAGTTATGAATTTTGAGGAGTACAAGTAGCACTATTCTTAAGGTTTTAAGGTCAAATATGATCTCAAATACACGCATATAAGTGTACACGCACACACCTGCGCACGCGCGAATTTTGTTTTGCAAACACAAGATATGGCGTTAAGTTGTACGGATATAGTAAAAAAGTATATGTGTTAATTTCATATGACACATCAAAACTTTCGCACGCGCCATTATTCATTTTGTATCGCGTCATATAAATGTTCGATTGTGTTGAAAAAGAAACAATTGAATCTTTTTACGTGTGCGATACATTTGCTGTGCCAAAGCATAAAAGAATTATGAATGAAACTATCAAGGAGGCGTACTTTTATTTTGGTGTCATCGTGAATAGAAACGTGCATTGAATTGCGTGAAGGCCGTGATTTCAAATTTTCTCAAGAAACATCTCTCAATGAGTTAAAAACTACCGTATAATAGTAGATGATATAATGATCGCTTTTAAGAAATCGATGTTAAAATGTCATTGAAAATCCATTTTTACACCGCCATTTTGAATTATTTGTAAAGCAGTTTGGTACATGGTCAGACCGACAAGGTGAAAAATTTCATCAACAAATCATGCAAATGGAATGTCGATATATGAGGAAAATCTCTCTTTGCTACGATTTTTTACTTTTGCTAATCAATTACTAAATAAATTTTAAAAATGTTAATGTAATCGTTCAATAAAAAGTTTGTTTAATAAAAAATTCATTTAACGCAAAAAAAGTTGTATCTAAAAAAATACAAAAATAAACGGGTAAATATACATGTTTGATCTTAAAACCTTAAAAAAATTTATAAGTTGAATTGTATAAACTGCAAAGTTTGTAGCAGTCAAAATAAAAAGATGATTAAAAACAAGAATAAAAGAATATAAATATATATAGAAATAATAATTGAACACAGCTATAGACACTATATAAACGATAAGGTGTACATTTCTGTTTTCAAAAAAGTTGAACGACAGTTAAATATAATCTACGATTAGATTCCGAGAAACATTCAATTATTAGTAAACATATAATATAGAGCATAATCGTTCATATGACTGGGAAAATTGTTTGATTTTTTAAATGGAACCGAATTTCTTTAAAAGACGAATATCGGAAATGCTATACTATATATACATACAAAAGGGGAACAAAGAAATTATTTAAATTCAAATTATTAAATAATTGTTATTTTAATATTCATGATAGACTTATTGACATTAGTAAAAATAAACAAACATTAATCTTGAATAACTTTCAAAATAGCGTAAAAACCAGTTTATTGATTCTCATTAGAACTTGCAATTCGTTATGAACATTAAAATAGACACTAAGATAATTGTCTCTTGATTTTAATTGAAATTCATGTAATTTTATCTTAGAAATGTAAAAAAGAAGAAAATTATTTGAAGTTTGCATTGAGATTAACGTTAAAAATTTGATCGATTCGTTAATAGTTTACGAAATATTTAATATTTCATGTCACTATATATGCAAAGATAAAATATTTCATAAACTTTTTTTATATATTAAATCGAATTTTAATTATATATTTCATTTATTAAAATATCCATATCATATTTAATTACTATCATACTAATTATATGACCTTTCTGGAATTTTCATAAGAGTCAATGTTTAATTTCGAATTTAACAGAAATTGATATGACCGAATATTCGTCTTCGCGAAAAAAAAAGATTTTAGTTGATCTGTGTATAAATATCATTATAGCAGGTAGCTTATTGTAGAAATACAAAAATATTCATAAAGCTATTTATCTGTTAAATTTTTTAATTATAATTATTAAAATGCTTATATTATCTTCTATTAATTTTTAATATTTTTCACATTATTAAAAATAATCTTTTAAATTTTATAAATTGATGTCTTAATTTTGAATAAATGTCACTTCAACTAACGATCGAAAACTTATTTATATTAATTTTGTAAAAAATATTTCAGATATTTATCGTATAAAAATTCATAATCAATCAAAAATTAATACTTTTTTTATCTTAATTAACATTGGCTTTATAATAAATCTTTCTTATAATGCATACTCTTAAGAAGATATATTTTAAACAGATCAAAAGTACACACTTTTATTTTCTTAATAAGATTAATCTTCTGCAAAAATAAGTGTTTACATCAAATTGATGATTAAGTTATTAATTCCATTAAATAATTAATCGTTTTAATTTTTAACATGTACAATATAATAATATAGGCATATAAATCATTAATTGATGGCATTATCTGCCGAAATATATGTAAATATCTCATATGATATCCTGAAGATATTTTAAGGATTCATTATTACAAGTCACTTGATTATTGATATGATATTTTAATTTGCTCACACACAGACAACACACACAAGCAAGAAATCAGGGGAAGTAGAAACATCCCGAGTACATCTTATAACATTTTCAGAATATCCTCAAAATATCCTCAGAATATATCATATGCTATCCAGAACATTACTAGAATATAACGATATAAAAGACCATCCAAAAACGAGCTCATATATTTATTGATTATTACCATCAGTCACTCAAACATAATCCATCTTATTACAACTACAGATGAGCAATAGGCTTTAGCATATAATGATATAATGCATTGTTAAGTAATGTATCAAGTACGCTCGTCCTATGACATCGGCACGCAGCACGGCGTTCACCTTGGCGCTCGCGTGAGAGGCGGATGCTCTTTCAGCGGTGTCATCCGTACCAGACGGTGCAATAGTTAACCGCGTGTACCGCTGCATCGACACGTTGCACGATGCAACGTTGTGCATACAACGTGGCGACGGGTCGTGTACGTCGAGAGGCCGGGAGAGCGAAAACCTATCGGAGAGATTAAAAGTACTTTACACGCCGACCGTAGTCCTATCAGGCGGCACAGCATATATAAGGAGCACACTTTCAAAATGCGTTTTGTTGAAAATTTGTAATTTTTAAGAAACAAGAAAGAAAAAAAGAAACTACATGCACAAGAAAACTACGCACAGAAAATAACGGATTAGGAGTATCTCAATCAGTAAGAAGTAAAGTATTAAACAAAATTGCTGAACAATTGCTAAAAATGTTAAACAAATGCATTTTGTTTGCTTCTAGTTAAAAAAAACATAACGCACATACTTCGAAAGGTCTATATTTTCTCAGAATACAAATTAATGATAAAAGAATGCTTTCTGAACGTTTCAGAGTAGCTTATAATATGAGTTTTTTTTAACACTACGACATCTCTAAATAAATAAATGAAATTTTAGACAAAACACATTTTGAAGTCTTCTTCTCATATACAGTTTATAATGACCTCAAGTATCTCACGCGCTTGTAAGTCGTTTAAACAAAAGATAGTGCAGTTTTGCTTATCGATAGCTTAAGAAGGTTTGCCTGCACCCGTCGAGGCGGATGAGACCAACCCGATGATTAAATCACCGTGAAAGGCCGCTGCATTCCCGCGTTATTATCAATGCAATTATTTATTCGGACTAAATCAAGACACACGGTCACGTGCTCGGTGCTAGGTGTATGCGCGAAGATCGACCATGTGTATGTATTGCATACATATGAATACACCGAAGTAACTAGTCCAGAGAAAGAACGTCTGTCGTATCGTCGTAATAATGGCTGGACGGCTGATTAGATTCTTAGTGGGCTCAATCAATATCTCGAGGTCTTGTTGCGTAAGGAAAAAATCACTTTATGTTTGATGTACATGCCAGATGAGCAGAGATATTGCAATATGCTAACTTCGGAGAATTCGATGATGAGTAGGTACCGCATTAAAATACCGATTGCTTTCTTTGTAATTTCTTGCGCTAGGTAGAAAGCCTATGTCAAATTGCGCATTAAGCTCGGGGATTTGTGAATTGGAGATTATAATTGGTTAGAAATTAGAATTCGATCAACTAATAGGAAAAATTTAATTCTACTCCGTTTTATTTTTTAATTGGTTGAATTCTAGATTCCAATCTAAGAGCATTCACGATATTTTGATTGTGTTTTACATTATACATCTAAAAGTTATTTATAAATATACATATATATTATATGTATGCATGTGTAAATAAAGTATATGTTTTATTACATTACACAATTATATTTGTTATGTTGCTTGATTTTAATATGCTGTATAATAATATAATTATATACAATAATCATTAAAAATATAATTATAAATGTATATTGTAATTATATCATGTATACAAAGTAAAAACCAAAACAACATTTAAGAGGAGATTACTGAGATTGTTTGAGATGTATTAACGTAATAAAAAAAAAAATATCAGTAATTATATCTTCGCATACATAATCTTTATACCGATATTTACAAAAAGCAATAATTAGTTCTCAGTTTTAACATTTTGCATCGAACCATACTTAATTATTCAACGTATAAGAAAATAGTTTAAAATTTGTGTACATTTAAGTGACATTGTCTAATATAATAATAGAAAAGATATAAGGAGGCATAAAATTAGTTGCAAGTTATAGAAGTCAACCAAAGGAACATCCGAAGAAATTGATATAACGCGGCCTGGATCACTAATTGGATCACTCACAATCAGATCAACGAACGCCGTACGACACATATATCACCGGCAGCCCAGTGTCATTCAGCCACCCAAGCGTATATTGCGCTTGTAGTACGTAGTACAAGGCCATGGTAGACGAACGCTCGATTGATATTATGACGAAGAGAAATCTTTCGAGGCCTCTGATTCTCATCTCTTTTCCCCACAGTCAGATCATGTATCGATCAAAATTACACGGAATTATCCATAAGTTCGACAAAACTTAAGAAAAAATTACACGGAATATCCAGATCATTGGTAAGTGATACATATTACTTTTTTGAAGAAATAAGGTAGAAAGGCGCTAATATATACTCTACGTAAAAAACTATTTATATGATTATCTTATGACATTTTCAGAATATTCTCAAAATATTCTCAGAATATTATGCACTGTTTTTGCAAAATTACAAGACTTTCATATTAAGCAAATGTGGTTACAATATTGAGAGCTCTAACGCCATATTGGAGAAATGGTAAACAATCTCAATTAAACTATCTTTTTCATTAAAAATCGTACTTGAAATATGTTTTGTTTTTATTTGTTAAAATATGTAAGCATCATAAATGAATGCTAAAATTAAATTTATAATCTCTAAAAGAATTCTTTCAAATGGAATCTTTTTTAGCAGAGTTTAACGGGGACGATAAAATTTAACATTGAATTATTTATTCTGAGTAAGGATACCGCAAAAAATACTATAAATAATTTAATTAAACATCGAGAACGCAGCTGGTATGCAAAATTTCACGAAATTGTGTGCTTAGTGCGCAACGAGCGGTTAAGGGTACATCGACATACGAGGTACAATCTCTTATACTAAGCCGATTGTGATAGACCGGGAATTAGCGAACTGTTTAAAGTAATTAACGCTTAGCGTGCTAATGCACGAACGTCTGGTTCGTTACACATCAGTGAACTCAAACGCTATTTTTCTCTTGAATACTTTCCGCCGACAGAAGTCAACGTGTACAGCCCGAGATTAACCTTAAAATAACAATGCGGATGGACAATGAAAAGTTACATTGATTTCGGATTTATTATTACTTTAACTGTCTTTCTTAATATAATAATATTATTCAGAAAAATAAAAATTAATTGAAGAATTTTTCACAAAAACCACAAACACAAGTTTAAAATGTTAAATTTCTAGAAATAATTTATATTATCTTTAAATCATTCATTATACGTATAAATATAATAATTTTTTTCCGAATAATTGTAATAATAAATATAATAATAAAGATTCAGACTTTGATTAATATTATATTTTGAAGACCTATTAAAAAAGATGAATGAAAAGAGTTCTCTAGATTTGTTTACTTTTTATTTACAAAATTTTACAAATTGTTTTTAACAAAAACATCCTTCGCAAAAATTAAATTTTTATAATTCTCGTTTTCTGTTTAATATTCTTGCCAGAACAAAATTCTAACGCTGTGCTTTAGAACTGCTATTGATGATTGAAAGAGGACGATTTGACGTCAAAATTCAGCTGAAAAAAATAGATACATCATTTTTTTCTGTAAGAGCTCTTCAATATCATCCTTCACAGTTTATATCTCGATTCGTTCATCGCATGGAAGTAAAATCAAAAACATGTAATTACGAAAACATAAAATAAGTGGTCGGTAGCTATTAGTTGTCATTAGCTGTAACCATTATGGAAAATGGCCGTTCTATGTAAGTGCTTATCGAACGATTACTGACATTAACTGGCGCGCTTAGGAAGCGATTTTTCGGTGCCGCAAGGAGTTGAGGTTTAAAATGTTAACTTTTCAGAAAAAACTTATCATCTTCAAACTATTCATTATATAAATATAACAACTTTTCTCCGGACACATGTAATAGTTATAAAAATAAAGATTCAAGCTTTGATTAATATTTTGGGGACCTATTAAGAAAGATGAATGAAAATCTGTTGAATAGATAGATCTCCTCTGTACAAACACGCTACGTTTATGTGCGAGTTACGTCCGATTATAAACAAGCAATTAATTCGAAATTGTTTTCCTTCGGATACCCCCGTATAACGAAATGATAAATCTAGATACACGATTGTGTCTCGGCGGTAAAGCCCAATGTCCACGGTGTGAGAGCTCAGACCGAGTTCTAGCACCGTGGACATTGGGCTTAAGACATGTCGTGAGACGCTATCGTGCTCCTTTAGCGAGCCGGCGAGTTGCGTCACATCGAGATTATCGGATCTCAATGCAACTTTGCGATATAATAATGTTTTGAAGGAAGATTAAATAATTAATTACTACAACTTTGGTTGGAAAAATAAATATGTTTGAATCAATTGTAATATAATTTTTTTAAAAAAGAATTAAACCACTTGGATTAGAATAGGAAGATTCTTTAATAGGAATACAAGGGTATGTTAAGTTAGCACCTCAACTATAGTATTCAGGAGTTCTGATTAGAGTTCCCACTTCCTTTTGACGAGACGAAGAGTTCCGCTCAATAAACATTTTTTTTACATTTTTTAAAAATGGGGTGCTAACTTTTTATCGAATTTCGAGGTGGAATAGTTCTGAGCGGCTTAATAGCTTCAATTTGCGATTTTTTATTATTCGAACATATTTTTTACATATCAGGAACTCTAGGCAATCGCAAATTGAAGCTATTAAGCCGCTCAGAACTATTCCACCTCGAAATTCGATAAAAAGTTAGCACCCCATTTTTAAAAAATGTAAAAAAAATGTTTATTGAGCGGAACGCTTGTTATTAACTATAGGGAACTCTCCGTGTCGTCAAAAGGAAGTGGGAACTCTAATCAGAACTCCTGAGTACTATAGTGGGGTGCTAACTTAACATACCCGGAATACAAAGACTTAGGTTTCATTATATATATCTAATGATAAAGATATTACCACATATGTTTTACTGTTTAATTTAGTAGAATTTAATAAGAATAGTACCACATGGGTTTTATTTTTTAATTTGATAGAGAATAGAATTTAACTTGGCGCTGTTGATATGAAATATTTTATACAAATGATACAATTCATTAGAATTAAGTAAATATTATAATAAGGATAGTACCACTTGCATTTTTCAAAATAGTACCACTTGTGTTTTACTTTTTAATTTGGTAAGGATAATATAATATTTGTCGCCGCACAGTTTTCGTGTGACTTCCTCTAATAACCATTGACCTTCCTTCATTTCTGTGCTACTTTGTAAAGCTAATTCGATTACGTCTTACAAATTAATTATCAGGAGTTTCGTATTTTTTGTTGGAAAGAAATTTTGCATAATGATCAATGATCTCGCATAATTCCAATAGCTTATTAAATTGAGATTTCTGAGAAATACGATACCTACTTTTTAAATAAAATACTCATCTTCTCCCATCTTACGTTTTACTTTATTCAGTCAGTTATTTAATAGTTATTATATAGTTACTTACAATTAGTTACGTAACATTTAATAGCTTAATAATTATATTAAATAATTAAATATAATCACATTGCGCAATGTATTGTTGCTTTACATTTCGTATTTCAATTGTAGTTATTATATAAGCTCATATAAATCTAAATGCAAATCGATTATTTATGACGAAACTCCTAGTACGCTGATATCCTGATATTTCATTTCTACAATACCGGTTTAAGGTGAGAAATGGTGAAAAAAATAGTAGTGGGACACCCGTTGTGCAAGCAAGTTACATTGTAAACATATCACGAGTTAATGTGAGAATGTTATTGCCGTTAAGAGAATTCTTTCCTCCTCCTTGTCCGTACGCACACGTGCAGACTTCGTCTTCGATTTGCCGCGCTGATACGCTCATTCGAGCGCGAATCTCTACATTCATCCGAGGTTTAATGTCCTGCAATTCGGCGGGTGCAGGTAAGCGCACTCTCGTGTGCGCGAGACCGCCTTGTGTGCACGCGTGCACGCACTCGAAGTGCACACTCGTGAGAAATCTCGAAGAATCCGCTGACTGTAGAGTTCGCGCGCTAAACAAGCAAATCTAGACTGTTCAACACATTTACACATACATATGTATATACTATACGTATATACATATATATATATATATTTATATTGTATATGTATATACCCAGACACAGCACACAATATTTATAAGACTTATTGTAAATGTTTTATAAATATTTTTGTGGCTTAAATTGTACAGATCATATATTTGTTATAAATATTATGAAATATTTATTGTAAGTCTTGTAGTAAATGCTATAAAAATACTTAAGATATATAATTATGGTTCTTCGAAAATATATGATATATTTATTGCTTCCCCTCTTAGAATTACAAATACATACATACTTTTCTTTCTACGATCGCTCCTATGTACCAAATATAAAATACAAAAATGTAGATAAACAATTCTGCATACTGTGGATAATTATTATAGAAATACGTAATAAAACATTGCAATTCAAGTAGAGAATACTTATTCGAAATAATATTTATCATAAATATTATATAAAATCTTTAGTCTATATTCTAATAATATTTCGAATAAAATTCTATATAAAATATTTATACGTATAACATTTCAAAAAAATGGATAGTAATAAATATTTATCATATATATTCTATGTTACTGGGTATATATTATATATATGGTGGCGTAATTCAAATTTACAATGACCAATTATCGTGCCAAGGAAAGAGAATTTCATGCAACAAGCATCTTATGTTCTCTCTTTACGTTCTTGTAATTTTGGGTCTCAAACAGAATCGAAAAGAAATATTGGCACACAGCCTAGATATCATATTTGATTAGATTTTGTACTGTATAAAAAAAATTATGATATCATTTATATAAATTTATGTTTATTTTTTATTCAAATAAGCTACGAAAGCGGCGCTTCAATGTAGACAGAATTTAAAGTTTAAGTTCACTTTTTCCTAATTTTGAACCTTTACGCGCGAAAACTAAAAAATAATTAAAAATTACCTGAATGTCATTACTGATTTAATTTTGTACTGTGAGGTTTACTGATATTTTTTATAAATGCAGAAGTATTACGTAAATGGAGACGATGATTTTGAAGCAAATATAATGTATAATACTATTAAATTTAGTATCTGGATATAATTAAACAGCGGAAGAATTAAAAGAAAACATTAATTTTTTAAGCATAGACTTCTCTTTTTCAAAACATAGATTCAAAATCCAATTATCAGGATACACTTAAAACCGAAAATAAAAGAATTTCAACGGCATATTCATCACAGCAGATGTTCTTAAAATTAAGAGATGAAAAAAAGAAATTAAAGTTATAATCAAGGACTCTATTTCGTCTTCTTTTATTGCACTCGGCAAACACTAGATCTCAATTCGTTAAAACGCACGAAGAGCCGTTACACTCGCGTGTTATGAGTTTACTTCTGGTCTCGTGGGTGAAAGTTGATGTTTCCCACGCGGGGTTGGCATCAATTTGCCATCGGCCGGAAAAATCCGTCGCGATCTCTCGCCGATATGCAGGTGACCCTCGACGTACGGTAATAATTCACGGTAAATGGAATTATAAAAGTCATCCGGCAAGTGGAAATGTACCGTTTCACATCCGTACTCGGATATGCCGCTCAAAATGTATCAGCATGAATGACACCACGAAGGCTTTCCAAAGCGAGTAGAATTCGGACCGCGAGAGGCGCATCGAGCTCGTATATCAGATTATGCATTGGAGATTAAGAATTGCGAAAATATAAAGATCAAAATTCAACTAATCAGAGCAGATTAAAATCGAAGAACAATTAATGTTAAACAAGGCTGTTTTGGTTCACCAATGAGTACGTATTACGTAGTAACTTATACATTTCGACCTACTGAACACGAAGGTGTTATTAATTTCCATTGAAAATGTGGGGAACATTATCGTTTTTTCAGCTTAAAGTTCTATTCTTTTCTCCTTTCCATAATATAAGATTTTCAATACGAGTGTAAGGCCTTGTCTACAATAGTCGCACAGGTTGTGTCGCATCTAGCGATAGCATGATTATATCGCAGTCGCGAGAGCTCTCTTGTCGTACAGAGTTGAGCCAACTTCAACTTTCTGCGATTGCGACAAGCGTGTCGCGTGAGTTCAATCACAGCACAAGTTTAGCGGTAGAATTTGTTGTCGAATGTCGAATTGCATGGTACTCTTTTAAAAATAAGTGAAACAGAATTCGAGAAGAATTTCATTGACAGAGAGATAATAGTCTTCTTTGGAATGTCGTTTTTCTTCACTGTTCACTGGTCGCACTATCTTCTACTATTCGATTTATCGAGCAAACGCATATATACAGGGTGTTTGAGAAGAAAAATTTTTTGTCGCATAGACACGCATTGATGATAAATGGCCCTGGTCCTCTTAGACGTAAACTTGGCCAAACTAGACACGCGTTGTTTATAACAAGCGACAATGATCGTCGCTAGACAATGTCCGTTTATAATGTTATAAATAACGCGCGCGGCGCGCCTCGCTGGGCGGTCGTATTCAGCCGCGCACTTGTATTTGGCGGTGGACCAAGCGAATTTAGATATTTTTATAAATTAATATCTAGTTAACTATTGCGAAAATTATAAAATTGTAGAGGACTTTTCTTCTCAATTTAGTCCATTCTACCCCTATGCGACAAAATTTTTCATTACTTCTCAAACACCCTGTATATATAATGATAATAAATTCGCAAATTGGGAGCAAGGATGCAAAAACTGCAATAATAATATTCGTTGCCGGCTCATTGTAATCTATAGTAACGTTTTAACGTTTTGTCTATTGATTGGCTGTCGTAAACAATCCTTGCGACTGTTGTAGACGCTCATTAATGCCTGTTCTACAATAAGATTGCAAGTTATTGTAAACCGTAAGAAATTGGCCAATCGTGGTTGAATACGAAAAGAATAATCAATTATGATTGGTTAATTTCTTACGGCTTGCGACTCTATTGTAGAACAGGTATTAGCGACACTTTTGCGATATGCGACAAATTTTCCTGCGACGCTACTACTCGCGACTATGCAACTATATATTGTAGATGAAACTTAATATTTCATGTAAAACGTATTATGATATGCGGGAGTTTGATATTGTTAAAATCTAGTAAGATAAATGAAGAATCCCAAATGGCGAACGCCCTTTGGCCATTCTTTACTGTTACCGACTTTTTATAAACCGCTTTTAGCCGGGTCCAGAGATAACAAGCGTTAAACATAACAGATTCCTGTCCCTTCTTTTATTTTTTTTGTGTCTTACGTGCCTTTTAATTTTTTGTTACAACGTATTTCATATTATTCTCGTAACCATACGAAACGATCTCATTTACTTACAAATGTTTACATTTTACAATAATCATTAGACAATTAGTGATAGCAAAAAATGACCAAGTAAAAAATTCAAAACGGCGTCCGCCATTCTGCAGTTTAGTCTTTTCTAAAGTATTTCATCTGGTTGTTCTTTGGTAAGAAAAATAGAGAGAGAGTTTTTATTTTGATTCTAGGGCAAGTTCTCTAAGAACGTAATGTATAATAAAAGATATACTGTAAAGCAAGTAGAATGGAAAAGTTATAGTACAAAAGAAGAAGAAAGAAATAATAAAGATAAGATTTGAAATAAAAATAATAAAAGAAAATATATAGTTAAATTTCGAAATTAAAATTGAGACGAACAGAATCACAATTAACATTGTTATTAATATTGAACATTTCAAAATTAAAGTTGAAATTGAAACAAGCAGATTTAAAATAAGAGAGAGAGAGAGAGAGAGAGAGAGAGAGAGAGAGAGTCCCCTGTTCAAAATAAACTCAAATCGTGCGAGTGAAAAATATCGACAACGCGTGTCTCTTTGATGATAACAGTAAAAATGTGTAACTACCGAGCTCGTTATTATTATTTTATACGCACAAAGCTTGCGAGAGCGTTTTACTTGATAAAATGTTTATTTTTTTTCTCCGACAAAGGATTCAACATGTTTCTTTTTATCGAGCAATTTTGCGATATCCTCGCATATTTCCTGCAATTCGTGACATTGGTTTAAATACATGCTGATAAAATGTATGTACACAATCTGAATTTTCCATCAATATAGATCTGTAGTGCTACGCGCTTCTTTGTTTTTTCTCGTTTAGATAGATTAGATACTGCAACATGTAATCATAGTAGATTCATTTTTGACGTTACCGGCACGAACAAAATTGTATTCTACGCCATATCTATCATATAAAAATTATTTCTGTAGCTATAGGATATACAATTTCCTTTCGGTTTCAGATGTAAAAGATCATTAAAATAATTATGACAGATTACAATTCCTAACCATTGAGACTTCATATATCCCTTTTATAATTTATTGACTTCAAAAAATCAAATTAATATCGTTATGACCTACTTTTTATTGTTATGGTTGATTAAAATATATAAAGAAAATAATTGTATGTTAAAATTGACGCATTTATTCTAATGTATTATCCACTGGTAACAATATTCATGAAAAAACAAATCTATTAGTATTTGCAGATGGTTTCTCTATAGAAATTTTGGTTTATTTATTTATTTGTCATAATAGACTTTAATTCAAACATTACGCAACATTATTATTAGAATAAAGATTCTAATATTCTGCAATGATATCTGAATGGAATATATTTAAAAAAATATTATATATATATATATATATATATATATATATATATATATATATATATATATAATGCAGTAGATAAATATTATCAACACCGTTTTTATTAATTGAGAATATTCGAACAAAAGAGAAAATTCTACTTTAGATATTTAAAAATAAGTACAGTTTATAGTTAATTATGACTACTTTAGATAAATTAGTAATTTTAATTATTAACTAATTGTAAGAAATAGAAAATTTTCGCTCATTCTCGCTGTTTCCGCAAAAGAAGAATTCATTGGGCGAGTTCAACACGGCAAAGCGGCTAGGTACGCTTGCTGAGCGATTGAATATGATTGGTTGGACCTATAAGTAACAACCAATTATGTTCATTTGCTCGGCGAGCAGGCTAGCCGCTTTGTCAACTTGAACGCACCTATTGAGTCGTTTGGGTATAGTTAATGCGGCCAATTAGCTAACGGCCCACGCTGACGAGAAAGCAAAAGCTGCCCGATACAACAATATAATATATGCGAGCGGAGGAGAGCGTCGCGCACAAAACGGATACATTTTCCGCAGGTACAAAAGTGTCATGACGCAGGAATAGGCACTAGTTGGTATAACCGTGCAGACATAATTGTACAAACGTGTTACACGAGTATATACCGAGTGGTACAATCACGATGACTATACGACAACGATGTCGACAACGACGAAAACGAGGTCGATGATGATGATAACAAGCGGTGGTGGAGGCGACGATGATGACAACGACGACGACGACGTCGACGACGACGACGAAGATGACGACGATGACGACGACGATGACGAGGAGCACGACGAGGCCTGCTGGAAAGCCAGGATCCCGCTATCTGGTTGGCCGCTAGGCCGAGGTGAATGAACTTGAGCCCGCCTACTGACTTTACCTGCCAGCCTCGAGAAGAGCTCCGCAAGCGAACACGAGGAGCAGGCCGGAAAGAAGGACAACCGACGTTGGAGAACAGGCAGTCCTCTCGCTCGCGCCTAGAAGAGTTCCTTCTTCACCTATAAATTTATTCAACACCTCACGTCTGTCCACGCTAGCCGCCCGTGTTTTCTGATGGACACTTCTCAAGGCTCATCTGACAGCTTTTGAAATCACGTAGAGAATGTTTTATCAATAAGAGTTTAGCGGAGTTAACTTCGCGTAAAGATGAAATAAAGTTGAAAAACGCCAGTAATAATTCATTGAATTTCGCACGTCGTTCAAGTACAAATAAAATTTTATTTTTCATATTTATTTTATTGTTATAATATCAGAATTTAAAATACTTTTGTATGACAAAAATTAATATTTCTTTTAATAGATACTTCAAATATTTAAAATAAACTTTTACGAATATGATATTGCCATAACAGATTAGAGATAAGACTGTATTTTATTTTTAAAAAAATTTTGCATTTTCATTAAAATCAAGGTTTTCAAAATCGGTTTAAACTTTTTTTCAAGATTAATAGTCCGATTTATTTCATTTTTGGCAAAAATGTTTATAAGAATTAGGATTGTCTATCGTGTAGTATATGACTTTTTCGATAATCCATTCCTTTATAATTTTTTAAGTTCATACTTTAACATAAAAAAAATTGTCCTTTCTTTTCCAATCGAGTTACTTTCCACATTTCTCAAGAAAGAAATATAGAATGGCTATAATACACTTTTTCACACAAAAAAATTTACTTTTTGATCTCGGAGCACCCGGAAATATTACATCCGTCCGATTTTGCCGCGGTGAAAGTGCTTTATGGGAATTGTTCCACAACTTAAATCACATTTAATCAATTTCTTAAAAAATTTACTAATTTATAGTAGAACTTATAAATATTGTTTATAGTATCCATAAAATATTAGTTTATTAAACGCAGTAGTCAATTTTAAAAAAAAATCTAAAATTTGTGTTTATTTTAGATTCTATCGGGGTAATTAATTAAACACTTCTACTTCTTATTATACGTATTGAAATACCTTATACTTTTTGATTCAGGTTCTAAACCACCACTAAATTGTCTGCATTACTTTTAAATGTAATCTAGAATAATCTGTAATTTTTTCATAATTTTTTCATTATTTTGGAAACATGTACATTATATCTTCAAAAATATTCCAAGTCTAAGAGGATCTTAAAGATGATTAATCATGGTGAAAATAGAACTTCGATGATTTACGTGTCACTGATGATACATACTACTACATCTCGACATTTCATGCAAATATAACACATATAAAATTTCGTATAACATTAACGTTTTAGACGTCTAAATTCAATTTCAAGAACTCCATGTTGTTTTTTTCAGACAAACTATTCAGATTGTGATTACATAAAGTTTCTTTTCCAAAATTGAGCTGTAGAGTATTTTAGTAGATGAATGAAAAAATAAAAAAATTGTAGCTAGATTATTATTTAGATTAATAAAATTTGACTAAATGTAAAGTTGGTTTCGTGCAAGAGAGAGATGACAAAAGTATCTACTCGTATTTTTTAAATATTTTTCTCCTTTGAGTAAAAACATGTTTCTGTAGAACTTCCAATTTCTTGTACATTATAGTTTTCATTTCATTATAATTAATAAGCAAAATAATAAAAATATATAATTAATAATTAATAAAAATATATAAAACTAATGTATAAATTTGATTTTATTTTATATAATAGGGATTTTCAATTAATGATCTTAAATTTTCGATCGGCAGTGCATTCTAATCCAATAAATGCAGAATATAACTGCAATATTGCAGCAATATTGTGACATTCTTACTGTTAATATTTTATAGTAATGTTACAATATTGCTGCAATATTGTAATTATATTCAGTTTTTGCTGAGAATGTAATATAACATAAACATTTTAATATATGATCATTTTATCCTAGACTAGAGTCGAGACGATAAATCTGATACGCATCAATGCAACGACGATCAATCAATCGCACGTGACAATATCACGTCTAGACTCGTGCAAATGAAACCACTGTAACGACGTGCATAATCACCGTTAAAAGACGGAGTTCCGCTATGAAACGCTTCTGTAATTGGAGCATTTTCTATAAATAGGATCGGTCCACAAAACCTACCGCAATCAACATTTTACTGGAGGCCATTAATAATTGTAATTCTTATTATGCGTCACATCACACGGTATTGTTTGCGATTTCTTCTTCCGCATTTTTTTCTACCAAGAGTCTGTGCTTTCGGTAACCGCGGCAGCCGTTGCCTATCAGCCGATCATGTCTTCGTGAGTTTCCGCCGATACCGCTATTCGATTTCGTATTCAGGAAACGTTGTTTCCTTCGACCGCGAAAAAAATGACGTCGTTCCGAGAGAGCGTGAAATTTCACTCAGAAAATTTCGGGAAATTTCGTTTGTTTAACGTATACAGAAATAACGAAACTCAAAATTTTAATTGAAGTAAGGTCAACTTTTTCGTTTACTTCCTTGCTCTTGACATTGAAATGAGAACGGCTTAGCGAAAGTTTTATAAATTGAGCTCGATAGTTCTGATCTTGAAACGTATACAGCCGTTACATAAATATAGCGTATGAGCGCTATATAATATCTGACCGATAATTTTTCGTTTTTCTTCGAATGATGAAACCGTAATTTTGATAAATATAGTTCATGCGGAAAAAGAATTAGTTTACGGCGTTCATATCGGCTACAATTGATATCTATCGAAAATTAAAACATTGCGGAAAAAGTGTCGTCCAATCGGATTTTCGCTAAGGAGAGATCGATTCTAAATACGTCGAGTTATCGACTCTTCGAGGGGAAGAACTTTCTCACCTGCGCGCGTTGCAGGAATCAGAGCTTGCAAACTCGTGGCGCACTCGAGTACGAAGGTCGTTTCGTTGACCCACTGATTCGTCCCACTTGTCTCACCCGTAGTCCACAACGTTGCACGAGCTTTCTTCAATTTTATATGGTGCTTTACGAAATACGAAAGTTATCAAACGAATAAAACAACAAAGGCACTTCTGCAGTTTGCGAAACAAATTTTTCTGACATTTTTAAAAGGGCTGAGTTATGTATATATGTATTGTACTTTTGAGTTTCATTTCAGACAACACAGAATATTTATGATAAATATTTAATGCTATTAATTTTTTTTAATGTTATATAAATACATATTTTAAATAAAACTTTATTCAAAATATTGTTAAAATATAAATTAAATATTTTATATTATGTGTTTGTGTGATAAATATAAATAAATATTTCTATTATAGTAAATATATTTTTTATTTAGAATCCAATATTTTATTAAGTACTTTTTTCATAGCATTTATTACAACACTTACAATAAATATTTCATAATATTTACAATAAATGTTTATGATTTGTGTGCAACCTAAAGCTACAGAGATACTTGTAAAATATTTAAAATAAATCTTATCAATATTTATAAATATTTTGTAAATATATTGTGTGCTGTCTGGAATATTACGCATCTTATAAGATGAAGCTAACAATTATATTATAAATAACCAAATATTTGTTATTTTATTTTAAACAATTTTCTTTTGAGAAAGAGAAAGAAATTTTTAAGCAAATCGTGGTGTTTAAGTTATATTCTGTAAAACATAATCACACAATAAAAAGTACGACAGCAAACAAATCAGTTACCTAATTAACAACGTATTTTAACAATGATTTGTTATTATTGTAATATACATAAATGAAGAATGAGAAAAAGTAGGAAATAAGAAATAGATATAAGAAATACAGAATCCACTTTTATAAGCTGCAGGAAAAGTTCACCGATCGGATTGATAAAGTTTTAAATGGTCGACGCACTCCGGATTGAGTAACGAGTTCATCATGGAAGGTCAGAGATTTAATTTAGCCAATCGTCAACATATTGATATTTATCCTCTAACGCTGCCGGTGTTATCTTCGTAATTGCATGTATCACGTGTGTCAAATATATAAGTATGTGTGTGAACGAAAGGAAAAAAGCTTCTTATTAATATCGTTCGCAGTATGACTTCACGTAGTTCGTAAGATGTAGGTGGCACTACGTAATCAAAACGCGACGCTATTTATCTAGCTAGGATTGCGTTGTCGAATTTCGGATTCTTGTGGCGATAATTGATTGGTGATCGTTTAATTGACATGGAAAATAAATGAATATATAATGTCTAAAGAAATGTGTATCACGTTTCTCGCACGCAATGTACACCAAAATGTTACTTTGATTAACATAAATCTCTTTCATAAATTTAGAGAAAAATAATTTTCACGTAATTTTAATATTTATGTTTTTTTTAATTATTAATAATTTAAAAGAATAACTTCTTTACGTTTCTTTCATGCGTCCTTTTTATTGCTAGGTCAAAGTATCCTAAACAGAATCTACGTAAACTCCTACTTATTTCTCTCTAATCTGTATCAGAAAGATTATAAAAAAATTATTAACTATTATTTATTTCGTCTTGGAACTGCTAAGAATGAAGTTCACGTCCCATGATTTATGTAAGTTTTTTAAAATGTGAAAGTCAACGTATCGTTATCGAAAGAGCTTTTCTTCAAATCTGTCTCCTTTTCCTATCTTCTTTTTGGACGCAATTAAAAAAAATGTGTCATACTTTTCCTCGGAATTTCATACCAAACAGAATTCTTGTGAAAAGTAACACGTCGAGAAAGACTAGAAAGATAGTGTATGGAAACTCATTTCTTTTTTTTTCAGAATTTGTAGATGGACTGATAAAAATTTGGCGTGGCTTTTGTCACCGGTTTTGCTCTTCTCTCACAAACACAAACGAACACAAACAAACACACACACACACACACACACACAGAGAGAGAGTCTCTTCATTACGTGAAACCGGTTTTCATATCTTTTTCATATCTCTCTCTCTCTCTTTCTCTTCCTCTTTATAATAATAACAATGGATAACTAGTTGCGTGAGTAGTTAAGGTGACGAAAAAGAGACTGGCCCTGATTGACCTTGATTCCGTCAAATAATTTCCTCGAAATTTCAGATCGCATAAGCAGATGAGATTCCGACGAAATGACCTTGTATGTATTTCTAATGAGAAGGAAAAAAATGGTTTATTATCACGTTCGGTGTGTCTTTTAAGAGATTTCTCTGAAGAGGCTTCAAAATCGGTTAAGTCAAGATTTGAGTCTGCCTTTGCCGTTAGTAACTTTTCACTAGCGAATCAATTTCGAAATTGATATGTTCACGTTCACGACTTGTCGATATCGTGATTCATCAACTATTTCTTCACGATCGCGTTTAATTGTGCAACAGACTTTTTAAATCCTTTGTTTACTTTTATGTACATTGACAGGATTCTTTGCAACGTGAATGTTTCTTTTCAACATAAACAACCAGTGGGTGACTCTTATAGCTTAATTACATTGTTCTTTATTTTATCAAATAAAGAAGTCAATAACTTATTAGTTTTTCTAATTAAGAAGGAATAACTTATTAGTTTTTCTAATTAATTTATGACTAATGAATGTTTCCATCGTGTGAAGGTTTTCGTCTCTCAAATTAAAATCTATTAAAATTAATTGTTTAGTAGATTAATTAATCTACCAAATTAAATCAATATAATTTCTATGACTAATCTAGCTTATTATAGAGGACAGAGAGGCTTTGTATTTTTTTCCAACTTTTGCGCGCTGCAAAGCGGAATATTAAGGAAACAAGGTGTGAGGAATCGGGAAGTCGTTTTATATGGAGCAGAATAGTGTTGGAATTAATGTGTGAGTTGTCTGCAAGAAAAAGAGAAAGCATAGTGAGAGAAAAATGTCTTTAATAAGTTGAAAATCCTATAGATAAAATTGATGTGCAAGTTCGATTCGTGATTGACAGCAGGGTGCGACTGCCGGTGTGACTGATAGGATTTATAAAGAACAGAGTCTAATCCTCTCTCGACTCAAAAAAAAAAAAAAATAATTATTTCGAATATTTTAATTTGAAGTAAACAGACTCTCTGGCGAAAACAGCAGATCCTCCCAGCAGCAGAAAGGAGCCGATTGCTCTGATTTAAAGTTTAAAGAGCTTCAAGATCCGCGCGAACGCGCGCGCGCGCACACACACACACACACATACACATACAGAGGGTACTCACCCGACCTGATGGCCGCGACATCGGCAACTCCGAAGAGGATGGCGAACACCGTCACGATGGCGAACATACTCCTGACACTCCATCGCACGACGGATATCCCGGTGAGGTACTCGGCATTCCCGGAAGCGCGTTCACTACCGGAAGGGCCGATGCGTGGCCTCACAGCCATCGCACGCCGTTTTCTCTCTCTCTCCCCTACCTTTTCTCTTTTCCTTTTTTTCTTTTTTTTTTTTACCTCGTCTACTTCTCTCTGTCCCTCGCTCTCTTTCACCCGCGCTCTTTTAAGGAGAGAGAGAGAGAGTGAGGAAGAGAGAGAGAGGGATCACAGGGACACGCACTTTGCACGCAATTATATGTATGTGTATATTATATTTTTATATATTATACAGTAGGTCTCCGCACTTCTGTTTTATATCGAATTTCTCAAATATACAACTCCGAATTTGTGTTCCGCGCGTCAGTGCAAAATGTAAAATAAAAAAGATGCGCGCTATGTGGAATAAATTAAAAAAAAGGGTTTAACGACGACGCGGCACGAGCGAACGCGAGCTCAATTCATGGCTCGTGCGTGCGACGTATACACGGTCGCAATCATCGGGCGACTGACTTGAAGATTGACGCGGCGCGGTGCGGCGCGGCACGGACGGACCCAACATGGCGCCGGCTCATCCCCTCCACCACGTCTAATCACTGGGATGGGGAGGGCCCGTCGCGCTGAGTTTGGTTGAGAAGAACGCGCGAGACTCATACCGATTTGAAATTCGCGGTGGAAGGACAGCCGTTTCTAGGCCATGAAATTGATTTTAACTCTTAATAAATTGACTGACCGAATAAAAAATTAATTTTGATGGACTTTATTTTGTGAAACCAGAAATTATCTTTTTCTTCAATTTCAGACGAGAACTCTCTTTCATGTTAAATTGAAATATACCAATATTACGAGACGTATAAAAAATAAAACAAAGAAGGCTTCCTAATTAAAATATTATATATTAACATTAATTCTTTAATAGATTAGTTAATCTGTTAAATTATATGATTAATATACAATAATAGGACAGAGCGGGGGCTTTTAATCTTGACACGTACCATTGATACACAATATATTCAGAAAATCAAATAAAGCATAAATAATTTTGTAATGAATAACAGTTTACATTTAATAACAGATAACATTTTAAATGAAAATAAAAATGAAATTTAAAATAAAAATTATATTTTAAAAATCAATTATAAAAATTAATCATACTGTGTTAAATATACAAAATATATTCATATACATAAATACAGGCTATTATTGTATAATATATAAATAAGATATAAAAGTATATATATATATAAAGAGAGAGATAAGAAAATTATTCAGAAAATACTAGCAAGGTATTTATGTCTTAAAAACTTAATCAAGTGGAAAATTGTGAACCGAGCATGATTTCAAGCGTGTGAAACGAAAGTCGGAAGGGTCACGTGGCTTTTCATGGGCTCAGTTCCCTAATTCAGGCGACGCGTTTTATACGATTATACTGAAGGAGAGAACAATTTCCGTGGAAACTTTCTCACGAAGACGGCAAAACGCGTAGAGCGCGCAGTTTCTTTTTATCTGGAGAATAAAAGAAATTTTACATATATACCATTAAATTTTAGTTACCAAAAAATTTATTTATTGTAATATAAAAATTATATTATGTATATATATATGTATATAATATTTATATTATAATATATATATATTATAATATATCTGTTTTTATTTCATTACTTACATATACCTTGTTTAAATTGACATGATATTAGATATATAATATTAATAAATATAACGTACATGATAAAACATGTGTTCGTCACTTGCATAAATAAATCACGAAATAAAAGATTGTCTCCAAGAATTAATTTTTACAATTAATGATACTCTCTATAATCAACATCGCTGACTTGTGCCGCTCAACTTGTATCTATTGTGCATACGTAGAAATTTAAGAAAACTGAAATTATGTATTCACTTCAAGTTGTCTTAGATACTCTAATCGGTTTATGTATATTTCTACTCTACAAAATGCAAATTATCGGCACGCAATTGTGGTGCTTCTCTAATGTATTATTATTCAGGACTTACGTCACGACAATTCTAGATTCTCAGTTTTTAAATCCTTCGAGAAACTGCCTTGAATCGTTTGCCACACGTTGATATGCAAATTTGGAAAATTCCATACGATGTATAATAACTAAAAATTGCAGCGCTTCCTCCCCTTCCTTTCTGACATAAAGCTTTATTACGAGTTCGTAAACAGTTGCGATGAAAAATGCGACTATCTGTAACGATTACTGTTCACGTTCGATGATACCATTCTTAAATCTGAAGGCGAGGAAGCATGAGAAAGGTCCGAAAATCGTTGGATATGATACCACTGGTTTTGTCGTGTAACGAAGTGCATTTTCAGAGAAACTGACTTAATTGACGTCCACGCAGTTTCTGTTGCGTAGTATTGAGAAAGTCGAAGAACTTTAAATAAGCAATGTTAGTAGCAAATCAGATATTAATAGATATAAGTAAATTCATTTTATTTAGATTTATCTTTTTTCTTGTCTATACTTATATTCGTATTTGAAAGAATGTATATTACTCACTGTAAATATTCTAATACACAAAAAAAATATAAGAGATACATTTTAAGAAAGATACAATATAAAGTATGTATATCATGTCTAACATTTTTTCTATATCATTGTAATATAAAAATAACTTGTAAATATACATATATAAAAGCTTTTTTGTACAAATAATATTATAAATCGCGTATCTATCATAATTTTCGTTGGTCAAAGATATCGTTCTTAGACTTCGTCGAATTTCTTCATTTCCTATTATTATATATATATGATTTCGTCATTTTTATAAATTGCTCAAATTATTGTTCGTATTCTTTGGAATATTTAGATTTTTCTAAATATTATTTAAAATATTTAAAATATTACTCGTTTATTTTTAAAACTTTAATTGTTGATGACTATAATTCGAGTTGCAAAATATAATTTAAGAATACATATATACAGGATGTCTTTTGTGAAGACCGGAGCAATGCTTGAGGAAGATTTCTGAAATCATTTTGAGACGAAAATCCTAAGACCAAAATATATATCTCGAGGGAAAATATATTTGTTAAACATAACAAGTGTCAATAATTAGAAATATCAGTAATTGTATCTTTGCATACATAATTTTTATATCGATATTTAAAAGAGGCAGTAATTAGTTTTCACTTTTATCATTTTGCCTCGAACGCGCAAATTTTAAGTAATATAATTATAATATACTAGCTTACTCTTATTCTAGCTATAACTTTAAATGCTTATAATTCAAAAACACTAATATAGTTTTTTTTACTTGACATTTCAGTATTAGAATTTTTATTTTAAAATAATTTTGGAAATCTCCTCTTAAGCATTGTTCCGGTCTTTGCGAGATATCCTGTCTAAGTATGTATAATACTTCAACATATTTTATATGATTAATCTTTAAATAATTCATACAGTAGTTGTGCTAGAACACCGCATCAATGAACGCAATCGTACAAATACATTTACCGTACAAATACATTTACACCGTTCTTTCGCGGGGAATTCCCCACTACGATTCTCTCGAGGAAAGGCCTGTATCCATCCGTACCTTTTGTCTTCGCTCAATACGTTGCACATTTTCTCGCGAACACGTTTATTAGCGACGAACGCCGCAAATGCCACAGCCGCTGCTTGCGGCGCGACCTTTTCCATTGTCCCGCGACGTAAATTCGCTTGCTTACGCGGTGTCATGACCAAAGTGATTCTGCTTCTGAGACGTCCAGATCTCTCCGAACTCACTCAATCGATCTATCCAGGTCACCAGATACATACAAAATGCAATTCGACAGAATTAAGTAACAGTAGAGTAACAATGTCGCCAAATATACTTAAATTATATGCGAATATTATTTAAGTATTATGTATAAGGTGACTTAATTATAATTCAATTTATATTTACCTTCTGATTATGGGTATTTCAAAATTTGCCAATCAAAATATCAGAGTAAGAAAGTTTTCAAAAGATTAAGTAAAAAAGTTATGTGTACACATTTTTATTTCAAGCAATAATTTTTAAGATATAAGAGATTAAATAAAGTTTAAAGGAAAGGGTGGACTTTGCTTCACGTGGAAAGTCGTGAGCCCCCTAAACAGGAGACAAATGAGGTAGATCTGGCTTTGCGTAGCTTTAAAACACTAGACTCCCCCACCCCCGTCCGAATCAAACATTTTAAAGATATCACATATTAAAGATGTTACATATAATATTTGTGTATGATACTCTTGAAGCTGCTGCCTTTGTGAAGTATAATACCTTATTGTCATCAATCCGATTATACTTGATTGAATGAAATATTAGCTCTATATGATTCGAGAATTTTAATTAAAAATTTAAAAAATATTACAGTTTCGATATTTTCATATTAAAATTTTCGACTCAAAATTATCTTAGAAGCACGTCTTAGAAGATAATGTGTAGTAGTGATAGTTACAGGACACCTTGTATATAAAAAATTTTTCCTCGAAGAATAATATCTATGTATATCAAATTCCATCGGTTCATAATTTATTCATATCATATAACTATACATAAAATATTATACTTTACTTAATTAGTCGTAGAAGTCTATTCATTGAGCTGTAAATAAGTTATAAATATTCCTCACACATAAAACGGTTAATATAACCCAATTTATAAGCTTATAGTTACAGGTGTGCATTATAAGAAGCAGCAAATACCGATTTCTTCCCCTATTTCAATGTAATCAGTGTCTCTAGCGAAGTCTGATCGGTAATGCGATCAAAGGTTAAACTGCAGCTTTGCGAAAATCAGCTTTGTTACCATCGTGTCGCGTGGTTCGGTTGACGTCCCCGTTACGTCGCCATTAGGGCCCAGCGGTGTACGCGTGCGCGTAATTTGCGTGAGCGAGTGAATAGAGAAAAGGTAAAGTAAGAAGAAGAGAGCGAACGAGCGAACGAGAGAGAGAGAGAGAGAGAGGAGAGAGAACGTCAAATGAGGGAAGGAGATGGTACTTAGTTATTTTGCTCGCGTGCTTGTGGGATTGGGTGTGGAGTTGTATGCGCGTCGGCTGGTACGGACAGGTACCAAATGCCACAAGGTCAAAACTCGCATACAACATAGAGCTTGGTACGCGCGATTCCAGCTCCTCTTTTGGTCCGAAGAACTCCAAGGACCACCGCGATAAGATAGGAAGGTAAAGAGAGAGAGAGAGAGTTGTGCTTCATGTCGCAGAGTTACATCCATCGCCACGATATGAAATTGCTTCAGAGAGCGGCGACACATTTCTCCATACTACAAAACAATAACTTCCGCGAATTTTCATCGTATATGTATATACATATATACGAGAAACATAAATTGCTACACGCTGCCGTTCCGATATTTATTCATGATCGAATAAAAGAATCAAATGTTTTCTCATCGATCAAAGTTATACAAAATTAAATTAATTGCAAGCGTAATATTTGGTGTGGTATTACTAGTATTTTATTATATATTTTTTTCCGAGAAGATTGAACTAAAAAATTTGCATGGAACTTTTATTGGTACTATTAATTGTAGAGACCTCTCGCGGTGTATCATATTTTTTTTAACAGTCATTGTATATTTTTTTACTAATTAAATACTTGAAATTTTGTTTTATTTTGTAAATATAGTATATACATAATTGGAAGAAAATTAAATTAGGACATTTAAACAATTAGTTGTTGTAAGTAAAATGCGTATAAATGTACTAAAATTAGTATGCTCGGTCGAGGATGATAGAGGCCAGGTATTTACTAGCATCATCGAAAAGTAATATCGACGCCGGGCTGGCGTGACGTCAGGAGATTTTAATGCTGGGTCATTATAGCAGGCACGTTATTTTCACAGAATGTTTAATAGCTTTGTCGCTCGATTACGTTCTACTTTATTTTTACATTAAATTTTATATTATTACATTTTGTTCGTTGCAATGCAATGCAAACGGTAATTATCACAATAATGTTATTAGTTTAACAAGAAAAGACTGATAAAAATTAATTAAGTACGAAAATTTCTATATTCAATCAAAGCAGATCTTTATAGTGCTTAAATATTTCTTGAATTTATATTTGTGAATTTATATGCACATCTGATTCTGTAAATTAGGCGTCGAAATTTTTTTCGGTTTTGATATACTATCAGCAGAACGAGAGTATAGTAATATCACATTTTATTAAAATTGATAAGCAATTTAATAAATTTTTAATGCTAATAAGCAACTTGTATAAGACTTATTAATAATCAAGATATGCGGTAATTTTACGATCCTATGTCTGTGTATTCCTATATCTGCGATTAAAATGTAAAGATCGTTTAAATAATTTAGATTTATAATTTTTGCATGTTTGAATTACTCTGTTATTTTTATTATTAAAAAATAATTTTTGTTCAATATTATTACATTTATCCTGTATAGTAAATTTATCATAGAATATCTGTGATCCTCATTTAAAATTCAAAAAAGGGAAATTTTGATATAATTTTTTGTTGCAGATTATTATTAATAAAAATATTTATAATTTTTAAATGTGACAAGAAACTTAATTAACAAACCGATACTTAAATTATTTTTGTGTATAGTTCGGTATGCTTTAAAATATTAAAACATACTTTCCTTTAAACATTTTTGTTTTAGTTAGAGTTTTGTATTTTTACGTAAAGAAATGCATTTATCTTATTTTGTCAACTATAATTAAACTGTGTTTAAAAATTGCCAGTATGGAAAACCTGTAGTTTATACAGATTTTCAGTATTAACAATAAATTTTGAAACACAGCTAGCCTTAGTTGCAACATTTAGATATAGATACATATATATACAGTTTTCTAAAAATATATAAATTTACAAATATTTTTAAAAATGTCAAAGTCCACGTAAAAATCATTTAATAATTTTTATATGCTTGTGAAAGTGATTATTTATTAAAGTGAAAATTAACCGGACATGATCCAATGTATGCAATATATAAAGATGCCAAAATGATAACTATCTAAATTTAAGTGATTAAAAATAAAAAGTTTATAATATTTATAGTACTAATTTAAAATTTATTTTCGTAAATATTTATATGTATGTTTAAAACTCATTAAAATTCGATTTTTATTTAAAACTATGTATAACATTACAAGTATGCATACTTATTCATGCAACATTTATATAATAAAAATTTAATGATATATTATTTAAATATTTAAATAATAGGAAATTATCAATTGTCGATAATGTCATCGTTCTTCAATTATTCTTGTTCCTAATATTTTCTTCATTGTGCGCAAGGCCTAAAGCTCTATGTTCACACTTCACGGTGCTAGAACTCTGTTCGAATTCTCGAACCGAGAAATGTGTAACTAACTTGCCGTTTTCCGTAAAAACTACATATTGATTGGCTACACATTCCTAGATCCAAGAACTCGAACCGAGTTCTTGCACTATAGATACAGGATTTTAGTCTTTAAGAGCCCCAACACACACTTTTGCATAACGCATAAAGTATGTGCATAAGGAATTTCATTGGCCCATTTTCTTATGCATGAATCAATGGACCAATCAAATTCTTTATGTATATGGTTTATGCGTTATGCAAAAGTCTGTGCTCCCCGCTTAAGTTCGGATCTACAGGTTTTTAAGGAATAGACGAATCACAATCAATTATTTTCTTCGCATTTGACTGTAATTGGTCAATTTCTTACGGTTTAAGGCTTAAAGCATCTATTGTAGATCCGGACTAATAGAAGAGAGAAGAGCGGCCATGTCGAACGGACCGATAATCATGGACATAGGGAAGATTCGAACCAAAAAAATCGTGGACATTACCGACACGAGGTCTGTTCTTTATTGCTGAACTTTTGCACCAGTTCATGTTTTTTCCTTTTCCCTTCTCCTGGAGAGAAAAGGAAGAAAGACGAACTGGTGCAAAAGTTCAGCAATAAAGAACAGACCTACGATCGTGGACATTGGCTACATAGATAGTTCGATGTCCACGTTTTGTGGACATAGAGACGCTTCAAAATAAAGTAACAGGTAAATGGCCGCCATTATATGTCGATGATGGCCGCTCTCAGGCTTCTCTCTGGTATAAAGCCCAAGACACAATGCGAGGGAATAGCGATAGCGATAAGGGTCTGCGCACAATGGAGGAACAGATATTAGATATTAAAATATTAACCTATCAGATACCAGTTACACCGGACTACACAATTCTGATAGGTTAATATTTTAATATCTAATATCTGTTTCTCCATTGTGCGCAGCCCTAAGTTTCAACCTATCAAAAATGTGTATTCCGGTGTATTCGATATCTGATAAGTTGAAACTTACCGCTATTCTCTCACATTTGTGTCTCGGGTTTTATTCAATGGATTACGTCCGCCATTATGCGCAAGGGCCGCAAGGAGAAGTGATGCTCTTCTATGTTTCATAACGTTCGAGGTGGATTGTTCTCGTAATCTCGTCTGGCACGTCCGATCACGTCCGCCCGACGAGGAAACTCTTTTGAAGGTGTATGACGTAACGACGTCTTCGTCTGGCACAGTGTTTCTTAGAGGCTATATTTCGACTGCACAACTGATTAAGGTATTACGCATACAGATTAGCGTTACTTAAAGTGATCCAGCGAGACGCTCGACGGGACGGTCGTGTCCGCACGCGCGGGTAGAGGGTATTCGCCATTCCGTTAATAAATCTCGAGGAAAGTCGTCGAAGGAACGGCTCGCGTTCCCCTCCTCGCCTCCCTTCCCTCATTTTCCTGATATAGTTTAAAGTCCCGCGAAGACGTGTAACTCATCGTTTTCGATGTGTTCATTCCCTCCATTTTCCTTTGTTAATCTCGTCGAGGATGAGAAGTTCCCGGGATTAGCTGGCGACATGTAGGATTTGATTAAAGTCGGAGCTCTCTTAGATTCAGGATTAATTTTTACCCTTTTCTCTCTCTCTCTTTCTCTCTTTCTCTCTCTCATTTTACATTTCCAAATATACTGTAAAAAAGCGAATAATATATCATACATAAAGCACAGTTGCTTTACAATCAGTGTTTTTCTTAACACTTTTCTCTTGTCTTCTCGAGACACTGGCTGCATTCAACAAAGAAAGCAATTTTGCAACTGTTGTAAAATTCACGTCGCATATAATATCGCAGTAATATAGTAGTAATATAGCAATATAGCAAAAATATTACATATTACAGTGTATCATCAAAATATTGATATATTACAGGAAGGTAATCAACATTGAAATATAGTAATGTTATGGCAATATAATTTGTAATAGAATGACACTAATTAATAATGTTTTTATGTCTTTGATGCTAGAGACATCATTAAGGTATCACAAAATTATGTGTATACACATACAATTTTGTAAATAATATTTATAACTTTTAATTTATATGTATATATTATATATATGTAGGGAATAGAAGAGTTACTTTTATAGTTACTTTTCATAATAATGTGGTAACAATGTTGCAATTTTTAATGACTGTAATGATAACTAACTAAATGCTTAAGAGGCTAAAATTATTTTAGCCTTTTAACCGTTTAGTTACTATTACAATTATAAAAAATTACAACATTGTTACCACCTTGTTATAAAAAGTAACTGTAAAAGTAACTCTTCCATTCCCTGTAAAATTATAATGTTTATATTATATATATATTATAATTTTATATAATAGTCACATTGTATTGACAGTTAGAATTATTTTCTAATTAATATCATATGGAATTACTTTTAAAATATGACATAAAAATATCAATATAGTAAATTTTGAAAAAAATGTTTTTTAATGATTTAATTTTTCCCATTAAATGTAACATAAATATAAGCATTATATAATTATCATAGAAATATTATATAATATTTCAGTGATATATCTTAGTAATATTTTATTTTCGTGGTTATTATAATATTACTGTGATATCTCAATAATATTTCAGCAATATTTCTGCTAGATTTTATTGTAATATTACAACAGAAGAATGATGTTACTGTGAGATTATATGCTATGTGGAATTTACTTAAATGTGATTGGTTCATTTAGATTCAACGAAGAACAATCACATAAGAATTTTGCAATAGTTGCTGCTTTCTCTACCGAATACAGCTGCTGCAAAACAGTGCGATTACCATGCTGATCTGTTAAACCAGTTAAACCATAGCTTGATGATCGCAGGCAATGCCCTTGATTCGATGTAAAAATATCCTCTCTGATTCGTCGTATATCTGTTACCATTTGTCATGTCTACATTATGCTCTCTTGCTCCATAAGTCCGCCTGTCTCTCTCGTAAATGCACACTAAAAAATAAATAGATAAAAAAGAAAAATGCCCAAGTCATATGAAGGCGGGAGGATCCAGAACAAGCCATATACTCATGGAAGGCAGTTTCTATCCTTATAGGTCCATCCTTCGGTACGACCCACCAGCGTGATGGACTCAAAGCGGTACGAACGCAGCGCCAGATCGAATACCGAATCGCCACCCACTCCGCCCTCGCCTCCCATGTATAGCACAGGTTACACCACGACACATGACAGCCACAAGAGCAGAATCGCAGGTACGCGGCGTTCGCCTTCACCTGCCCTGGATTACCATCGAAGCAGTAGATCCTCACGGAACGACTCCCCACTCCAGGAGCGACGTAAGCGCCGTCGTAGCGGCTCCAGGTCGTCCCCAGTCCGCTCCCACAGACGGTCCAGGTCCAATGATAGAGACAGGGATCGCGACAGAGAAAGATCACGCAAGTACTCAAGAAGAGACAGATCGCGTTCGAGATCACATGGTAGGTCTCGTTCGAGAGACAAGAAACGAAGTCGCAGTCGTAATCGCAGCAGAGATAGAGACAGGCACAGGTACAGCCGCAGGCACCATACCAGGGGAACCTCGTATGAATCCGATGCCTTAGAGGAGCATGGAGAGTTACACCAAACAGCTGCTGTTGTCCCACAACCCAATGCCTTCAAAAATGACGGTAGTTTTATGGAGATGTTCAAGAAGATGCAGGAGCAGATGCAACCTACCATGCAAAAACCCACTACTTCAGTACTGGAGGAAAAGCCTGTGGTGCCGCCGCCGTTGATGGTGGGCAAGAGGAGGGGTGGTAGGATCTTAAAGACTGGTATGGTAGCGAAACCAAAGACAGAACAGACAACAGAACAGCCAAAGGACGCGTGGTCCTTGTATATGGCAGAAGTAAAGAAGTATCGAGAGGTTTGCTGCCAGGAGGAGGATAACACGCGACCGTTGGTTAAATAGCTTCGACAATTCGTCTTTACGTACTTTGGCTCATTATTTTCCTTCTAAGACACTTATAGTTGATAGTTAATTCTTAAAGCAACAGATACTTCTCGAATGCACCTTTCGTTCATTTTGTTTTGCTATGAACTTTTTACGTTCATTTAAGATAAAATTTATTTTTCAACGATCTGAACGAAAGAGAACAAGTGCCGTGAGAAACGGACTCATTTGTGATATAGTGTCGTGTATGTGTGTGTGCGCTTTGAGAGACGAATGGACAAGAGCAAGAGAGAAATGATAGAATTTACATTTATGGGCAAATAAAGGGGCTTAAACAAGGGAGGGAGAGAGAAGGTGAAATGCTACACAAATTCATGCTGAAATTTAGAGATTAAATAATTTATAGCTTGTCAAGCAGTATCCTGTATTGTTATAATCATGAAGATTTCGGACCTCAGTGAGGACAAGTGGCAAACCGCACCCTACGATCCTAGGTTTCCTAATCAGAATCAAACAAGGTAAAGATCAAATGATCTCTTGTAATCAAAAATATATGTATCTTGATTAGTGAAACTTATCATCCTAACATGATCAATTTTTAAAGAATCCTCAGATCTTTCTCCTTTCTAAAGGAAAGTATAATGTACCACTGTTATATTTAATTTCTTTTGTCATTGAACTCGTGTTATCAACAAAATAGTCTATTCATCAAACATGTTACAGAGTAATGCATGAAATGTCAAATCATTTAATTATCCCAGTTTAAATAGTGACCGAGGTACCAGCTGTACCAATTTTAATACAAATAAAAATGTATTATATTTGAATCAATGATATGACATTTTATGTTTTATTATCTTGTAATTACATGTATACATACTATTAATGTTTTTCGTGGTATCAAAATTACAAAAATTAAATATGGAAGAATTGTCACAATTCAAGTTGATTTGTCAAATGCTAGTAAAATTTACAATTATTTAAATTCTTTATTTTTATGGAGTAGGCGCTAGGTGTGTATATGTATGTATATACATATTTCATAAATTGTTTATAAAGCAATTAAAGATAAAAAAAGATAGTCATTTTGTCTCGAGAGCATAATAGAAGCTTCACACTCGTACTTATTACTTAGGATGAAGAAGGCGAATGTCTTTAATTAAATTTGATAATCTATAGATATTGCTACCAGAGCTACGTAGACTTCCATCGATGCAAGAAGAAGCACAACGAAAATTATGAGGCTTGTCAATACTTCAAAAGAGTCTATACTTCAATGTGTCCAAACGCCTGGGTAGAGAAGTGGGATGAACAGATTGAAGCAGGCACATTCGCTGGTCGCATCTAGAATTTCCAACGATTGATAAATCGCATCTACTTTTCAAATAGTCTAACAAGATTTTAGAATCGTGTCATTTCCTGTTTGTAAAATAAATTAATTCAAATAAATCCTAATGACACTTCAATCTCTTATCTTTCTCGTTATATTGGGATCTTCTGTTACATTTCGGCAGATGTTTGTATGTAAAACTTTTTATAGTTATACTTTTTTCTTCTAATAACGATTACAATTGTAATGATCTAATTTGTAAACTGTGTAAGCTTAAAAATTTTACTTATTTGTGGTATTATATACATATATATGCGCGTGTATGCTATATGTGCGTGTGCGCGCACACAACCATACGTACACACCAAAAAACACATATACAGTCCATAGCTCGCGGCACGAATAAAGTATAATAAAAAGCTGTAAATCTATAAAATATTCTTTAAAAATGTATACGTGTTTTTTTTTTCATAAATTTACTCTTTTGATTTAAACAATGTTTTCTATTCCTAGACAAATTAATGTTAATTATTTTAATATGACATGAATTACAAATAAATCTTTATTAAGCAAATATTGTATAGTTTTAAACAACATCAAGATATAGACATGGCGCATCAATATGTTGGTACTCTATCAGTTATTCGCCATTAATATAATAAAATATTACGCGATATTGGACTGAATTAATATATTTACAACTTGATAGTCGATTGAAACAATCGATTCTGAAAGCGATTTCCGAGAGAGAGTATCAAACATAAATAAAAAATTGTGAAACATACGATGTCGAAATTATGATACAAAAGTCCAAATATTACTACACAATTGGTGACAATTATAATTATTCATAGACAAACTGCTTGCAAAATTGAAGGTAGAGACTATATTTGTGATATTCCAAGATCACCAACGAATATAATTTATATTAATACAATATTGTTGCTTAACATGTATTTATATACATTAAGTTGTAAACGCAAGTATTACAAGATACCAGTACTCGCCATATGTTCTTAAACGTTTCTCACTTTAGAGTATCGCTATGTTACAAATATACTATAGAACATCATCACTAATGATTTACTTAAATAAGTACCTACCTACGCATGCTCGCACAATACACACGCAATTTATATATAACTTACAAATATCTCGAAAGACGGATCATCATATGAAAATAAAATATCAAGAGAAAAAAAGTACAGAGTATCGTCAATGATGCAGACTGGCCACTTTTAACTTTTTTGGCTGTCGAATTGCTTGACCAGTCTCGCTGTCAGAGGATTCAGACTCTGTGTCGTTGTAACCACTTATACCCACTGATTCAGACTTGGTCACCTCGCAGGTCTCGGCGTAGCCAGTAAGTGAGGCTTTTTCTAACGAACGGACTAAAAGAACAAATAATTAGATGAACCAAGTAATATCCTATTTTTGTTTATTTCACAGTCAAAATACAAAAACTTGAGTCTTTTTCAAAATATCAACTAAATTGTAATAAAATTAAAAGAAGATATACTATAAGCGATAAGAATTAAAAAATGTAATTAATAGGTACATAATTTAAAATTTAACAATTTAGCCATGTAACTTTATTAAAAAATAATTTTGTATTAACACATCCATTGTTAAATTATCGAAAAATATTTTTTTTTCGAACTCTTCAAATTATGCAAATAATGGTAATATTTTTTAATAAATGTCACATTTAACAAAATCTATCAAAATGCAAAAATTTAAAATATCCTATTTAAAAAAAAAGATGTATTGTTTCTTTTGTCTCTTTTTGGAGGGATTAGCGATACTTTATTTATCTAACAGATAAAGTATCCCTCAATAGTTGTCATAAATTTTTGCAAGAATTTTCTCGCTATTTTTAATGGTTTCAAAAAAAATACAGGGTGTAACTAAAGTAAGGTAACAAACTCCAGGACCAAGCTCCCTACATCAAATATGATAAAAAGTTCATATGATCATATGTCCACAAATTCGCTGTTACTGAGACAGTTCAAAATGTTTATTATTAGGGGAAAAAAGAGTAGTATTTATTATATTATTTAATAGTATTTATTTCCAATTTTTAATTATAACAAATGTTCAAAATATCTCGTTTGATATGCTTGGATACAAGGACGTCGAGTGGTTCATCGCTCGGTGCGATTGACTCGCGCAATCTTTAGACAGAGTACAATACCTGTGTCCACACGTGATTTTTCGCGTGTGAGGAGCCGAAAATGGGTCCACCTGATAAAGAAAATCTAGGATTATCAGCGCCGTACGGATTCGGCGTTAAATTGTAAGTCCTAGGGATTGTAGGAAAGAAAAATCGTAACGGAAAACCAGGAGAAAAATGGGAAGAGATGGTTTTAACTTAATACTAAAACCAGTTAGGGCTATTTTGAATTACATCTCAGTAGAGAGGACATATGTTCATATAAACCTTTTTTTTCATGTTTTGGGGAATTTAGCATCATAGTTTGTTACTTTGTTTTATTAGGTTGTTCGGAAAGTTTGTTTCTAGCTCAAAATAGTAAATGTTTCAATTATTGCCGCTTTTTTTAATTGCGGCATTTACATAAAAGTAAGAGATTGTTATACATTAAAAATATTTTTAATGTTAAACTATAACTGTCATATATAAATATAAGCACAACTGTATAAGATATTTGATGTGTTTTATATTTATGAAATAATTAAAGAAATTAGAAATGTCACTAAAGATGCAAACTCCATGATCTTCTAATTAGAGAAGTGAAGCGGAACTGTATGATTTGATATCAATACTCAAAACACCTCGTGTATCGCAACTCGCGGTTTCGTGTAAAGAACATAGTAGTAGTGTCGCTGCGCTTGTCTCAGCACCGAGACACTACCGTGTCTTCTGATCCGTAACTATGAAAAAAGAGATAATTACTTTGAGACTCTAAGAGAGTATTCTGTCTCTTGAGGTCATCGATATCTTGCTGATGAGATGTATTTTTACGCCGCATATATTGAATGTACTCCGCTGCTTTTTTAAGGATTTGCGCTCTGCTTGCAACTTTTTCCCCCTGCAGGGACGGTACGCAATCTCTCAGACTGGAAAAACTGTCTTTGATGTGGTCCCGTCGCTTGCGCTCCAAAGCATTATGATGTGCCCTTTTTTCTGCCTAATATATTCAAAATTCTTATAATCTTGTATATTTAATATTATATTAAATAATTTATAAAAAATAGACAATAGTGTAAAAGATAAAGCTGCAACTTAATAGTTTGAATTAAATTATGATTTTTAATCCTTAAAGTGAAAAGTGTACTTGAAAATGATCAAAATATCAATGTTTCAAATAAAAGTGGAACAGTTTTGAGGACATATTTGATCATTGTTTCTTTTTCTAGATGGAAATCTTAAAAAGGTATGAAGATCGCACCTCCATTTTTTAAAATAGAATTATATGATTTTTTTATATAATATGATTTCTTTAATTCTGCATATAAAAGTATATATTAAAGTAGAAAAAAATAGTGTTTACGAGATATTTTATACTTTATTCTGCTACATACTCTGACATGAAATATTAAACATCTCTAAACTATTGGCTTTTTAAAAAAAAAACATTTTTATTTTAATACTTTCATACATAATTAGAGAAATCATAATATGTAAAAAAAAAGACTATATAATTCCATTTAAAAAAGTGAAGGTGAGCTTCGTACTTTTTTGGTGCCTTCATCTAGAAAAATAGAAACAAAATAACGGAATCAAAATACATCGTTCCATTTTTATTCAAAATATTTTTCCAAATTTTGTATATTTTTTTGAGAAATCAGCTTTATATTTTGTTACATCTTGTATATAAATTAAATAGATTATTCTTGCAAAGATCAGGATAGGCAATGAACCTGCAAGTTTAAGTTAAACAGTTTCTCAATTATCCTGTTGCTAAATTCTTATTGAGTAAAACAACCCCTTAGATCAAACTATATAGCATGAGGATTGTTTCGTAGTGAAAATAAATAATATACAAAAAAACAGCTGGTAATAAAATATTTTATTGTCACTAAAAAAATTATCACTTTAGCTTAATTCAGCGGCACCTTTGGCTTATAGAAACGGTATGGCACCTTCGATTGGTTTTTTGACGTAAATTATCATTAGAAACATAAGCCACAGAAAAATATATATAGAAATATGCACGAAATTTTTTACTACTTCAATTACAAGTCATCAATTTTAAAATCGTGGGAGGTCTGCCATACTTCTGTTTCTATTTCCCTTTATATTTATTGAATAAATGATGAATTAATAATTTCAAACGGTAATAAACAAAGACTAAATTTTTACCATCATCTCCTGAACTATTAAAATATACAGTCATAAGCCAATCAGAAGGCTGCATTAGCATTTTACGACACTACTTAAAATGGTCTTAAGATAAGAACTAACTATTGAGTACCATCGTTAAACACTGCAACCCAAGTAGTTAATTACACTTTATTCCTTGTCTGAATTATGATATTTTTCCATAAGAATAAATGAAACTCTCAGATAAAATTGAGTATTCTAACGGTATTGCAGCAACATTCTAAAATATTAACAGTTATCTGGATTCTAAATGTGTATTATTTTTCCATGAAAATATATTTGTCTTTAGAGTTACTTTTGTTTCATCTGGAAAAATGCCAATTTTTAATTCATATCACTTTTCTGTTAATTTAGCGATGTGAAAAATTTTTACAATTCTGAATTTTAACATTGTGTCTTAAATAGAAAAATCTAATCACTTTATTACGAGAAATTATTATCATTGTTTTATAACAGTTGTTCCTATTGATAGCTGAAAAGATAATTATTTCACTATATTGATTACAATACTTATTTTACTATATTGATCGTATGTAGAATCAGCAAACACAACAAGCAATACTATTTGATGATAAACATAAGATCTACAGCATTAAAGAACTGAGGTTAGATACATCGTCATTTTGACAGTCATTAGATGCGAAAGAAAAAATCGCGTGAAAGAAATCTTTCTCGTTGTGCAGGAACATCGAGACTTAATCGTCGGCCGTGGCGAAAAAATTCCAGGGCCGATCATGGAATCTCACCTGAGAGTAGTATTGCGTGTTGTTGGAGTGCCTTAGTCTTGAATCCGAATCGTCGCCATCCTAAAAAGATGGAAATTCAGTCAGAGATTCTAGTGAGAGCGAAACTCGCCTACTTACGTCACTCTCGATATCGATGTCACGATCATCGTCGCTCATCCTTAATATATATTGGAAATCCGTAAAGATCAAGATATATTTAATAGCAACAGCGTTCACAATCGTTCTTGATGTCACTTGATGTGATGTTTTGTGGTAAGAACTTGCAGTGCGTCAGCCGTCATATACAGTCATATAAAGCGTCGACAGTACCCAAAACTGCTCGATAAAGTCACTAGATGCCACCAGACAGAAAACAAAGTATCGTAAGTTTTCCCCTAGAACGAATCAGTGAAAAATTGGTAAAGATGCAATGGAGGGCAATCCTCTCAAAAATCGATTAAATTATACTCATTCGACGCATTTTTTTTTTATTAGTAATTATTATTAACAGTTAATTTCTTATTGCTGTTGATTGCATTTATTTAGCCTGTTCTTTGTTTCACTAAATATTAAGGTTATGTTAACAATCATGAAGTTACCTTTGTGTGGTTTTTGGTATATTTTGATGTAAATAGGTCCTTATCACGACTGAATGCGTTTTTATCTGGTTTTTATCTTAGAAGCAGGGCAGTATCATGTCAGGGGGTAGTACAGGGCACCACTAGAACCGTGTCAGTATTATGTATCGAATGTGACATTAGCAGTAATAAAGTTGGCTGTCGTGTGTCACGTTCAGTCGTATAAAGTCGTATCGTGTGGTATCGTGTTGTCGTGTACAGTCGTATACGAAACTGCATGGGACGTGTAATCTCTCTTTCGTTTGGTCACACGCGAAGAAACGTACGCAATGACGGAGATAGTGGTGGCCACCGACGAGGAGCAGTTACTCTCCAGCATTTCTAACCTCATCGCCCGCGCCGCCGACGATGCGATTTCACGCGATGACCGGATCTTTCGTTTCGGTGTATCAGGTGATCCACAATTTTTTAATACAACTTATTTTTATATTTTCTCCTGTTCCTGGCTGCTACTCACAATTCACTGACAATAAATTTTATTACTGCCCTATAGTTTTTACGTTTTATACGAATCTAGTTTTGAGATATATAATATGTATATATATTAGTTCCGATAAGTTTCCTCATCAATCACGCGAGAATGACTTTGGTTTTTCAGTTTCGCTTAAAGCCACATTCTCGTGCTGTTAAAATTGGAAAACGAGCCTTAATCTTATCTATTCACGAATTCGTCAATAAATAAGATTTCATAAACTTCTGATTTTCGATTTTAATCTGCCCTTTTCTTAAATATTTTTCGTACACATACAAATTGCAAGATTTTTAATTATCATAGATGTGATAAATTAAGAAAATCATTATAAGAGAAATAGTTTAAGAATACTTGCAATTAGTATAACTATTGGAAAGAGAAGTAACAAATTTATACATTCTGGAAAGATCGAAAAAAGTGCAGAAAAGTACAGTTGTGGAAAAGTGATCATGTGATCGTATGATCGATCATTTGACTCGGTTATTCATTTATTTGTCGTGCTTTTATACGTTTTTTTTATTTTTGATCGGTTATCGAGTTAATATGTCGCCGAATTATGAATTATAAACCAAGAGACGACTATATTTTGTTACTTATTTTGAAAAATATGGGAAATAAGTAACCTTTTATTTCATTAAGATATCAATTACGGACTCTTCGAAATTCAAAACAATTAAATTAAAATATGTAAATGGCTTCTTGATTGAGCCAACTTCAAATAAAAAATGAAATAAACGCAATGATGTTATCTGAGCTGAACATGGCGATGTAAATAGAATATATTATATGTATGTGAATAGTAGTGATCTGATGAATATGCTTCGTAAAAAATCGGAAATTACTTGCATATCGACTGAATGTTTATAATTTCTTGATATTTTAGAGAAAGAAAATTACGTTGAGAAACAGAAAGATATTTTGAGCCAACTTTGATATTATTTTTGTTAAATCTTTTGAATTTCTCAATAAAAAAAATAGAATGGAAGGAATAATGAACCATAATGTATTATTTATGTTTTTCGCTTTTTTTCACAAATTTTTCTTCATTGAAAGCCTTCAGTTCTATTATTGATAGTATTAAAAATAAATTTAAGAGAATAGTCATTATCCAACAATGTATTAATCACACTAATGAATATTAATTACATTAATGTTCGTTAATACGAAAGTAACAGGATTCTATCAACCAGATTAAAAAATATATCTCTTTTTTGAGAGATGGGGTGATTTAAAAAAGAATTATTTTTTTGAAAATGTAGGTTTCTATACTAATAAAAAATCAGGTGTTCACCCTTGATCTTCATCGTGATATCCAAGAAATTTAGTAAATCATCTCTAATTTTTAAAATGAATTGAAGTCGAGAATGTACAGAATTAAAACATTCCAAAAACAAATCAATTTGGATATGGAATAGCAGCACACATCGTCTACATAATGATAGTAGTAAAAAAGAATCTGGAAGTGTGCGTGCATGCGAAAGAAAGAGAGAGAGAGAGAGAGAGAGAGAATTTGAATTTATTGACACGACTCACTATATTCAATGTACAGAGTAAGTAAAAAGTCTCGGATCAGTGAAATTTCTCGGAAACAAAACATTTTTAGCAAAAATGATTTAGACAAAAGTTGTAAAAGGTAGAAGATCTATTTACTGATCACATCTGTTTGGCCTTGGCAACGTCACTCAAAGTCAAAGATGTGATCAGTGAACAGATTTTTTCCAGGACTTTTTATTTACCATGTATAAATGCTGAACTAAAAAATAATCACTACGAATTAAATGCATTTGATCGAGTTGATTTTTTTCCTCAGTGTATGTAAATGTTATATGTATCAAATAATCTAAAAAAGAATCAAGAAAATTATTTTTAATTTGTTATTGATTTGTATAGGCGGTTCGGTAGTACAATTGCTGGCTAAATCTCTGCCTGACATTGCAACCGACTGGAGCAAATGGCGCTTCTTTTTTTGCGATGAACGAGTGGTGCCTTTGGATGACTCTGAGTCAAATTTCGGTCTTTACAAAAATTGTTTAATAGGAAAAGTCCCCGTTACCGAGGAGCAGTTCATGAAGGTCGATCCAGAACTTGATGGTACTAGATCCGTAATCTATTTCTACTTTTAATAAGAATACACGATAATCTATATACTTTACATTTGTTATTTACTTAAATACTTGTCTATTAGCTTGTTTATTATAATTTATTATTATTTATATACATATATATATATATATATGTATATAACACTCAACAAAATTCAAGGATTACTTGTTCCACCCTGCAAAAATAGGCAAATTGTATCGTATCGAGATTTTTAAAAAAGCATTTTAAATCTTGAAATCTCTACTTTTCGGAGACCTGTACTTTAAAAAATCGTATTACTGATATTTCATAAAGTCACACAAACATAAATGAAGATGCATCAGATCTCAAAATTTTTTACGAAATTGCACAAAGTTACACGGAGCCAAATAAAAATTGTGCATAAATGCTGTTTACAGCTTTCAAAGAGTGAATCTTTACCTTTAATTTTCTTTTTTGTTGAGCTCTGTACAATTTCTTTTTCATCGAGAGTTATTCAACATTGAAGTAAAAATGACTCTTGATATTAAATGACTTAAATTTTGTTAAAAAACTGCAAGCAAACTTCAAGATAAAATAACTTCGTCAAGAGTCATCATATCAAGATGTTTAAAAAAGCATTTTAAAGCTTGAAATTTTTACTTTCCCGACCGGTATTCCAAAAAACGATATTACTGATATGTCGTGAAGTTACATAAACATAAGTGAAGGTACGTCAAATCTCAAAACTTTTTACGAAATTTGAGAAGTTCCACGACGCGAACTAAAAATTGTGCACAAATTTTGTATAATTTTATAAAATATCAGTAATACAGTTTTTTAAAATACAGGTCTGAAAAGTAAAGATTTCAAGCATTAAAATGCTTTTCTTTTTTAAATTTCGATATGGTGATCTTTGATGAAATTATTCTATCTCGAAATTTGCATGATGGGACAGTGATCCTTTTTTGTTGAGTAGTGTATTTATAATTATCATTTTGTAATTTATATCTTGATTATTCATTATCTTGTTATATAATTTATGTACACATATATTTTTATATTTTTATATTATTTTTATTGTTTATCATTTATTTATTTATTTATATATATTTGTAGCCGAGAACGCGGCGAAGGATTACATTAAAAAAATGGCCTTCTTCTTCCCGCCGGATAGATTACCGAGATTCGATTGTCTGCTGTTGGGTGTGGGCCAGGATGGGCACACGTGCTCGCTCTTTCCGGGTCATCGAGCCCTCGATGATGAAAACATGTGGGTCACATGGGAACTGAACGCGCCAAAACCACCATCCAATAGAATTAGCCTCACTATGCCGGTCATTAATAACGCTCGCACGTGCGTGTTTATTGCCACTGGCGCTAGCAAGGCCGAGATCGTCAAAGTAAATACCAAACTTCTAAAATAATTTCAATTTTTTAGTTTAAGATATATTTAGATAATTTTAACATGAATAGTAATATTTTTAATTGAACGATTTTTCTTAGAACTTAAAACTTTTAAATGTAATTTCTCGAAGATATTCAATTAAAAAAGAATAAATACAGTAAAGAAAATTTTAAAAGATAATAAATCAACTATAATTAAGACATTTAAGAATTTATGCCATTTTTTTGATCGAATAATTCTCTAACAATTAGATTTCTTATATTGCGTTTGCTTTTGCTTTACTTTATATTTATCATTGATTTATACCTATTAGAACAGGCATGGGTTAATAAATATTATAGAACTGCGCCTAAAGTACAAGCGAAATGTGTAAGATAACTAAAAAAATAAAGATTTGATTGTATCTAAATTATTAATGTTATGTTCACAGAGAGTCTTGAGAGATAAAGAAGATTTACCAGCTACTAGAGTGGAACCAGTTGATGGTACTCTTGTTTGGCTGCTCGATCAAGAAGCGGGCAGGTTACTCAACTCAGACTGAAAAATGTGAGGTGGGATTAAATAAGACTATTACTATATATACAAGATTTACATAAATTCTATGACATTCCATACTATGTGCACATTGTAACTATTTTTTTCTTTAAATCTTTCTTCAGATCTATGTTTTAACGTATTTTTTCATTACAATTTACTATTAAAGTCGATAGAATAACTTGAATAAGTGTTATTATATGCTCGTACCAAAGGCGTGTGGAAAAGACTCGCGAGAAAATTGAAAATTCAATTTTCGACTGATATTGCTCAACAATGTCGTTTATATTAAAAAATATTTTGTTATCATGAACCAATTTGCGTATTGTAAAAAGACAATATTTAATAAAAAAAAGTAATAAAAATTTTACATCTTCAAGAAAATATATGATTTAATAACATAAAAACAAAAATTAAAGAGAAAGTAATTTAATTTCCTTAATCTTTACAAAAGAAAGATATAAAAATATAATGCAAATTAATTTTTTATTATAAATATTTGGAGGGGGGGGATATCATTTCATAATCATTATATAATAATTCCTTTTAAAGGGGGATAAAAAATTAAATTTGAAAGGTTTTTATTTTTACAAACTTTGGGTTACAATGTAGAGCTGTAGGTTTAAAAGAGAACAAAATTCTGTTCTATTAACCACCATTCTTGTTCGAGTTAGTTTCTGTTATCTTTTTCTTTCATTTTTAGTATATACACAATCTTTTTTTTTTTTAAGTAAAAATTGTTTAAAAAATAGTTTTTAAAATTTTTATACTTTTATCTTTGTATGGTAAGATTTACTAAGTTTATAAAAATATCAAATAACAGTTTAAAAAAATGTTTTTTTTCATAGATATATGTAGAAAAAATTTATATATATGTAGACATACTTACTGTTTATAATCTTTTGTGATATGTATAATAAAACTAACAATAAGAAAAATGTGTTGTAAGTAAAGTGAAATATTAACATTCATAATTATTCGCCCTATTTAACGTGTTAATTATTATTCATAATTATCATTCGATACATATGTTATATGTTATATAAACGTATAATATATATGATGTCTTTGAATGGTATAATTTGAATGGTAATTTATTGAATGTTGTAAAAAAAAAGCTTTTGAATACAGATTGTAAATTGTTATTAAAGCTATTGTTTTATGTTTAGATTAACAAATAATAATTTTAGATTAACAGATTAAAAGTTATTTTTATATTTAATTAAATCTGATTAATCAGATTTAATTTATATTTTCAAACTATTTTTTACTATTTTAACCTGTGATTTTATTTTAATTTTCCATAACAAGCTTCGTTAATAATTTTTACATTTGCGACAGGATTTATATCTTATTAAGGCTGAGTTTTACTTGAGGCTTGCAATGCTCACAAGCATCATTTTTCTTTATTTGACACTTGATAAATAACAAGGATATGATTTCGCGAGCGTTGTGGGTGTTAAGTGGAATGTACCCTAAATTGAAATGGAATCCCCTTTTATGTAATATTCATGAAATGACTTAGGTATGTGATTTACAGCGTCTGGCTTCATAATGAATTAGTTATATTTATGAATTTTTGTTGTCACATTTAGTATGAGACTCTTAAGAAATTGAAGATGAATATAATTTTTAAGGATCTTGAAGGTGAATAATAATGAATAATAATAAATCTGAAGTTCCTGCTTACAATTCATTTATAGTCAAAGCTCTAGGGAGGCTTACTTTGAAGGACAATAATGGTTTGTATATTAAGTAAGTTTATTTTCTCATAATGTTGATTTTCTCATAACATTCACGTAATTTTATTGCCACATGTATACATGTATGTACGTGTATACAGAATGTCCCATAAAAGCCGTAACAATGCTTTTTAAACATAGATTCTTGAGATTTTAGGGCAAGAATTCCAATACTAAAATGTCGAGACTATATCAGTTGGTCTATATTTTAGGATTTAACGGAATATGCACTCAATGTTGCATCCTTTAAAAAAAAAGCATTAGTCTTTGTCAACCCTAGAAAATAATGTATACCTATCTTATAATTATTTAACAAAATAAACAGTTTTATTGCTAATATTTAAATAAACCGCATTGAAGTGTTATGTTAAACATTTTATTGAAATAATCCGGAGAAATTATAAAAACTTATGAATATTAGAAAATTATTAATGATCATTTGTGTTAATTTAATTTTTATAATATTAAAATTAAGTGAAAATTGACTAATAACAGTATGATGTGTATGTTTACTGTTTTTCATCAAAACTCTATATTTGGTCAAGGCAATTCTTCATGCCTAATAATATTTCTTATGAATTCAGATACTTTCTAATTCAAGCAAACTGTGTGGGTCGATTATTTGTCAATCTCGAAATACTTTTCGAAATTGGAGTAATAATATCACAAATTAAATTAACAAGCTGTTTATTATTGATACTAATAAGCATCTTTAAAACCTGTAAATAATTTATTGCGGAAAATATTACTTTCGTCGAGATTCAAACTTGGTTTTCTCCTGAAAGCACAGTTTGTATAAATTGGAAATTGTATAAATTTACAAGTATTATTAAGCACAAAAAATTCGCTTTAACCAAAGGCATTTTCCATTCATGTGTATTTAATTTAGTTTATATTAAGTACAATTAATCGTATGATTTTGTAGTTATTAATTTATACATTTTATAAAAATCAACTGTATATATTGTAATAACTGTTCAAGTTATACATTTTTCATATTTGAACAATCTTGCGCATCGCAATAAATTTTGTTGCGTATCATTTTTGAAGATAAGCTTGAGTACTTCAACAATGCAATTATGTAACATTTAAATACGATGTATTATCACAGCAGTTACAAATACATCTCCGGAAATAATATGCAGTGCACAATAAAACTTATTGAAACGCGCAAAACTGTGCATAAAAACATTAATAATCCATAATTTCAACAGTTATTGTAATATACATGATTGATTTTATAAACTGTATAAATTAATAACTTTATAAAATTGCACTGTGTGTGTGCCAATTACACACGCATTTTAATTTTAATTAGTAAAAATTAAATTAATATGAATTGTAATTAATTTTCTAATATTCATAAGTTTTTAGTTTCTCATATTATAATATTTTAATAAAATGTTGAGAATACACGTGAATGAATTTTACAAATATTACATAAATATTAATAATAGCAGCAATTTTTCTGTCAAATAATTTGTAAAAAAAGTATATATCATTTGCTAACTACGTGTGTATGTATTAGTTTTTCTGAATTTTTCTAAAATATTTAACATAAGCTTGGATGAATTCTATTCGAGTTTTAGCAATAGCTGCTTATTTTGTTAGATAATTATAAGATAGGTACATATCATTTACTAACTATAATACTATTTAATCATTACAATTTTACGTGTGAGATGTGAAATTGATAGCAGATTTCTAAAAGAAATGTTATCTGACAGCTTGCGCATTACATATCACGTAAAAATAAAAAAAGAAAATGTTATTCCACAATGCGTTTATAGAAATATCAATAATCTTATCTTCGCTTATATAATCTTTATGTCGATATTAACAAGAGGAACGACAATTAGCTTTCGCCTTAGCACTTTGCGTTGTCATCATACCTAACACGCGAATTTTAGGAGAGATTCGTGTTAACTTTAAATATTTATATAATTCAAAAAACTATTGTAGCCTCAATATATTTAGGTATTAGAATTTTCATCTCAAAATTATCTCAGAAATATATTTTTAAAGGTCGTTACGATCTTTACAAAACACCCTGTATATATAGAGTATAACTAAAATAAATTAAACTTTGAGATTCGCATATTAAATATGAAAAAAATTCACATAAATGTATATCTGTAAAGTCACTGTTATAGAAATACATGCAGTTTAAAATGTATATTAATAGGGTCCATATATAATTTGGGCAATTTTCCGTACAACGCGTTAGATTTTTATCTATAGACACTTAATTCAAATCGATAACGATGATATGCTATACCAACACAATCTTTGTTGCTTGTGAAATTATGCGTAACCGCCAGAATCTTTGAAAAAGTACAATTCATGATTCAACATATCTATGCATATATCGAATTAAGTGGGAGACACTTTGAATATTTGTTGTGTAATTACAAATTGATAATAAATAATCTTAAAAATAATAAAAATATTACTTTTTCATTTTCCATTAATAAACATTTGTTTCAGCTATATGTCAGTAGTAATGGGTTCGCGGATATACATATATGAACTTTTTTCACGTTTGATGTGAACTCGTCCCCGAAATTTGCCCTTTTATTTTAGTTACACTGTAATGTGTATTATATATAATATGTATTATTATTTAATATTTATTTTCAATTTTATACACACAAACACACATATACATATATATATAAATATATATATATATATATATAATGTGTGTTAATATCACATATGGACATATATAAATTAACATTTACACTTTTACTATAAAAGAAAAGTGTCAATCACGTCCGATTCAATAACTCATTCATAATAAATATTTCGATAATCTTCTAAAATAATAATAAAGTAAAAAATGTGAAAATTTGTGAAAATCTTCACTGAATTGGCTTATTAAAAAAGTTAACTTCTAATAAAAATTTCAATTTAAAAGAAAATCATATGTAACTGAAAATTTTTATATCATATTATATCTTTATAATATTCTTTTATGTTTTATTTATTAATTTGAATTAAATGAGGAATCTCAAAAAAATATAAGATATTTAATAAAATTAAGTTTTTCTCATTCATAGCTTAGCGTTATGGTTCTCCCGTTATTCCCAAAGATTGATGTATTTATCATGCATGAGTCATCGCTATTTCCTAATATTCATCGATAAACAACATGTGTTTGACTGTACATGTTTATAATACATGTAAATACATAATATACATAGTTCATAAATTTGTAAAACTCTATAATCTAAGGGAATGAATCGTAGTAACCGGAATATATAATAGTAAATATCGTAACGGCCGATGAAATTGAGTTTATGTATATACGAAGTATATGCATAACAAGATTGAGACGAAAACCAAGCGACGCATGATTCACAACAATGTAATAATAATTATTATCGTCAAGTTATGTTAAAAGCTTGATTCACCAAATTACTATATTTTTTCCTTTTTTTAACTTTTAATAAAAGACGGAATAATATATGTTTATATAATAAATATTGAAACATATTTCTTTATACATATATAGAAGAAAAATAAATATCAAAGAGATCTAAAACTAATAAGTAGCAAAACTGCTTTGAATAAGAATATTATTATACATACTTGCACATGCGCATGCTCAAGTTTCTTTTCTAATTATTTTTCTGCAACATATAATTTTCTATTTATGAAAAATGCATAGTTGAATTTAATAAACATGATATAGAATAAAAATGTGAAATTAGTTTACATTATCGTAAAAATTAAAAAAATTTTTTTATACTGAAATAGAATATTGATTCTATTTTTTTTAGTTTGGAAAAATGTACTTTATATAGAAATAAAATTATTAAAAAAATATAAATTATGAATATATATAATACATTACAAAAACATAATATTATAAATATAAGGTTTTATTTTATTCGTTATAAAAAAATTAGTATTTTTTGCTGAGTTTTGATCAGTTACCTTTATTATAATTTTGTTTATTATGTGAATTCATTAAAATAAAAAAAAAAAACGAAATTAAATTTATAAAAAGATTAAGAAATTCACAAAAATGTTCTTTTATAATAAAAGTACATAAAAATTATTTATTTTATACAAAATACTTTATGTCTCAGTGAATCAAGTTATTTTACTTATTTTTATGGAGCAATAATCTTGTAATTTTTACAAAGTGTCGTGTTGATAAATCATGCGAGAAAGTTTACAGTCATATACATATCACAGTGTCAATGTATAACTCAATTCTCCAACTTCTTAATTAAAATGGAAACCTTTAGGTCGATATTAAATCACTTTTACATATCATAACAAAACATATTTCTATTACCACGTTCTAATCAGAATCTAAATCCATAACTTTCTGAAATAATTTTATTGTATGCAGAAACAAAATCTCTTTTAATTAATCAATAATCACACAACATTATATGATTACTATCTTATATTTTTATTAAGTTATAATAGAAAATTATTTGATGATTTCAGACAAAATAAATTATAATTATAATAATTTTATAATATACGCAAATTCTTTACTGAATGTTGATGCTGACTTGAACGTTTCCATTGATGCGGTTTTATACTAAATATAATAATAATCAAGAATTGGCTTTCCCTCCTTTGATCGCTGTTCACTCAAAACTTGCTCATATTTGTTTCCAAAAAACTACACATAATACTTTTCTTACACGCAAGACATTCTTTGTACTGTATTTACTCGTCGAAATAAAGCATCATTGCGTAATAATAACAATAATCTATACAATAGCGATTCTAGAAAATTGATAATATTTTGATTCGCACTATCTTTATCTAATTTATTAATATTAAAAATATATTAAAATCTTAATAAATTATTTTAAAAACTGTGATAGAGAGAGAGAGAGAGAACGCTCCATTAATCGAAGAAGTTTCTCCTATTAGCGATAACAATAAATAACATTGCCATTTTCTTCCTTCTTCTTTATTCGCCTTTTTCTTCCTTGAAGAAAGACGAACAAACACGTTTTATCGCTGAACGATTATTCGCCATGTCGATTATTTATAACGTGAGTAAAGTGAAAGAGGAAAAAGAGAGAAAGAGAGAATAAGTTAGTTAATTGAATTAATCAGTCACCTAGTGTTTATATTCATCACGTCATATTGACGCCCAACGCCTGCCGGAAATGCTCATATACTACGTAGCTAATAGATACGGCAGGTGCAACCTGTGAAAAAATATTAATTATTATACTTAGCAATAATCAAACTACCCAGCAAACACAGATATAACTGCTACGTAACATACGAGTACATGTAAATATATTTATCATTTACATTCATAGTATGTTATGTAACAGTTATACTCATGGTTTACTGAGTATATATGAATTTATATATTAAAAATTTATATCTTTAATTCATTGTTATTATTATATCCACACATAAATTAAGAAACAATTAAAATTAGCTAAACTGTAATACTTATATAAAGCTTCACAATAAATCAAGCAAATTTCTATAAATTCTATTATGGAACTGTAAAAATATTCTTTAAAAGTCGATACCATTTATTTATGTACCTTAAGAAAATTAGGCGTGAGGCCGCGATACAGACCACGTATTCCCTCACGATTGAGAATGTCTTTGAAGACGCCAATCATAGTATTGGGCGAGCGATCAGGTGCAATCTCGGCCTGCAGTCGCGTCCGCACTAACGCTAGCGGATACGAACATACTTGACCGGCCGTGCTCGACGCAGTGCCACATAACAATAGAATCCAAAATGCTGGCTGTTCCTTCTTATCATGAGTACGTAAATAAGTATTTTTCAGCGTCTGTAAACATACCTCCCTTTCAAATGACGATCGAAAACTATCGCCGAGAAAATTTGTAGTATATATACTCAATTATATACTCATTATATACAACTCAAGTTACATATATTGAATTATATACAATAAATTTAATTTCACATAAAAATTACATTATTGTAGAGGAAAAGAGATGAATCTCTATTTTATTAATTTTGTGTAATTTTTATTTAAATCAATGATAACGTAAATGATAATTAATCTAATTTTAATATAAAATATGTGTGTGGAAATTATTCGTTTATAAAATAACAAATGTTTAAATAAAAAGAGACATGATCTGAACGTAATGATCAAATGAGTCTTTCAAATGGGTTTGAAAATTTTCATAGAAATTCTGGATATATCAAGATATTCATAGAATTTATAGAAAAAATTCTGGATGTAATTATAATATATCAAATCACAAGTTTCTTTTCACGAATACGCGTGTTCCTGACAATCTCTTGCATTAATTTTGTTTTCGTGAACGTTTATCACAAGTACCTACCTTTTTCCTGTTTCTTAAATACAGTATGTAACACAAGTAAACATAAATATTTTTAATATTTGAATAAATTTTCTTACAAAATCTTGAAAAGCGAATGTACTTTTACAATAAACGTTTCGTTTTCGTTCACTTTTCAAAATTCTTATTCACGAAGTACAATTTCCTTGCATCAGAGTTTGCCTGATAAGTGCAATTAACAGCAAATGATTTACGTAGATGGTACATTACCCTTACTTAACAATTTGAACGTATTTTAAGCATAGATAAAAAGGAATCTGATGATGAAATATTCACTATCCTCTAAGATTGATAAATAACGCTTTACTAGTAACGCCGTTACCATTACAAAAGATTGAACTCGTTACTTTATTTAGCAAATTAGTTATAGTGTTCGAAAAGTTAGAAACAAACGGTTCTTGTACACAGAATGCAGGAATTTAACTTTTAACTTGATGAAATACTTTTCAGCCATTTTTCGTGTTACTCTTAAAAAAAACAATATCAAATCTGATTGGATCGTGAGAGTTTAAACTAATAAGTACCGATGGGAACATGCCGTAACGGTCAATCTGGATCTTAGATCCTTTTAATATATAATTTTGTGTGAATTTATATACTACGTAGATTCTTAAAAATGCGAAATTGTTTCAGACTTACAAGGCAAACTCTAATAAACTGCTTATTTTCTTTGAGTTGTGAAGTAAAAAAAATAATGTAAAGCTTTCTTTCGATATTAACTTACTTCGTAAACGGCTAAATCGATGCCGGCATATGGCAGTATTCCTATTAAATTAGGTATGTAGCCTCTGTAGAAGGATTTTAAACCACCCTGTCTATATATTTTCTTGGCTGCGTCAACCATGCCATCAAATTCGCCCGTTTTTCGCAACGCGAGCCTTGTCTTCAACACCTGCAAGTTTATTATATACTTTTACTCATATATATCTACACCTTATTCTACGCTACATAAATAACTTGTCATTATATGTATACAACCTAATCTTTATTACATAAAGAACAAGTTAAAAGCACCTTATTAATCATTATTTGGTATAAACAATTAAAAAAAGTCTGAAGAAATTAAAGAAGGCAAAGGGACACCAGAAGAGGATGGAATACAGAACGAAGTGGAGATACATGTTGATGGAGATAGGTGGACGCAATCTACCTCATAAACTACATGTAAATAGGCAGCTGTCTTCGGTTTCTTCGCGGAACTCAAGGCAGCGTTCGATAAAGTGAAGAGAGGATAACAGAGGATAACTGTGTTATTCTACTAAAGTTTATATTTCAGCACTTTTTAATATAAAAACTAAATTTTCAAATTCTTAAAGAAAACTTAAATACCGTAAATTTACATAAAAAAATTGCATAAAGCTCTTAATGGAACGTTGATGATATCAATGACGTTATTTCTTCATAAAGAGCATTTAGTTCATTAGTTTTTTCTGTCAAAAGTTTTGCCTTCTTCAGCCGTGTTATTTTTCCCACTACCATGATCATGACCATTTTATAATTTCCTGACTTTTCTCTGACTTCTCTGAGTTGTGGCAACCATGATGTAATAATCCAATGAGAAGTATAAATCATAAAATAAATCGTACCTCAAGAGGATAGATGGCCGATTGACTGATACCACCGGCCATAGAGCCGGCACAAAATCGCTCGTAGAGTCCGAGTTCACGCGCCTCATTATCCGCCTTGATCGCCCGCTTCACTTGCTCATACGCCATAAACTTGAGCGCTGTCTCCGGGCCAATCTTGAGCACGTTAATGCCATTACCGCGCCACAGGCTGCTAATGCCACCCTCGCGCAACATGTACCTGAAGCAACTCATGATATTGCAGTGTCGTGTGCCGTGGACCTGCAAGGACGATTCTCTAATCGTATTAAAGCAAACTAGACAAAACTCGCTCGCTCGTACAATTCGTAAGAATAATGTGATTTTTGAGATTTGATTATTTAATCTATATACATGTATTACATTATATTTTATATACATACAGGGTATTTTCTGTAACTTATTTAAAGTATCTCTTTGTTTATCTCTCAACCCACTGTATCCGCGTATATACTTTACAACACTAGATTCTACATGGGTTTATAATTTTTGTTATAGCAGAAATATGATACATTATTTTTTCAAATTTTTCTGTTAATAAGTTTTTAACGAATAACAAGCAACAGCTAAAATCTGTTGAAGGTTACTCAGGGTCGTGACCTGACAACATATGTCAAGGTCATCGGAGGCAGTCTCCCCTATTCAGTATATTTACTTATTCTGCATATAAAAGTATAATATTAAGATAGAGATATCAGAAAAGCAAGTTTGAGTTATTTTTTATACCTTATTCTAGTACAATTGACATAAAATGCCTTAAAGTCTCAAAACATATGACCTTGAAAAAAATTTTTTTGCTTCATCTAATATGTACTTCTTCGAATCGAACAACTTTCTCCTGTGATATTTTCTCGTATCAAAAACAGAAATATTTAAAATAATCAAGTTACGGGAAATATCCTATATATTATATACAGGGTGTCCCATTTTAAATGACGACCTAAACAGTGCATTTTAGAGAAAATGTTTCAGACAAAAGTTTTGACTTCAAGGGGGCATAAGATAATATTATCGGTTTGACCTTGGTTAATACTATTGTCGGCGGTGTTATAACAAGCGGTTTTGCAAGCCTTATAACTCGAAAAATATTTAATGAAAAAATATTTTATTATATATAATAGTGTTGTTTTACACAGCTCTCGAAGTAAGAATATGTAATAAAAAATAGGAGGTTCCATTTAAAAAATTCAAAGTAATCTTGTGCTAACTTTGACAACGCCATCAAAACCAAGACAATGATACCATCTTATGTCCTCCTTGAAGTCACAAAACTTTTATTTGAAACATTTTTCTCTAAAATGCACTGTTCAAGAGAAAATTGAAGTCATCTTTTAAAATAGAATACCATGTACATAATGTGTGTGTGTGTGTGTGTGTGTATGCGCGCGCGTGTAATGTAAAAATTTATATATAACAGTAAATTTAATAATAATTTTACAGCTTTGTGAATAAAATAATTAAATGGAAGAAAAATTATGTAAATACTTACCTGTAGATAGACTTTGATACGATCTAGAGGCGCAGTGCAAGTACGTGATACGGCACCTGCTATTCCACCAGATACTAAATGTCGCCACCACATTCCAGACACCATCTCGCCCTTAGTGAACTCTTCGGGAACGCCGATATCTTCCCCGATATCCATATACTGTAAATAAAAAAGAAATTACAATACAGATTAATATATAGAATTTTATTAATAAGAATAATTATACATGTTATAATTTCATCAACTTTGCCTACTTTTTTATTTCACGGAGTCAATTAGTGTGACTTCTGATAGGCTCAAGTAATATTATTACACATAAATGACATCTCATTTATAGTACACATATGTATATATGACAAATATAAAATGGCATTATGGAACATACATATTTTCGCATAAAGGAGAATGTCCAATCAAATGTAAGTAAAATAAGTGCTTTTTTTTCAGATTTCGACTTTCTGGATACGATAAAATCACTGAAACGTTTGTAGGGAACATCTCAAAGATTGAGCACGAATATAATGTATTTATCCAAATATCAACGTTCTTGTTCAATTTTCGAGGTGTTCTCCAAACGCCACAAACTTTTTAATAATCTTATCGTATTCAAGAGAGATCAAAATTTACAAAAAAAAACTTTCTTTTACTTATACACCTTCTTGAGCAAAAATAATTTTTTTAGAGGATGTTAAAAAAGGTGTTAGTAAAAGAAAGTTTTTGTATATCATATTTTGATTTCCTAGATACGATAAAGTTATTAAAAAGTTTGTGGCGCAACATTTAAATATTTTCGTGTTCAATTTTTTAAATAATTTTATCGTATATACCCAGAAGGTAGATCAAAATCTAAGAAAAAAAAAATTTTTTTTACTTACACCTTTTTGAAAAAAATCGACAATTTTAACACTCCTTCTTTGTTAGATGAACAAGTTTATTTCACATTTTGCGAAATAAAGAGTTAATACTACATATATTTATAAGTTTATACTAATAAAAATATTAATAAAATGTACATTAATAAAATATTCATAATAAACAAAACATTCTCTCAGATCAGCTGTCCTCAATAATGAGGCATTAATTATAACTAGTATTTGATATAATTGTATAAATATGTGTATATTTAATCTACGCTTAATTCTATCCAACAATTATTTATGACAATAATTAAGAGTGCAAGTTATTTGTAAATTTGATGTCAAAAATACTTGCATAATTTTCATTTATGTATTTATCATCCTATTTATTTTATATTTCAATTTCAAGGGAATTCGTAGAATTTCTATGTTTACAAACATTTTTTCTTATGTGTTTTTGAGCAATTATAGGCTATCTGCCGATTTTTACTATTAGTGTACTGAAATATAGTGTGCACATAATATGCATATGTTAAATATTTTCAGTATTGGTGGTAAATATCAAAACACAATCTTTATGTAACACAACCTTAATATAAACCTCGATCGACTAAACGATAAGATTATTGCCAACTACCTTTCTTTAAATACTCATACACACACATACCATATATGTGTACAGATCACTTGGATTGCTTATCGTAGCATAGGTAAAGCTATTATATTGCTGCGTTTCGACGAAGGTAATCAGATCCGTGTGTACAATGGCACTATTGTGTTACAAACATTCTTTTACCAAACTAACGCGTGTTGTAATTCAAAGCCCAGTCTATCCGACCCGCAAATCAATGTTTGTAATAAAAACCTTTAATTTAATTATTTTCAAAATATTAATTTTCATACAAAAGTTTCAGTAGACATATACTTTTAATCTTTTATTCCAACTATTTATCATCTTTTATTTTACGGTTTATGAAGCAATATAATTATTTTTTTATATAAACATTAAATAATATTATATCATTTAAACATCTTACAAGAAAAACTATTGTTAAAAAATATTTTGATATTACATGTAATATAAATAAGTAATAAGATATTTATATTTCTCTCTTCTTTTCTCATCACATGAATTCTACAAGCAAGAAAATCGAGATTGTTAAAACATCAATAGTATATATCTTTACGTAAATGTTACGTTACATTTATTTTCGAAAACAAAACTGTTGTCGTAGTGTAATTTTGTGTCTTTATATTTTCTCTTTAATTGATATTTATTTATGTTATACTACACACCTACTAGACAAAATATCTTAAACTAAGTAGTCATATTTTTATTTTTTAAATTAAAACAGATAGAAAATATATAGATAAAACGCTTTTACAAGTCATCGTTAAAGTTCGCGTTATAGAGTTCAATTTAAACTATTGGGCATAAAGTTTATTTATTTGCTTAGTCTACTTCCTTTAACTACTCTCGCAGTCATAACCTGTGACGTAATAATTTTGCGAAATCACGATCGGGCCTGCGTAGGAAGATGACGAAACCATTATTGTAGTCTATTCGGTACAATAATATATAATATCGTAATTGAGGTAGAATATTTCAAGTAAAGTGACTCACAAATAGTCGAACAATAAAGTCAACTGCGAACTAAAAAGATTCCCCAGCATCTTCTTGGCCCTGACTGGGCGACGAGCCAGACAGTCTACAGGTACAATATTCTAGACCTGTTCCTTCTGAAGCTATAATTTTCGCACTCGAAATAAAATTGATGTATCGTTTTATAAGCAAAACTAGAAGATACATGAAATATAGGCATGCTTTTTTATCCAGGACTGATCTACTTGCACGTTCACGTTTCTTATTTTTCTTTTCACATTAAAGAAAAAAAAGATAAATTGTGCAAAAAGTTCACTTCTGGAATATTGAAAAAGAAGACGCCATAATCTCACGCATCTCGAGTGTATCTTGAATGGTCGATTCTTTGGAGTTGGGTTTTTTTAACGGAAACAATCAATATCTTTATTATCTACTGTTATCATGTTATTGTGATAATTCGACGTTACCTGTATAATTCCTAATTATAAAAGTTATAATTAGGAATTAAATAAATTTTAAAACGAAGAAAAATTAAACAACAAAATAACAAAGGTATATAAATTCTAAGAATAAGTCAAAACAAAATGAGAAAAGCCAATAACAGCCAATGAATGCGGATGTCGATGTGTGTGCGCACGCGCGCGCAATGTTAACAAAATACTTGGTTTAGTATTCGCAGTAAATTATACATATAAATAAAACGCATACATTTGGGTTTTCTTCACTGCGTGTCAGTAACAGAAGTAATTTAAATGGCAGAAAGTGGGTTAAAATAATAAAATCTATTACTGGCTCCAATATCTACAGCTATAAACAGTATAAGGGCCTTGGCATGCGGAAAAACTTGCAGTAAGACACAAACAGTAAGGAATGCCGCACACACTTTTCATGAGAGTAACCGTAACGCGTATCATAACAGTTAGCCAATCAAAGCTAAAAATTTTTGAAAACTTTCTACTGGAATTGGCTAATTATCATGCGAGGTCTACAATAGAAGTCGTTGACAATCGTGGAGTTTAAAGTCGTAGGAAACTGACCACTCATAATCGATTATTCTCCTTATATTTGGCTGTGAGATTGGTCAATTTATTACAGTTTAATACTTCACGACCGTTTACGACTCCTATAGATCCATTATTACAATACATCTTATTACAGTTACTATAATATTACGGAAAAAAGAAATTTTAATGCGTCGTCTACAATACACGGAGTAAGAAGAGTAAGAAATTGACCAATCACAATCGAATGAGAAGAATAATAGACCGTAATTGGTCAAAATATGTTGAATTTGCTACTGTTTATATTATAATCTTACGTTTTTTCCTGGGATTGGTCAATTCACTTAGATAGCTTTACCATTTAAGTGTTTTTGTGTATCATGGTCCTAATGTAGAAAAAAGTGCAGGAAACAATATTAGCAAACGGAAAAGTTACAGGAATAGATCAATAAATAAATTCAAGTGAGAATGGATGAAAAGTAAATTGTACCGCTATTGATATCTATAGAGTAATCAAGTAAAAATATGAATAAAGATGTATCATATTTAACTATATGCATATTTGAGTTTTCAATTTTGATTTTCTTTTGTGTGTGTATGTGTGTGTGTGTGTGTACACGCGCTATATAGTTTAATATATATGTATATTTACATTGTATATATATACATGTATGTGTGAGTGAATGTAAAAGCTCAGGAGACAAATTCTCGAGATTCTCATTCCAGAATTACTTTCGCTTCAACGACCTTGTGTCGCACACCTGACGCTTTCTTTTTCCATTCGAAACAGATATATCTCAGTAAACTTGGGCCTCGATTGGCAAACTTTTCTGCCGCTTTTACTCACCCGTTGCAAGAGTTCATGATAGCGCTGCAAAAACTCCTCGCGTACTTGACATGCGGACAAGGTACTATCATGCTGGAGAAATCTCGGTTTTTTCAGGACATACATGTTGGGATCAATCAACTTTAATCGTGAATCATGTGGTCGCGCACACGCTCGCCGCATGAAGTCGGCCGCACTGCTCGCTCTTACTTTGAAGTCACTTTTCCTACATGTATTTCTCTTTCCTTTTATCTTCTCTCTAGCTGCTCTCTAGAGTCTCTAGCTCTTTCGAGATACTTCTCTCTCTTTCAGTTTCTTCTTTTATATTCTTCTCTCCTTTTACTCCCTTCTACTCACTTCTAATTATTTCCGCTTATTTCTCCCTTTTGCTTCTCATCCTATACCTGTCGAAATCTCTTTAGAAAAGAAAGTTTCGTTTCATTTTATTATCTTATTTAATTATATCTCTCACTTCGTTTTATATTTAACTTTTTTCGGATCACTCGATTTCCTTTCAGTTTTTATAACTTTAATTATATATGTATATATTCACTGATGTATTTTTGAGTCACGTGGTTTCAAAAATTACGTTTCCTCCGTGAAATCAGTTATGCTTATGTACTCGTATCTCACTGCACTTTCGCGACTTTCGAACTTTCTAGCCAGTGTGATTTGGATTGCGTAAATTCTCGAGAATTCTCCTCGTCCTCCTCAGTATCTTTAGATTCTGAGATCTGACGATCCGTAGAAGTCACTCGGGATAATTTGCCACTCCATAAACAATAGCCGATCATGTGATTAAACCATCACTGATAATTTGGAGAAATTTTACAACGAGTTGACGCACGTGGTGGAATGTGTCGCTCAAGTAATTCTCTTGAACATGAAAGAGAGAGAGAGAGGAGGGAGGGGAGAACGAGCTACGAACCGGTGATTCGACCGCTCGGAGTCCGATTGCGAGACTAACGAAACGAATAAGCACGAGGAAGAAAAACCCCGAGACACGAAGATATCCCCTCCAACAGAGCGAGGAACACCTCCGTCTACTGATCTAACTTCTCCCCTCTTTTCTTCTTGTCATCATTCATTCTCGACGTCAGAAACACGCGTCATCGAAACAAATATCCCTGCGATGACGATCAAAGTCAGCGACCGTTGCGTGCGCACAGTGCAAAGTTTACCCACACAAGTTGACAATAAATTTATTAACGTCAATCAATTGTGGTTTTTATACTTTGATTTCTTGTGCAATCAATATACATATATATGATACTAATTATATAGTTGCTAAATAAAACATAAATTGATTCAGATTGTATACAGTTATATATTATATGATACTTACATATAACAAACAGATATTATTGATTATATATTATTAATGTTTGTGTTGTTGCTGTTAATAATCACTATTAACAATTTTAAACATTATTCATCGATTTTACTTCTTCTCTATTATGTATTATTCTGCAATTATTATTGATCTACTACGCGCTATTATACACTGTTACATATTTTCTAATATTATGTATTAATTTTTACTATTATTAATTAATAAAACTACTCAATATATATAATATATATTTAATTATCAGTTTAATTATCAGCATTAAATATCAATAATATTAAATATCATTAGTAATAATCATCAGATCTGCGCATTATAGCATGAAATTTGTAAAAAAATATCTGTAAAAGTTTATGTATAAATTATAACAGTTTCTAATATTTATATCTATGTATGAACAATGTGAAAATAAAATGTATCAGCAGAAGAGAGTCATAAAATATATCTTGCGATTGGAAGTTGGGAACCGTTGATGTGACGTTAAAAACAGCTGACGAAACGTTGCACGGAGAATTTCGTAAGATAAATTTATTGAAGATTCGATTTTCATAATCTAGTCGAATATTTTGAGGTATACTTCGTAAAACATCAGCGCCTATCAAAGTTGAAAATCTTGCGTATATACAAATATATGTATTAGATATGTACGATACAGTACAAAATAATATACAGGGTGTCTCAGAATTTAGCAAATTGAATCGTTTAAAAATAGTAATTATGATGTGAATATAGAACATTATACATACGAAATAAACACGTTCGATCTTTCCGTACACGAAATGTACACTTTCGTATTCTGTACAATGGAAAATTCGTTGTTTCTTGTTTCGAGTTTCGCTTCAATTTGTTTACAATTTTGTAATAAAGCATTCCTAACCATACTTCATACACATCTTTTTCTTATTTCCAGTGTAGAATATGCTCCTGCAGTTTGTCCGTTAAATCCTGATACACCCTATATATAGCAAAATAAGAGATAAAGTAAATTACCTATAATATGTTCGCATATGTATATACGAAGTGTCCCATTTTAATTACTTCTAGGCAAATATCTCGAAAAATATCTAAATAACGGAAAAACGTTTCAGACAAAAGTTACAAGGTTCGAAAGGATGCACAAGAAGGTACCATTGGTTTGACCTTGGTGGCATCGCTAAGGTCAGATTAAGGTTGTTTTGAATTTTTTTAACGAAACCCCCTATTTTTTATTACATGTTCTTGTAGCATACTTCGAGAACTTTTCAAAGCATTATAATAAAATATTTTTAAGGGGATCCTAAAAGCTGCCTGTATTACTAAATCATATAATTTTTGTATAACAATTACTTTTTCGCTTTTTCTCTTTTTATTAATGCGTATACTTTAATCCTGATAAAGGATTCTTTTACAGATTCAAGAATGAAGTGGAGTTTATACCGAAAAACGTAAAAAATTGCAAAATTGAGACTTTACCATTTTTTAGTCCAATATAATGCTCTAAAACTGACGTAACATTTGCTTCTAAAAGCAACATCTGTACTTAAGAAATAGTAATCCACAAACTAGTAGTTTGCACAAAGAAGCAACATAGCATTCTTAGAATTGGACTTTGATGTCTAATTAAAACGTTAATTATACGAAAATTTATGTGTATGTGTGGCATGCGTGAGTGAGATATTGATGTAGTAGTATTTGGTGATGTGTTAATGACACCTAATCGTCTGTGTGTAAGTGTTACTTATATACTATGACTAATCATCTTTAAGATCCCCTTAATATTTTTCAAGTTATAGGGCTTGAAAATTTCTACAGTACTGTCGGCATTAACATTACTCAAGGTGTCGGACCAATGGCTAAAATCTTTTAAATATCGTTCAGTTTACATAAAAATGAATTTTTAGTGCAAAAAATGAAAATAAGAGGAACAACCTTCAATGATTTTGATCTTGACGAATGTTATCTAGGTCATGATCAACAACATTCAAGAGGTTTTAACCGTCAGTCAAACACTTTAGATAATACTAATGTTGGCGATACTGTAACTTTCAAACCATATAACTCGAAAAATATTTAATGAAAAAATATTTTATTATATAGTATTTTAAAAAGCTCCCTCAAAGTGAACTGTAAGAATATGTAATAAAAAATGAGAGGTTCCATTTAAAAAATACAAAGTGACATTAACCTGACTTTGAATGGCGAAGACACTCGACATCAAACCACTCTCTTATGTTCGAACCTCACAACTTTTGTCTGAACCATGTTTTTTCTGTAGCTGCATATTTTCGAGATATTTGCCTGGGGCAATATAAATGGAACCGTGCGTGAGCGCGTGCATACGTGTGTATATGTTACATTAGCTATTTGATGGGTATTATGGTCCAACATTCAAGTACCCGTATATATCCATAAATATTTGAGTAATATAGTAAGTAATATAAGTGATACACAATATTCAAATAATACCTGTACATGCATCTTGATATTACTAACTTTAACGTTATAATTTTTTCTTAATATAAAAAAATTAAATGATATGAAATACTCACCGTGGTATGATGCCAATATTCTATAATGTCGAGCAAGGTAGTACTTGGTGCATAGAGAAGAAAGTCCCGCCATTCGTTGAAACTAATGTTAAGACTTCCATCTTGATCCATGCTATGCAGATATACACATAAAATTAGTTTATTGAATAACATAGTATATCGTTGAAAAGTTTGATAACATATATTAAACCAGGGATTTCCAAAGTGCGAGTGACTCATAAGTGGGTCGCGAACAATTTTGAAATGTTAAATTACATTTTGTTATGAATGCTACTCCCTTTCACGACTTTATGTGATTGGCTTTTCAGTAATAGTAGGAATTAAAACTAAATTGCAAAATATAATTGTCAAACTCTTTGCACCTGAAAATGACTCGTATCAATATCGACATTAAGACTATTATTAATAAATATACGAAACAAGCTTCAAAATGACCGTGAAGTTTTTTCATCTCACTGATTTCATATATCTGAAAAATATATTAATAATAATAAATGTATTATAAAATAAATAAAATATATTTATTAATAAAATAAAATAAGTAAAATATATTAATAAATAATAAATGTATTTATAATAATAAAAAAATTAAAAAGAGCAGTAAAATTAAATATAAATAAATCAATCCCCACCCTCCTCTCCCTTTTCCATATCCACTAAAGCTAGAATGGGTCACAGAGTTTTCCATTTTAAAAAGTCAGTCGCGATTCACAAAAAGGAAATCTCTATATTAGGAATGTATTGGTCGTACAATCCCTGTAAAATAAATTAAATGTGTTTCAAGTTCGATAAACCGAATCGGTACGCAATTTAAAGAACAGAAAAATACATTTGAAAATTTACATATGGATATTATTATGCACCACGATTTATTCCAACTGAAAATGGGATGTTTTTTTTATACAATAATTTATTATAATTAATAAAGTTTTACCGTTGTAATAATCTTGTTGCTCCCTCCTGCGTCATTTCTATTCCCAGCTCCTTGAAAGCTCTTATCAATTCTTCTAAATCTATCTTTCCTGTGAATGACATAAAATATGTTTAAGTCTCAAAATAAATTTTTTAAATGTCAAAAAATAACAAATAAATATTACAATGTATTAAATGTATTATCCAGACTTTATTTTAAAAAAATATATTTCGTAATCTGAAATTTTGATTTGGAGAATGTTTTCAATCTCAAAATATTGCAGTACTTCGTCCGAGACACATCTTTCCAATCTCTGCTTTATCTTTCAAATATCTTTTGAATCTGTTTGCTATTTGCTCCACTATTAACAATATTTCATTAAATAAGATATTTTTGTTATTTGTTGCATTCGATGCTTCCTATATTTTACAATTTTTGATGAGTACGACTACTCAACGATTTTTAAATAATGGACAACTTTAATAAAAAATAGACCATACTTTCGGCCTTGATTAGTGACTACATTATGGCAAGCATCTTAACAAACAACACAAGATTAAAATTTATTTATTTACATTATATATAAAAAAAATGATATTTTATGTTAAATTTCCGTTAATAGTCCGATAATATTTGTTAACATTGAGAATGATCCGATCGGTGTCGAAACATTTATTGCTTATAAGTTAAATATATCTTCTTTGTTTTCTCTTCTTAATTATAATATTTTTGTTTTGGCTCGTTTTGCCCGTTAAATCATTTAATATTTATTTATTATTGTTGAGCCTTCTTCTACTGTTTTTATTTCAAATTTATAAATTTTTTTAGAATTGATTAATGAGTAATAATTTATTAAAATGTATACTTACCATCTTTATTTTTATCAAGATGGGAAAATTGCAATCGCAAATTTTTCTCATGTTCACGAACATAATGTATAAATTCAGCTAAACTTATATCACCACTTTTAGTACTGTCCGATCTAGCCAGAAATTTCTGTAATAAAAAAATTATTCTTTAGATAAATGAAAACATTTACATACACATTGACTTAACACAAAAAATGCTGATAAAAAATTCAATTTATATTGAAAAATATTCCAGAAAACATTATGACATCTAGAAAACGTCTTTGAAACAAAATGATGAAATATCAAAATGTTTTGAAATTTATGCAATTATTATTAAATGAAAGATCTATATAGGATGAATCTGATAAAAAGTTTACATTTTTTTTCGAAAATAGAGATAGGGGAAAGACATCATCAAAATTATAGAATAATTAGTAGAGACTAGAGGGATGTAATTTTGATTAATCTTAAGTATCCTTCGCGCGCGCTTTTTCTATTATCAATAAAACTTTTTTTAATAATAAGGGATAATAATACTAGTTCCAATCTTGCCGAATCTTGACATATATCTTTTGAAAAAGATTTACTGTATATAAGTTATAGGTAAAAAATAGAATATTATCTTTGATAGCATATATTATATATTAACACTTTTAACTTAATAAAAAAAGTATATTTTTTCTTATTTAATTGTGCTAGGTTTCTTTTATGGCTTATTTAAATACGAAACACCCTAATAGGGACATATACTCTACAGCGAGTCGGGATGACAGATACTTTAACCTCTAAAATCTCGAAATTTAACGCTTAATATCTCGGTTCACGAGATCGACCGCATATTTTTTTTGCCAGATATTTTTCATTTTGAGTGAAAATGCGTCGAATGAGTTTTATTAAAATTTTAGGTACGGGAGGGTATTCTAAATAATTACCAGTTATACTTGACGTAGAACTGTAAACAATAGAAATGTTGCACGAGTGACTAATCGATTTTTTAATTTGAATTTAAATTTCGTGCACTCTCTATTGTACGGAATAGTGACTGAACGCATGCGCAAGAGGTCACAGAGCATGAAGAAGGCATGCTCAAAACGCTACATGTAGTCGGTATGACAGATTTCCTAACCTCCATAGTCGTCAACTTTAACGCTTAACATCTCGGTACGCAGGACAGAGCGGTGCTTATTCCAGCCAGATTCTTTCGTCTCATGCAAAAACGCGTCGAACAAGCCTAATTTTATTGATTTTTCAGATGCAATAGCTAAATTGTATAATTACCAATTTTTGAGATGCTGTAGCTAAATTGTATAATTACCGCACCTTCTACACTCTGCTAATAATGTTCTTTTAATTACTTTCTTCCATCTCTCCTACATTCTTTGTGTCTCATAAATACAAGAAAATATAAATTATATCTAGAGATCATTACAAAATTTTTAATTTTCAAATATCTCCTTTTTCTTTAATACTAATCGTTTCTTTGTTAGTAATTCAAAAAATTTTCAAATCCACCTCCTTTCATTTACGTTTCAGTCTTTCTCTCTGTCTTCCTTTGGCACATACATTCATTCCATTCCATGTGCAAAAGACAACACGCTTAATTGACTAGAGAAACAGATCCTCATCTCCATAACAATCAATGAAAACAATATTCGACTTTGTCAAACAAAAAATAATACCCATACTCGGAAAGAGGCACGTATGTATCAATAAAAGAAGAACATAGCCAAATGTGATACATTTGAAACATATCTGTAGAGCTGCGAGTGCAAAAAAAAATTGTCACAATAGAAGGTGCCAAGTGTATGGTTAATGTTTCATAGTAATAGTTTAAAAGAATCCAGAACCTTGTATTTCCACGATACACGAAAGAGTACAAACGACGAGGAATACGTTTAACAATACCTGGGCATATTGAGTGTGCACGCCGACCTCGCGCAACGCTTGCGACAGATCGTGCACGTCGATACGGCCGTTGCCGTCGAGGTCGAGACGCTGGAACAAACTCGCCAGCCGTTCCTCGTCCTGAGCCGGCAGCTCATGCAGGTAGTGCGCCGGCGGCGGCTTCGCGACCGCGCGCGCCGCCGGCGCGGGCGACGCGCTTATACGCGCACCGCCGCCGTTCCCCGGCATATGTAATCGCGACGTTACACCCTGCTGCACTACGCTACCGTATGCGACGCGGAGGTCAGATAAGACGATCGGGACACCGTCGCGATCAGCCGCGGTACGACGCGACGCGAAGCGAAGCCGTGTCGCATGTAAAGTGTGTGTGTGTGATTAGCGTATAAGCTGCGTGCCGACGTGTGTGTATGTGTATGTATATTATACCAAGGTACTTTCCATTTGATGACACAAGCGACACAATCGTCGTTCTATCTTTCTTGACATTCAAAAAGTGACAAAGATGGAATGACACTTGTGTCGCATGTGTCATCAGATGGAGAGCAACCCCAAAAAAGCGTTTGGTCGTATTGTTTGAAATTTCGAAAAAATGTGATTCGCATTCAAAAGTGAGATAAGCAGATATTTGGGCGTTGAAAAGAGAAAAAGCGAAGGCGCCGAGTGCAAAAGTGCAGCATGCAACGCGAACAGACCTTATGCCTGTATCATACTAGCGATTGGACATTGCGTCTGCGTTCGCGATTTCATCTTTTAACCAATCAGACGACTAGACCTGCTTGCCAGCAGCGCTTCTTTTTGATTGGTTAAATGACGCAAACGCAGACGCAGGCTGCGTTCCGTTTAGCCGGTTCTACATTATAGTTGCAAGCCGATCGCAAGTTCGTTGCCAATCTCAGGGTGCTGTCCCATGATACGGAAATTACACCGGAACGGAACAGTGAGACCAATCAGATCTCTGCAATCATTACTCTACTTTCCTTTCTGCGATTGTGATTGGTCTCACTGTTCCGTTCCGGTGTAATTTCCGTATCATGGGACTCCAGTCTAAAGCCTTGTGTCCACGATACTAGAAATCGGTCCGAGATCTCGGATGAAGGAAAAATTGACCAAATACATTGGTCATGTGACCAAATTGCTTAAATGCGATTTGTTAATTCTTTCTTCATCCGAGATCTTGGACCGATTTCTAGCATCGTGGACACAAGGCTTAAGGTAAAGCCCATGGCACATAGAAAAACGTAAGGCCGTAAACGTAATCAGTAAGCGAATTGACCAATCACAGTTGAGAACGTAAGTGGCGGCCGCTTATGATTGGTCAATTCGCTTACTGATTACGTTTACGACCTTACGTTTTTCTATGTGCCATGGGCTTAAATGTTTGGGCACGGAACTATCTTTCTACTATTGTCCTGTTGGTCGAATTGTGTTGCAGGAGAGGGAGGACAGCAACGTATTCTTTAAAGTCAGGAGCCATTACAGAGGCATTATTACGCAGCAATACTACTGCGGTGCAAATTAAAATCGGAAAATTATATACATTATATTAGATACAAAATAAAATTGAGTAATATGGTTTCTACGTGTATTTTATGTAAGACTAAAGCGGGGAGCACAGACTTTTGCATAACGCATAAACCATATACATAAAGAATTTGATTGGTCCATTGACTCATGCATAAGAAAATGGACCAATGAAATTCCTTATGCACATGCTTTA
>NW_017280267.1:1736118-1743700 GCF_001594065.2 Cyphomyrmex costatus
GTGTGTGTGTGTGATTAGCGTATAAGCTGCGTGCCGACGTGTGTGTATGTGTATGTATATTATACCAAGGTACTTTCCATTTGATGACACAAGCGACACAATCGTCGTTCTATCTTTCTTGACATTCAAAAAGTGACAAAGATGGAATGACACTTGTGTCGCATGTGTCATCAGATGGAGAGCAACCCCAAAAAAGCGTTTGGTCGTATTGTTTGAAATTTCGAAAAAATGTGATTCGCATTCAAAAGTGAGATAAGCAGATATTTGGGCGTTGAAAAGAGAAAAAGCGAAGGCGCCGAGTGCAAAAGTGCAGCATGCAACGCGAACAGACCTTATGCCTGTATCACACTAGCGATTGGACATTGCGTCTGCGTTCGCGATTTCATCTTTTAACCAATCAGACGACTAGACCTGCTTGCCAGCAGCGCTTCTTTTTGATTGGTTAAATGACGCAGACGCAGGCTGCGTTCCGTTTAGCCGGTTCTACATTATAGTTGCAAGCCGATCGCAAGTTCGTTGCCAATCTCAGGGTGCTGTCCCATGATACGGAAATTACACCGGAACGGAACAGTGAGACCAATCAGATCTCTGCAATCATTACTCTACTTTCCTTTCTGCGATTGTGATTGGTCTCACTGTTCCGTTCCGGTGTAATTTCCGTATCATGGGACTCCAGTCTAAAGCCTTGTGTCCACGATACTAGAAATCGGTCCGAGATCTCGGATGAAGGAAAAATTGACCAAATACATTGGTCATGTGACCAAATTGCTTAAATGCGATTTGTTAATTCTTTCTTCATCCGAGATCTTGGACCGATTTCTAGCATCGTGGACACAAGGCTTAAGGTAAAGCCCATGGCACATAGAAAAACGTAAGGCCGTAAACGTAATCAGTAAGCGAATTGACCAATCACAGTTGAGAACGTAAGTGGCGGCCGCTTATGATTGGTCAATTCGCTTACTGATTACGTTTACGGCCTTACGTTTTTCTATGTGCCATGGGCTTAAATGTTTGGGCACGGAACTATCTTTCTACTATTGTCCTGTTGGTCGAATTGTGTTGCAGGAGAGGGAGGACAGCAACGTATTCTTTAAAGTCAGGAGCCATTACAGAGGCATTATTACGCAGCAATACTACTGCGGTGCAAATTAAAATCGGAAAATTATATACATTATATTAGATACAAAATAAAATTGAGTAATATGGTTTCTACGTGTATTTTATGTAAGACTAAAGCGGGGAGCACAGACTTTTGCATAACGCATAAACCATATACATAAAGAATTTGATTGGTCCATTGACTCATGCATAAGAAAATGGACCAATGAAATTCCTTATGCACATGCTTTATGCGTTATGCAAAAGTCTGTGCTCCCCGCTTAATGTAGGACCAGCTTTATGCGTCATGCAAAAGTGTGTGCTGCGGCCTTTATGTAGGATTCTCCATACATAAAGCACGTTCTGAATACGGGCCGTAGTCTATTGTTTCCAGAGGAACGATTGGCTGACTGGCTAAATGGTTTATACGGATCTCGCTCGTGGGGCCTCGGTGACGTCATCTCGTGTATGATTCGAGGTAGTTCATTTCTTATCCCCACCGTACATCATGGTAGCGACTGTACTTGACTGTACCTACACTACTGTTCGTTGTCCAGCTGACGAGTGATCATCGAGGATAATCGTCGTTGTCATTGACGTCTTTGTCGCGGATACCGGAGTGGGACCGCGTTCGTGCGTCCCTATAACGGAGTGAAAAAAAGAGGACGGCCTTCACGGGGCATAACAAAAGGCAAAGGACGAGAGAGAAACAACGGCCTCTCGCTCTCCTCGATTCTTCTCCCTCTACCACGATAGATCTCTCTCTCTCTCTCGTCTCTCAACCTTCTCCGTTTCTCTCGCACTCATTTGCGTTCCCTCGCTCACTCGCTCGCTCGCTCGAATGCAAACGTCGTAAATCCGGGATCTCGTAAGAAGTAATCCTCGTCTCGTCGTCCGCGCGTGATAGAGGGAGAGAGAGAGAGAGAGAGAAAAAGAGAGTGTATAGAGTGCTTCGTAAATCTGGTACGCGTACAGACGCGCGTGTGGGTGCCGTGATTTCTTTCGGAGCAGGTTCCTGTCGCGCGCAGACGGACAACGCGCACAAGGTACGGTAGAAGAAGGAGGTCGTCGTCGTCGTCGTCATCGCCACCGTTATTATCCTCGGCATTGTCATCGGTCGTACGCGTGATATACGCATCTAGACTTGTCGCAGAGGACAAGAGCGAGAGAGAGAGAAAGAAAGAAAGAAAGAAAGAGGGAGCGAGCGTGATCAGTCATCATCGTTCGCAGAAATTAACGGAAAGCCCATTCGTAAGGGATGTCCACCCCTGCGAGGAGGCGATTGATGAGGGATTTCAAGAGGTACTTCGAGTATATTGTTCGTCTTTCCGTTCCCCTCTCCCCCTCTCCTGTACGTCTGTTCGATCGGCATGACGCCATTGTAAGTGCAGTGGTTCCTGGTGCGCCCGATTTGATCCGACTCTGCGCGATCGAGGATCCCACACCTTCCGCGCGAACGTCACTCAGCCACGTTTATTATTAGAAACGTGTTCCCTCGCTTTCACCCTGCTGCCAAGTGCCAACACTCTCCCTCCTTTCTTTCTTTCTTTCTTTCTTCCACCTTTCCCGGCCCTTTAAAACAAACCGTTCTCCATCCTGTTGTCGGTCCATGCATTTAGTTGAAACAGTCTCGGTGAATCTTCACGACGATGTCACTTGAATAGGGATTCCTCGTTTTTGTTTAAAAGGTGTCCCAGAATGACCGCAAAATATTTAGTGTACTGGTAGGGCGGAATAAACCGAGTTGAATAGTCCTTTACCATTTTTCAATTTTTGTAATAGTTAACAAGATAATAATTACTAAAAATCGCCGAATATATTGATCTTTAATAATTTTTTATTCAAGTTATACTATTAATTTTACAAGAAAATAGCAAAAATTGTTTATTTTCTTCTTGTAGAATTCTGAGAATTTTTTAGTATCACATTTTCTTATGCTGGTAAAAATGGTTGCCAATAAAAAAATGCAGCACTAAAAAATTCTTAGAGCTCTGTAAGAAAAAAAAATAAATAATTGTTGTCTCTTGTTGTTTTTCTGTAAAGTTGATAGTACTTGAGTAAAAAATTATTGAAGATTAATATATTCGGCGATTTTTATAATATTTTTATAAATTAATATCTTGTTAACTACTGTAAAAATTGAGAGATGGAGGGCTTTTCGACTCAATTGAGTTTGCTCTATCAGTACACGGAATATATGGCTGTTATTCTGGGACATTTGTATGTACAATTCTAAATAAATAAATGTATTAAATTTTGATAAAAAAATTTATTTTGAGTAGTACATGTATTTAAAAACATAATATTTAAAATTTTGTATCACTTTGTTCAAGATATTAGATCATATTTAGTAACTATCCACCGATTGATACGTTTACTTTAATTAGACATCACAATTTTGATACATTTTTATAATGTTAGTATAAAACTAATATCAAGAGTGAATTATAACTTTTTTGTTGCAAAGATTAGCTTTATCATCACGAATTTTATGACAATATATTTGTGAATAATGTATCAATGTGTTTGCAATACAAGTATAATGTATACAAAACTACCACAGTGTTATTCATTCACAGAATAATGTTTTATGTATCATTATTTGCAAGACAGGTTCTAAAAGTTGTTATTTCCACAAAGATTACAGGAAGATCCTCCAACTGGTGTGTCAGGCGCTCCGACAGACAATAATATTATGATATGGAATGCAGTTATATTTGGGTAAGACGGGCCAAATGCCCATGATTTTTATTACATTTATTCTTTCATAATATTTCAAGGAAATGTCTTTGGTTAGATATATATATTTGTGTTTGTCTAACAAAATTTACTCCAACTGAAAATTTATACAAAAGAATGTTATATAGGCAACAAAATTTGTGTGTAATCTTCTTCGCTCATTTAATGTTAAACATTTTGCAGTTGATTTTTACTATTATTTCAAAAAAATCCATCAACAAAGTATATCTATAAAGTTATACCAATAATAAAATTTTACTTTATGTCACATAATAAATAAAGAAAATAAGATTAAATATATTTTTGCTCACACAAGGATATTTATGTATGTTTTAGACCACATGATACTCCATTTGAAGATGGCACATTTAAACTTACAATAGAATTTACAGAAGAATATCCAAACAAACCACCAACAGTGAGATTTGTTAGTAAAATGTTTCACCCTAATGTATACGCAGACGGTGGAATATGTCTGGACATACTACAAAATCGTTGGAGCCCTACTTATGACGTCTCAGCCATTTTAACATCTATACAGGTACAATCTTTTCTTCCTTTTTTATCACAAGGTATACTGTGGCATTTCAAGTAGCTGAGGACTGAGTTATGGAATTTCATAAATTCATGAGCACAATATCTATGTACATCCATTACTTTTGATGTCTTTTTCTATTATATATAAATTTTTTTTTCTCTTTTATAGCTTGATACATATTACTGTTATTAAATTTCCATTGCATAATTAAATGATGAAAAAGGATTATTTCAATATCGTGTGGCACAAGACACAATTGTAGCTTAGAATCATGTCGTAATATATATTTGCAAGTATATATTGCATTATAATATTTACATGATTTTATTCACAAATCTTGCGGAAGCCAAAAGTATTTTATATATTATAGCAATTAATAAATTACGAATATTTTAAAGATAACAAAGGTCCATTTTGGATTTTACGTCATTTTTCTTTTTTTTTTCGTTTTTATGTCTTGGGATGTGTACCATTCATTAAGTTATCTTATTTTCTGTAAAAATATCGTTTATATGTTTCTCATTGAAACGTCACTTCCAACAGATCTTTGTTATGTTAAAAATATCTGAAGGACTTCATTTTGTCTTAACAGCGGTTGCAATTCAGCAAAGTCTAATCACATGACGATTCTAATTTGTGCATAATATTTGCATATGTCTACATCCTATTTATGTATTACTTTTGATTATCCGTCAATATGCGTCATCTTTAATTTCTTTCTGATTAGAGAACGAAAGAAAGAGAAGGAAAAAAGAAAGGCAAAACACATAGATTGTCCTTTCCCTCACCTTTATTTACAGTTTGCGGCCATGCACATTGTAAAGAAAAGAAAGATAACTGAAAAACTATATTTCGAAATGTAATGAAGTACGACTTATGTGATTGCAGTCGCTGTTAAGTGACCCGAACCCGAATTCACCTGCCAACTCAATGGCAGCGCAACTGTACAAAGAGAACCGACGCGAGTACGAGAAACGAGTGAAGGCTTGCGTGGAGCAGAGTTTTGTGGATTAGTCGCAGGCGTTAAAGCGATGCTGCTATCGCGGTATCAATCAGCCACCAACAGCCATCAGATACAGGGGAGAAGAACGTGCAGCCTTACCAAGAAGCTAACGTTTAAAAAGAAAAACGAAAGGGAGAAAAAGGAAAACATACCTAGCATGTTTCTTCCTGAATGCTCTATCGAACTATGTCACGAACCGAATGTGCAACGTTAGACGGAATTTTTACGATGTTGAATAATAAATTATTATAAAATTGCGTATTTATTTATTTCGAATATCTGATGATACACGAAATTAGTTACTATATTAAATGTTAGAGTATAAAAAAAATACTTGGCTCGTCTTTTTTGTTTTCTTCATTTCCTTTTCTCTTTTCTGTACGAAAGGAATGTTTTTTTTTTCGGTAGCACAGAATTGTACTTTGAATTCTACATACACTTATATATACAGGGTGTATTTTAAAAAGGAATTAATCATATTACGCTATATCTGATTAAAAACTGAGTCGAGTGAAAATTCCTGTAATATTTTGCAATTTTCGCAATTTTTTTACCCAATCTATAAAATTTATATGTAAGGCAACTTTAAAAGTTGTTTAAGATGAAATCTTTTAAGATATTTCATGAAGAACACTGAAAGATACGTTAAAGTTGTCTTATGTGTCGATTTTGTTCGCTTATTTGATAATCTTTAGAAATTAATATCTCATCAACTATTGCAAAAATTGCAAAATGCATAGTTCAGGACTTTTCGGCTCAATTTTTAATCAGAAATAATGCTATATGATTAATGGGCGCTTTTTACGGTACACTCTTTACAACCTGGAGATCTTTCAGTTCTGTATTCGCTTATATATTCGATTTTTTCTCTGTCGAAAATTTAATAGTGTATCTGAATATGCTGAGGGAATTCGTCAACGATTTGTGTTACAGTCGCTTTTGGATGAACCGAATCCCAATTCGCCGGCCAACTCTTTAGCGGCGCAATTGTACCAAGAAAACAAGCGAGAATACGAGAAGCGAGTGGCCACCGTAGTTGAACAGTCTTGGCTGAATTTCCAAGAGAGTCACACGGAGGATCCTCGCTGACATTAAGTATGCCGCTTTTCACGATGCGTAAGAGATCTCTGTCGCAGCTTCTTTGTCCGATATAAAAGTTGTCTCTATATTATACATAATGATGATTCGGCCAACGTGTTCCATTGGAGCTGTATACGTAATATCCTTCAATACCTCGTGGCGAACATTCCGTGTTGATTGCAGTCTGTAGAAAAACATGAAAGGAATTTGCACGACTCTCACTGATGCAAAAAATATTAAAAAAAAATTTTTAAATAGTAGAAAAAAACGAAACGACGTGAAGTTGCACTATAAACGTATGTGATCTTTTACTTATAAGTAACGTACATACAATATGTATTGTCTTGCTCTTATAACTAGCCGTTAGGTACCCCTCGCGCAAAAGATACAAAAATAATATCCGTACGATGTTTCGCCATACGTTAATCTTGCAGGCAAATCGACTTACTGTTTTACAAATATAGACGAGCTTGAGGAAAATACAATTATGCTAAAGAATATGAAAGTTTGTAAGTCGCTTCTGGAAAGTCTACTTTCACCATGTAATGGCGCAAAATATAAGAAAATAGTGTGATTATTCCTCGTTTTCGACTTGGTATTTACCATTAGAAAGCTTGTATTAGACTGTAAATGAATGTCATATATTGAATAGTATCGAATTAATAAATTTTGCAAGAAAAACAATGTTTATAAATTTACTGTTTTTCCGTTGTGTTGTGATATAAATACTTATGTTTAATTATAAGAAAAAAATATATATTTAATTTTTACAGGAATAATGAGATTAAAAAAATAGAGATATATAAAATTATTTTACTGTTACAATGGATTTTTTAAATGTACTTTATTAACATGTTTCCTTCTCTATTACTATATTTTTGTGAAATGTTTATTTCAAAATAAATCTTCCGTTATTTTACAGTTATTTTGATATATTATTTTTATTTTTTTATTACATATTTTATAATTTCATACGGTATATGTACAGTTTGTGTAATTTTGTAAATAATATCGACGAAGAAAATGCAACGAGATAGATTTTTTGATAACTTGTTTAATATTGTGATAGCATTGTTTTATATATTTATATAAAACAATGTTATCATAGCGTGTTTATATATATA
>NW_017280267.1:1743786-1823716 GCF_001594065.2 Cyphomyrmex costatus
TATATATATATATATATATAATATATACATATAAACACGCGCGCATATGTGTATTTTACGCGCCCACGTACATTCGTAAATATTTATATATATATATATATACTCTCTTATTAATTTTTTTTATAATTTAAACAAAAAATATATCCCTTTGATTATAATTCTACAATTAAAAGTTATAATTTCACAAAGAAAAAACCAGAAAATATAACTCAAGATTTTGATAGATTATACTACAATTTAAATTCTAATCTACAGTCGAAATTAAAACTATCCTACAAAACTCTGGATTGGAGCTCATTTCAATATTCTTGTTATGACTTCTCCTCTTTTTCTTTATTGTATCTTTCTAGTTCTTTAAGGAATTGCGCTTTGGGTTTCATGACGTTAGGTCTATCACCGCGACATTTGGGACAAAACCATTTACCCTTAGGTTTCGTCGTTAAAGAAACACAGGAGAAATGAAACCATTCTATGGGACATAGGTCATTGTCGCAAAGGATCATTTCGCCATATGATATTTGATCGCACAAACAATAAGTCGGCTCATCAGGGTCTATAGCAAGATCATCCTCTGGTGGCGGCGGTGTATCCTCACGATGCTGGTTTTGTTGATTGCCTTGTCGAGATTTTCGCTTCTTCTTTTTACCAGTAGCTGTCGCTGCTGTCTTTTTCTGATTTCCATTGGTTGTATTGGATAATGTCGAAGATCTTGTTTCCGTCATTCCAACCATCATATCCATGGAATGAGCCGATTCTATCAAGGTTTCTGTTCGTGTTCTTCTGGCACGTTTTGGCTGACGTTCCGAGTTGTTTGCATGGCTTGCATTATTCGAATTGTTGTTTATATTTGATTCACGGACTGATTCTGAGCTTTCTTGTTCTTTTCCAAAGTCTGTGAGATAAAGCAGATATTGATATTTAGAATCAATTAATCTTTACACTAATTTATTAATTTCAGAAATTTCCAAAATATCATACCTGAATTTCGATAATCCACTTCTAATTGCTTAGATTTATTTTCTATGAGATCTTGCACTTGCTGAACAATCTGTAATTTCTCGTCTCCTATTTCCTGTGCTGCGATTAGAGCTTGCTGTATTTTCATCAATGCTCTTCTTTTATTTATAGGATCTGTGTCATTTCGAAACAACTCTTGTTGCTGATCCACTTCGTGTAGATATGCTATAAAATAAAATTACCAAGACAATAAACAGGACCCATATTTTGCAAACATCTATCAATAGTTGTCAGTGTTGATAACCAAGAACTATTCTACGAAAAAAAGGAGTTTTCATTGATTGTTTAATGATACTGACAATAGTCAGTAGACAGAATATAGTTCAAGCTATATCAACTAAGACATTTGAGTAAGTTATAATAATTATTATTATAATATTTATTTAGCTCGATTTAGACTGTTTTAATAATAATTTAATCTTAAAAAAATCATCAAAGTCACAAAAAAAATGCAATACAACTTTTTCTTTCTCACAATTAAAGGGTTTCCTCACAGATTTCAATACTGTTGCTGATATGGATTATTCTTCTAAATTCTTTTAAACAAGCAAATCTCAAATAATTTATGTCACTTACATGTCGTATCGATTCAAAAAAGATCTGAGTTACAATTGGATATTTTGCCAGATCAAACTGGTATATTTACTGTATTATAAAGAACATAGTTGTAAAATTAATCGTTCGATACTTAATTTATAGAATTTTTCATAACTTATATGACAGAAAAGATTGAAACAAAGTTGACAGTTCGGACTAACACAAACAGTAATGAGACATTTAACTCTTACCAAAGTCAGAAGTAAAAACAAAATACACAATTTTCACCGACGCTCCACTTTTTACCCATACATTAAAAATTGACTACTATTTTACACGAAATATAGGTAAATTAAATTATATTCATTTATAAAGATTTGTATTACTCTCTTAAATTTGTTACTATAAGATTACGTTTAATTATACAGTCTGGCAACTATGTTTTGTCAAAATTGTATAATTCTGACTAAATTTTATCACGAGGACACAAACTAACGTACATTGGTTGTAAACTATAATTATGAAGAAAGAACCAAGAAGAATAAGATCGCATTGTGGTTGTTGTAAGCGAATAACTGACAAATGTAATTTAGGTTAGTTTATTTTATATAACTTTAATTTTATACTGAAGATGGTTATATTATTGACCGAAACGTTTATAGATTTTATGTTATGGGGATATGACTAAATTATTTACTTTATAATAATTTATCACAAAGAAGAACTTGTGTGTGGTATTATGCTTATTTTATGAAATTGTTGTTTTTTAAAGTACACAACTTGAAACAAAGGTAGGTTATATTAATTTTATGTTTGAAAATAATAATAAAAAAAAAACAAAAGTCGGAAAAGGATAAATAGATAAGAAAGAAATAAAAAAAATAAGGAAGTGCTATGTTTCTGTGAATAAACTTTCATATAACGGGTCGAGAGATATGTCATTTTGTAAATTTAATTCACAAAATTTTGTTTCTTTATAAAAATCATTTCACAAATGATCTTGATCAAACTTACTTTGACAAGTGGCATCCAGCTCACGAAGTCGGGAGACGTGCCTCTGCAGGTCGTTTGGTAAATTTTCCACGCAATCCAAATAGTTTTCGATGTAGGTCGCCGAATAAAGTGCTTCGACCACCGCCTGATTTAACATCGCGTTCTTTTCACCCTTCAACAAGGAATAGGGAGAAGAAGAATGGAAGGCTCCATATACAACCCATGCAACCCATGTCACAGTATAGGTCTTTGCTCATGTTAAGAAACGACGCTCATTAGGTCTGTTCGCGTTGCTTGCACTTTTTGCACTTACCATCTTCGCTTTCTTTCTTTTAAAGCCGAATATACATCTATCTCACTTTAAGTGCAAAATTATTTGGGGATTTCATGCAACGCGAACAGACCTATTTTAGGCTATAGTACACAGCAGAAATAGCAGATGACGCACGCAACATGCACCCAACCTAACATAACTGAACACGCGCGCGCACCATACACGCCCTCGCGGCACATGCACGCACACACGCGCGCAATCGTAATGTTATTTATTTTTATTAATTATTATTATTTATTTTTGATTGAAAATTATACATTAATGATTTTTAAATATTTTATGTGGAAAAATAATACTGTCAAATGAATAGCATCATTACTTTTTCAGTTGAAAACAATTAAAAATCATTATTAAATATAATTTTTAATAATTAGGCTATAGTACACAGCAGAAATAGCAGATGGCGCACGCAACATGCACCCAACCTAACATAACTGAACACGCGCGCGCACCATACACGCCCTCGCGGCACATGCACGCACACACGCGCGCAATCGTAATGTTATTTATTTTTATTAATTATTATTATTTATTTTTGATTGAAAATTATACATTAATGATTTTTAAATATTTTATGTGGAAAAATAATACTGTCAAATGAATAGCATCATTACTTTTTCAGATGAAAACAATTAAAAATCATTATTAAATATAATTTTTAATAAAAAATAATTAAACATCATTTTTAACAATGTTAAATTAAGAAGTAAATAAAAAATATATATATATTTGAAAAATAATTTATTCAAACAATGTTGTATTAGATATATTATAATTATAAATATCGCAACGCACATAATAAAATAATTATAAAACTTCTAAAAATGATGTAACGCAACAATTTTTAGTATTATAAAATAGTTATACTTATCACATGAAAATAAAGAATAGGATTATGATAATACAGTATAACAAATAATCGCATAACGAATAGAAATAAAATACAATTCATTATAACGCAGAAAACGAAACTTCAATAGAATTTAGTGTCAAACTGACTGTGTTGAAATAATAAATGAAGTAAAAAAATAAAATAAAATTGTACAGTTGGACAAAAAGTTTAGGAATTATGCCAAGATAACTCTGAACTGCGTTCCGTTATTCACTGCAAGTACTGAAAATCTATAGTATACATAATGTGAACTTATAAATTTTCAGTTCATGCAGTGAATAACAGAATGCAGCTTGGTGAATATTTTTGCTATAGTATACGTAACATGAATTATACCCATATAGCACACTTTGGGTGCGGTCGAGTTACGAATGCTTTGAAGCGTTTGATTGACCAATCAAAAGAAAGAGTTACACAAACTGACCAATCAAGAAACGCTTCAAAGCATTCGTAGTGACAACTCGATCGTAGCCATAATCATAAGGTTTGTTCACACGTAACATACTATAGTATGTAGCAGAGAATCAAACAATTAAAGATTGTAAAACAGATTCCCTCCAAAATGCATTTCATGCGTTTAGATTATCATTATGGCCTAGTTTACATCGTGTACTTGATACGAGTAGTACCTAGTAACTTTCTATTGAATTATTTTAATTTCTGTGAAACCACGTATATATGAGTATTTAATTAATCATTTTGATGCATATTGTACCAATTTAGTACATCATTTTTTAAATAAACTGCTGAAATTAATGTAGGTTTTCCGCTTGCACTGTTCGTACTCAGCATCTTCGCTTTCTCTCTTTTAACACTCGACATACTTTTCTCTTGTTTTAAGTGCAAACTTATTGAAAATTTCAAACACAACAATCCATGTGAAGAAATCCATGAGTTTTGCTGGACGCTCGGCTTGCAGGTGCTCGTGATTAGCCGCTGCATTGACTCACTAGTGGCGTGACGTCATTCGCGATCGCAGCGCGGGCGTCCAATCGCGCGTCGCGACAGCATTTGATTTCCGAACGGCTGGGGGGAAGAGTCCTGGCTCATCCGGCAGAGTTCGGTCGGTAGTGCCGCAAATTCTTAACGAATCTTCGTTGTCTGTCCTTTATACGGGAGTTTGAGCTCGCCTCCGAGATGACGTCGACCAACACGTACCAAGGCCTCGCCGATAGCTGCCGTAAATCTAGCAAGTGAGTACCCGCCATTATTCGTATGTCTTTCGCTCGTTCGAGCCGGCGAAACCGAGAAAACATCCTTCCTGCACCACTCGTCGTCGGTAGGTTCGATCTTAGGGGACGAATTTCGTCCGTCAGCGGAGAGCGCGTGTCTCGTCAGCTTTTATTAGCGTCGTGCGTCAGTTGCTTTATTTAAATGACAATACGCACACGACGAGACAGTTTACTCCAGTTTGCTTACTTGTGTTCGATCCTTTTGCGTCGTTTAATTTTAATAACATCGCCGTTTAGCGCCAAAATTAGAAATGGAGCATACAGAAATATTATGCTTGTGGTCGATTTTAATTTAATTAAAATTATAATTCGAGTTATAATGTAAAATTTTCCGAATTTTGTTCTCGAGTTTCTCGGTTCGAGCTTATCCCGTGGATTTTAGAGTATTATTTTGTATTATCTGTTTATATTATAAATCTTTGAATGAGGTATATATTTAGACAATATTATATGTCATGCATTGACACTTTTGTCGTATATCGTCTCGTCGCTGTAGTTTTCTTGTAAAGGTATATTTGAATCGAAACTTGACGATTTCTTAAGATTTACTTTCTGTGGCTGAAGTGTACACTTTTGAAAGTTAAAGTGAGATAGAGGTAGAGGTTTGATACTTGCCGAAAGCGAGAAGAATTCAAGAGAGCGTGAAATAATTTTGCTGAAATTATTTCATGTTTTGGAACACTTCAGCGAAATTACCATTTCAAAAAAAATTTAAAAAATTTAATTTCAGCGATTTTTGACCAAAAAATTTATTTTTAACAGAATTTCAAAAAAATTTCAATGATTTTTCATTGTGTTAGCTGAAAAAATTTGTTTTCACTGAAATCAGTAAATTTCATTCAATAAATTGTCAGCGATTTTGTTGAAATGTTTCAAAACATGGAATAATTTCAGCAAAATTTTTTCACCAAAAAATACAGGAATAAAAAATCTTTCCTGTATGTTGCATTAATTCTTTGTCCGTCTCTAATATTATTGATTAAATATCACGTTTAATGTATCAATAGTAAGTTTTTGACGTAATTTATTTAACGAAAATAAATGTCAAATTTTTTAATATGGATTTTTAATATTTATTGGCATTTACGCTGTAAGACTTACAGCATTGACTACGTTCAGCAGAAAAAGCAGCTTTACAACAATTGTAAAATTCTTCAATATGGTTAATTTATACATCTGGATTCATAATCAAAAACAAAAACCAATTATATTGAAGAATTTTAACAATTGCAAAACGCTGCTTTCTCTGCTGAACTAAGCCAATTATTTTGAACTTTAACGCGGCCAAAAATTGATTTCATACAACTAAAACGCTACTTTTTATTCTTATTTTACATCTTTATTCACGGTTTACATTCTATTGATAAACTCATGAAGAAGTTCGCGAAGTCGGCGATAGATTGCGTGCAGTGTATTAAAAAACTATAATATAAAATATAATATAAAAAAGTAAAGCAAAGATTATTAGTGGAATAATTAGATTTTTATAATTACAGTATTTAATAAAAAATTTTAATAGATTGATAGATTAACAATATGATTTTTTAATGCAAAAGATAAATTAGTAAGTACATTTTATTACAATAAAATGAATGTCAGTATCGATGTTGAACAAGCAAAATAATGAAGACGACAACAGAATAATTTATATTTTGGTTTACATAAAGAATTTGGTTTATAATTTACTTTACACACGCATCCATCTGTCCCTTATAATTATTTGACTAAACAAAAATCTAGCAAACACGTTCTATATGTATGGTAACCATACGCCCTTTATTGTGTTATGTATAAAAAACAGTCCTTTATTTAGTTATCTTTTAAATTTATTTAATTTTTCAATACTTAATTTTGTCCACTATTTTCCAATATTGTCCTTTACTATCCTTTATTCTGACATTACGGGAAATTCCTTTCTAACTAGCGCTCCAATATTAATTTTTACAGAAAATACTTTACAGCTTTATATGCATCTAAACACAATTTATTTTTGTTAATTATATTTCTTAATTTTTTAAATGAAACTTATTCTAATATAGAGTTGTTTTCATGTTTTGTTATTTCGAACCTTTTATTATTTCAGATCAAGGGGTTTGTTCCAATACAGGCGAACTAGTTTCAAACTATCATAAAACTGCGCATTGTCTCAATTTGATTATGTCAATAAAATTTTATAATGCACAAATTCGTGACAGTCACAAACTGGTTTGAAAACAATGTAGGAACAAAGCCCTAAAATTTGCAGATTTGTCTTTTATTTTCTTCGAAAAACTATGTAGATCACAATACTTACATGTCGTAATACAAAATATTTTTTACTTCTATCTATTACAGCCGCGTTTATATTTACTTATCTTCTTTACTTTTTTTTTATTTATTATGTCTTATTGCTTACTATCTATTTCTTATATAAAAAATTTCAGACGTTTTATTCTTCTTCTCCATACCTACACCTTTTTACTTTTAATCCTGTTTTCCTTTCTTATCTCACATCCTTAAATTTATCTCCGTCCTTGCTCTTGATCTATTCTTTTTCCTTCTTTCCCCGCAACTTCCGTAGTATATTCCTTAATTGTATTTAATTATATCATAATATCGTATTTTTCCTTATGTTTCTTCTTATTGCTACCTAATTCTCCAAACCAATTTCTTATTCTATGATATTCTAACAAAGATAATTCCGTTTATTTGTCACATAAAAATTAACTATATATAAAAACTATTATTTATAAATAAACATGTTTGTTTAATTTAATTTCAGCTCGGTTCGTAGCCCTGTATTATGTTATTTTTTTTATAAAACTTGTGCATCAATATATTCTAATTTTAATTTTTGTTCACTTTTTAAAGTATTAAACTGTACACTGTTTGATATGAGAATCGGCATTAAGGTTATTATTATTATATTATATATATTATATTTTTATTTCTCCTCGGAACAGATTGTCTCGTTGTTTGTATTGTATATAGAAGTGGGACGCCTTGAAGATATATTAGCCATAAAAATTTTTCTCAGGTTTGCACGAACCTCTATATATGTCTCTATATAAGTTGAGTATCGTATATTTTAGTGACAGCATTATAGAAATTCTACGGTTTCACATGAAAGCGAACGAAGAAGAAAGAGAGAGAAAAAGAGATAAAGATTCTCCACAGAGCTTTGTAAAGTTAGTAAATATTGATGATAATAGGGGACCCAGCTCCGGTGATCTTGACAGTGACATACGTTGTCAAGGTCATGACTCTGAATGACCTTCAATAGGATTTTAGTTATCGCTCTTCGCGTTTAAAAGTTATTAATAAAAAAGTTCACTGATTTATAGGGTGAAACAAAGTCTATAATTGTACTGTCTGTTTCATATATGTCTTCGACCTTCCACGCGAAGTGAGGTTCACCTCACTTGTTCTTCTGCTCCAGAATTTACAATTTAATTGTTAGTATTGTAGCATATAGCAGAAATAAAGTGTTATTTTTTAAACTTTTCTTATTAATAACTTTCAAACGAAGGACAATCACCAATTAAAACTTATTAGAAGTTACTTAGGATCATGACAACATATGTCAATGTCAAGGTCATCAGAGTTGGGTCCCTTTTCGTCGACATTAACTGTAAAATCTTTCTGATTTTTTTATTTTCATTCTTTTTATGAAGTATATCTCGTTGTCATTATTTTGCAAAGAAACGAGCTTCACTAGAAAACACTGGCAGTTTTTCGCGTTATCGTTTAATCATCGCCGATGTAGCTCGCAATCAGTGAGATACTGCATATCCGCTCACATGTGTACAAACGCATACATTTATACATATAATATACCTCGCCACTGCAATATCTCTTAAATGATTCCATCAAATGCGATATGGCAAAGTTGATACCACGCCGAATTGCCATGCATCATAGTTTACATACGAGATATTCCACTTGAAGCTGCGTTCGAAAATACACACTGCCTCCAAGTATCATTCTATTCTTGTTATTCACCGAATGTTAAACAAGAGTTATACAAATTGATACCTGGAGGCGCTCGGTATGTATTCCCGTACGTTGCCTTAATAGTACATAGAATGTTCTGGACGATCTGCGTCTGCACTCATTTGACAACGAGGGAAGTGGCTTTTATTAAAAAGCCCCAAAATTTTAATAAGTAAATCAAATACGTTTCACTAAATAATGATATTTTCAATTTTCGGATTAAGCCGAGAGTAGATATATTGTAGAAACTTATTTTTTCATTAAAACTCATTTCAAATGTCTTTTAAAGATTATAATTGTACAAAAGTTTTATGTTCTTTAGTGTAGAATTTAAATCTGTATAATAAAAAACACTATGTTTCTCATTAAAAAAAATTTATTTCCTATCTGAATAATCTATTTCGTTCGGAGTTGAAAATGTAATTTACTCATCAAAATTTTTGTAATTTTTGCTGAAAACCACTTTCTTCGTTTTTAAATGAGTGACGCGGATGGTCTGGGACATCCTGTATGAAATATGTAAATAATTTAAACGTAGTTCAAGTGATAATGTGGTCTACATTCAAGTAGCGCAGCAGCGTCCCGACACATTACTCCTTATTTTCATTTAGATTTCTTCATCCCTTCATTTCGCTTTATTTAGGTTTCCGTTTCGTACACGCAAAGGTATATTGCGTTCCGCGAGATTTTCCCTCGCAATATTATCGCGTCCTGGTTTGCGTAATTATGCGTTGCTCGAGCTACGATGATTGGACAAGACACGAACCTCGTCGTGTCCCGATGTGTCGCAAGTTTTTTTTTTTTTTTTAGGGCGATATAACATATGGCTTATTATTTTGTATCGGATACGTGTACATATCCGATACAAGAGGGAAACGTAATAGCGTGTTGTTGTCGCTCGTAAAGATTATGGGCGCCATGGGTACACGCCCAATGCGAACGACGCCCACAGTATCGAGGGCTAGTCCAGCTGTCACACATGACTGAACGAATAAAAACGTGATATTAAATTAACAATGTGGTTTGTTGGAGGGCTCGATAGTTTCTGGAGCTCACTTTTAATTCTTACAATTATAATTTCCATTAATGTCATCGCTTTTTAACATTCAACGTAAATTCAATTACTTCCTAGGAGTATCATAGAAAAATTAATTAATGAAAGAGATTCATTGTTTACTCATTAAATTACAATTATTTTATAAAGAAACTTATTTGGTCGAAGCTATATAATTTGTTTTTATGTCTTTTTGCTTAATTCGGTAAACTGCGCAATAAAATTGTTTGGCGATCTTAAACCGTAATCACACTAGCGATTGCGCGATTGTGATTGACGACTGAGGATTATTTCTCAACCAATCGGAACAAAGCAATCGGTGACTACTTTGCTCTGATTGGTTTGAAAAGTAATCCACAATCGTCAATCACAATCGTTCAATCACTAGTGTGATTACGGCTTTAAGACGGAGTTTTAAACTAAAGTTAGAATAGTAATATCACAATTAAGTTGATAAATTAATCATGCTAATATTATAGGTATTCTAAACTTTTGTACAAATAATTCAATTAATCGTTATTTAAGATATAATTAGCTCGGTAAAGTGTTTTTTTTTATTTTCCTCTTGAGAATCCTAGTTTCGACAGTGCGCTTTTTGCCAAAGTAATTTGTTCGAATGCATCGAACGAATCCGCGGAACGTCGTCGCCGCGTGCGAGTAATACAAGCTCCAAGCTTGTGACTCATCGCGACTGCTAGCGTGCCACATAGAGGCGTATACATTTAGGGCCTCAAAACCTCGTAATTGCATAGGTACACGACGTTTCTGCCTACCCTTTGTTCGGTGTCCTTCGTTCAGCCGGTCATCTTCGTTATCTTTCTTCCTCTTCTTACTGACTGTCTCTCTCTCTCTCTCTCTCTCCCTCCCCCCCCCTCCTCTCTCTCTATTTCCTGACAAACTCGCTGCTGCACTGCACGCGGCGCGCAGGAAAGGCTTCTAACGTACATACACGCATTACGTACGTACATACACGTGGGGATGAGGAAATGACGTCGGCAATTTGTGGCGCGACGCCCGCGAATTCGTGGAATTCTGCAATCTCGCAGTAAGCGCGGTTTACTCGTTCGCAGTCGAGTTATAAAAAAGAGCTGTTAAAAGAGCGTTTGCTCGTTTTGTACAATTTTATACATCGATATTTATGAAAAATATTCATAAACTGTAAATATCAACGTTAAAGTTTCGAATGTACTTATCTCTCGTGTAAACAAATGTTTAATGTTAAGTTGTTCTTAATTAGATTGTATTTTGCCTATCAAAATTGCCAATAACGTAATAAAAAATATTATGTTGCAATTATAATGATTTTATTCACTAGATATTGATCACTAAAATTACAATATAAATATTCCAGTAAATTCGCTCACTTTTGTAATTTTCATCTCGTTTCGAGATCATACATAAAAGATCAGTTCTCTGATTCGATCGACACCGCAATGGATTAATCCACGTTTGAATTCACTACGATGAAATTAATAGTCAAATTATAAACTTACACTATTTAATAATCTTTTGATATTTCTGATATGTCACACCATCGTAAGCATGATTCAAAAGTTAACGGAGATTTAAGCGGAAGTACATTTTTAATTATCACGTTGTTTTCCTGCTTGGAAAAAAGAAACTATTACAGTTGAAATAAATTGTAAAGAAATATTAATTTCTTATCACTGATAATATAAACTTAATCGAGCAAAATCGCGGAGTAGAAATTTGCGGTTACAAATCGGCAACAAACATTAAGGAAATAGACTGACCACTCCGAAAGTGGGTTGAAATGTATTTTTAAGTAACCGCGAGATTTTGCACAAAAAAAGAAGAACAAGAACACACGGCGACACGGTCGAAAAGATAAATATAACCGCTATCGCTGGCCCGGTTTTAGCGTGTATTCCCAGCAGGAGAAAATTACCTGGTGTCCGTGACTGACGATGAGCCTAAGGGTAGAGCCTCAGTAGCTATTTGTTGGTTGACCTGTAAGGGCTTAAGACCCAGTCGCACACTCCGACTCCCGCGAAGTCGCATCCGTTGCGATACACCTGCCTCGGTTTATTCGCACGCAACTTTATTCTTCGTATCAACTATTTTTTTTCTTTTCTTTTTACAAAAAAATTCTCCTTTGCTAAACACGCGTATATATATATGAGGAGAGATGGACTTATCAACTTTCCTCTATACTAAAAAGAAATCGTATTGCGCGAAAATAAATTAATTTTACAAGTTTTTAAGCTACTCCAGTCATCACCCAGAAAACATGAAGTCGTCTAAAAGATGACTAAATATTGTTATAAAGATACTTTTCGGTGAAAGAATATACTCGGCGAAAAGATGACTAAAAGATGGACAGACGTCGCATTGTTAGTTTTCTTTATATCCTTATCCGTATGATAACTAAAGGATGACTTCTGTGGATATCATTTAGTCGAACTTCTTTTAGTTTTTATATTTTCGAACGTATGACGTTTAATAACTTCACGGGTCCCTGAATTAATTTTTACACAAAACTAAAGTAAAATTGTATGTATAACAGAGATGGGTAGTTCGCGAACGAACGAGTCAAATGAACGAATCTTCTACATAAACTAGATGAACTAGTTCACAACTCTCAAACTAAGTAGGTCAAATTAAACTACTTTGACAAATGCCAAACTGGCAACTGAGGCCAAAATATTGTTAACCAGAATCTCTAGAAAACAAACTCCTATCGGACGTCGTATGTCGGATGTCGTACGCAGGGTGATGGTGGATTCATACTGGATTCGACGTGCGCCGTACGACATTCTGCAACCAATCAGAATGTAAGATTCTTTATAGGCTGCGTTCCACATAACGCTCGGAATTCCGAATGCTCGCAAGCATCGGTTTGTCCTTGTTTAACATTTGATAAACAACAAGGATAGAATGATTCCATGAGCATTGTGAGCGTTAAACGGAACGCAGCCATAGTATCTGCTTTTCTATCTCGATGACTGTGTTCTAAAATTTACTACTAGGGGCCCTAATTTTGAAAAATACGTATACAAAAAACTAGGGAAATACTATAGTACGCATATATGTAACATATACAACAGTGATACAACGCATGCGGAAAATTTTTGAGCGAGTAGTTTGCGACGATCTGTCTTGATGAACGGATCTTTTCAGTGAACTGGTTTGTCTTAATTCACTAAAAAGAAAAGACTGTTTCTCCCATCTCTAATGTATAATATACTTGTCATTAATTTTTATCATAGTTTCCAACAATATTTTATTAGTGTTCATTAAAACACGGATAAAATTCTCATAATACTGCATCTTTTAATTATTTTGTCTTGTATGGTTTTCGAAACACGTGAATCCCACCACATCCATCTAGTGGCAATTTCGCGTATACTGTTCGCAGTAACCGCGAGATGAAAAGTGATGAAAATATAAAATAAAGGAAAGGTATCTTCTTTATGTAATAGGAAAAGATATCTTTTAGTCGATTTTTCACTTTGCCGAAACGACAACCATAAAAAGATGAAGTCTATTTTAAGTCGTCTTTTCGATAAAATTAAAAGATGTCTTTCTCGTCGAAAAAATATCTAAAAATAATATCGTTTTGACGTCTTTCAGACATCTTTTCAGCTATTCTTTTAGTATTTTGTGTTGTCTGGGAACATTATGCATATAAAGTTTTATGTACGAGCCTTTCTATTTGTCACACTTGAGTTAATTCAAGTCAACATGAGTATCGCTACAACCATGCGAATGGAAAATATCCATTATGCGTGAGAGGATTCCTTGCATCTTATTCGAAATTTTATTTAGCTATTAGTCTGTTCCTGCGTATGTACACTTTTTACACTGAGCATCTGTTTTCTTTCTCTTCGATATATTTATCTCATTTTTAGTATAAAAGTGTAAGCAAGGCGAACAGACCTTAGGTCGGAATCAGACTACGCATTAAAGATTGAGATTGAAAGATTGAATTTTGGCTAATCAGAATAATAGGAGCTGAAATTCCTTTATCATCATTGATCAAATTTTAATTTTCAATCTTCAATCTCTATAGGACTTGTAAGACCCAGTGCGCAGTTGCACTTGGAGCCGCCTCTCTTCCCTTCTCTCTCGTTCTTTTTTTCTTTTTCTTGACAGGTATATACATACCTGTCTGGAAATCGCGCGCAACTTCGCGCCGCACCTCACTGCCAATCCACCATCGGCACCATCAGTATTTCACGATCGTGTGCAACCAACAGCGGGCGACCGACCGACCGAGCGTGGACGTCACCTCTCTCTCTCTCTCTCTTTATCACTCTGTTCACGAGTTTCTCGACTTTTCGGAGGTGGCGCCTCCACTTCGCGCTCGCGGCGCGCACGTCTTTCTTCCCGCAGGGCGGCCTCCTCTCGCTCTCTCACTCACGTTCCCCCGGCCTCTCGTGTCTCATTCCGTCTCGCTCTGCGCTCTCCTATCTGCGCTCGTCACTCGTATACGACGTGCCGAACCACGCGAGACAGAAGGAAAAAGCACGACTGCGCGTCGTGCGTGACCCAACCCAACTTGACAATTGACCCGTGTCACTCACGTTTGCGCGTGTGCCGGTACGAACGAATTTCCTTGCGGGTACACGACTTCCTTCACAAGGACGGTTTCCACGCGACAGTTGTCCGCTCCGGTGTGTTTCGAGGTTATCGAGTGAACAGCGGTTATTCCAGGAGAAGGAAGATGTGGGCCGGTCAGGACGACACGCAGAGATTTAAGACCAGGTGTGTGCTCCTCTTCCACTCGAATTCACGCGTGCACCCGCGAGAGCATTACCTCACGCTTTTCCGCTCCATTTTTTTCTTTACAAATGTTTCCGACATAAATTTAGCCTTGCGCCTTTCTTTGTACACACTAGTTGGTTGGACGACCTAGTGTGATATCGAGATAGTTATCATGCGCGTTGTTCGTATCCATTTCAATCCTCAGCGATAAATTCGGAGTAATAATTTATATTTTAAATCGGAGTTCGACTTGCAAATAAATTTATTTGCAGCATATTAAGATTTCTTAAATAAATTTCTTTAATAAATGCCTCCTAAGGATCCAAATTTAATTATAATATTATATATATTATTATATTATTTTTATTAGATTATCATTATAATTAATATAAATATTATTAGAAATAAACATAAAAAAAATTAATAAATTCAATACAAGGATTCTTTATGTCAATAACAATATACATAATAAAAAGGGGCACATAAGAGTCAATTCTTCTTGATAATAAAAATGATTCACATTAGAGACATGTATAATCTTTTTTTTTATATATCCAATTATATTTCCTTCAGTCTCTAATTATAACGTTTTTATTATAAAAAAAAGAATTGATTCTTACATGCTCATTTTTATTGTGTACATTGTTGTAATATTATTATTATATTATTTTTGTATATTACTTAATTTTAATATTATTTTTTTAGCTGCGTTTTTAAGCCTGATAAAAATTCAGTAGTTATTTCAAAATGACTACCCCAATATGGTATAAATGTTCATATATTAAAATTCACATTGAATTATTTAAACATCAAAGATCTAGTTTCGACCATTATGAGCCTTTAATTTCTATTTCTTATTAATTGTGTTCTCACATTATGATTTAATAAAATTTTTATTGTTTATATTTTAATATTGAGCAAGAATCTCTGCAAATTAAAATGCTTTGATAATTTTCATAAAAAATTTCATAAATATTTAGAATTGATTGATGGAAAGAATTTTTTTTATAAGTGAAATAATTTTTTGCTGATGTTTGGTAATTTTGATTTTATTATTTTTTTATTATATTTTTTTAGCACTCCCCGCTGAACAACTTGTGTTTGACAAGGGTGCGTGAAACATGCGCATGCAGGTTCCGTTTCGATCATGCTTCCTTTCCTGTCTTTCTCTACCTCATATCGATTGTATGTTGGACTACACTGTAATTGCATGACAATCGGATTGCAATTTTAATGATACAGTGTTCAGCGTATATCTTTCTAGGAAAACTATTTAAATTTTACAATTGTCACGATTGCTCATATCGCATGTGAATCACGCATCAAAGTTTAAGTGCAGCTATAGTAACGAATAAAAAAATTCACGATTGAATTTTTCATTGTATTTTACTTTTTAGTGAGGATATTTATGTGATCTTTTGATATGTTATCTAAAAGCATACAAATTATACACAATTAAGAAGATTTAATTGTGAAAAACATAAAGTAAATAAAATATAAAAATTTATTTTTTTTAATTTTATAATGTACAAGTTTTTTTTAATTTTTATATCTACACACAGAAACTTAAATTAATTATAGAGAAGCAATTACAATATAAAAATATATTATAAATATTTACAACGTTAATCTCAAGTTACCGTGAGCTTTAATTACAGTATTATCTATGTAGCGTACTATCAATTAATTTATCTATCAGAGTGAAAAAGATACTAAAACAGTTTCAAAAATATTACTGAGTATGACCAACTCTTTTTAATACTTTTTAAAAATAGATATTATGGCTAAATTATAAGTTATATAATGAAACATTTGTACAATTATATATTTATATAACATACTAATCATTGTTTTCTATTAATAAAAGTTTCTATTAGTAGAGAATAAATAAATATTTAATTTATTTTAACAAAATTAATAAAAATATAAGGAACCTCTAAACAAACTTATATTGAAATATAAATAACCGACCTTATAAGTTATGACCCAAGCTTTACGATTTTTTCTAATTTTTTTGCTAAATTACGATTTATTAATGCACAGCAATACACAATCTGTTAAATTTATCGTGTAATTATTACAAACAACGTAAGGCATACTAATTTCGAATTTCATTATTTAATATAATTATTAATGAACGCCATTATAAACCTTTCTTTACGGCGTGATGGAACTCTCAGAGTCCCACTTCTTTCCGCTTAGTTTTTAATTATTTTGATGGACGTTAATTAAATGTTCTATAATTTCGATACCATTAATTAAATATTCCATAATTAAGATTAATTAAGTGCTTAACAAAGAGAGGCTTGTAAGGCTCGGATTGTCAATTGTCATACTTAATAGCGGAAGTAGAGGGGATACTCGAGATTCTCTCGCGAGACAAATCCCCTGACTGATTAAGGGCGTCAAGGCGAACGGGAATCGAGTACCAATCCAGTTTCTATTTCTGTGAGACGCCTGAGAATAAGAAAGGCAGTTGCCGTTGCGCGAAAGTATGTAGCCGTACAAAGGTTAATACCGGCGCAACAAGAGTAACATGAAACATTCGCCTGAAGTGTTTTCACTATCTCATACAAATCGCCACGCGTAAAAGGATTCATTGTGTCGTATACCACGAATCTCAGTTGTAGAAAATATGATATTTTCCGCACCTGTTTGCTCAACAAAGCATGAGACACCAATTTGGAAATTGTGATAAACTGGATACGAAAGATATCAGTGTCTGCATGTACATTGAACTATGAGTCACGATTTATGAAATACGAACAAGTCAATTGAAATAACTAATTATGAAAAGTAAATGCATCGTAAAGGGAGATTGGTAATATGTCTAATAATAGCGAAAAATATACACTCTCTTGCAGTGAAAAAAGTGAAATATTTTTACTCTTTTTCAAAGGTGATTGTATTTTCACTTTCTTGCAGTGAAATTTCAATGCAAGACAGTGTCTCAAACGTGGAAATAACAACTAATATTGAAAAAAATGATCATAATATTTTATTTTTTTAATAAGATTATTGAGTAATGTTACGCTATTAGTTATATTAGATTTACAACCCATCCTCAACCCACCGTTTGTTGCGAAATTTTCGTTGCAATTATATCATTTGATAGAGCAAAGTTTCAGCTTTAAGAATCAGATTTCTTAACTGCGGTATGATGATTTTTAACAGAGTTATGAGCAATTAAAATCAGGAACAAAAAAATCGTAGGAATTTAAAAAAATGATTTTGTAGCGAAAGTTTCAAGCTTTTACAATAGATAGTCGAAAATGTTTTTAAATTTTTTCTTTTTTTGTACACGTGAAAGACTCACAAAGTGAAAAGAACATTTTTATCTTTTTCAGCTCGTAGTTTTTTTATATGGTAAAAATTCCAAACTCACAGAAACTCAAGAAATATAATAATCTTTCGAAGGTAGAGATTTCAAGCTTTAAAACCCTTTTTTTCAATTTAAATTTTGTTTATTTTTAATGAAAATATTGTGAAATAAAGATCCTTTTATATATAATATATGGTATGTAAAAAGACTTTCCCGAATTCAATAATAAATAAACAAGCGCAAAGTAAATCAGATGGAGAACTTGCGGATTAGTGGTACTTCTATACGGATTTTAAATTTTGATATTGCGAATACTCGTCGATTATTCTCGTGCGGAAAAAGGGGAACGCTGTTGATTAGTCCACGCGACCAACAATTCCGACATGCATGTCTCATTGACTTCGTCGTTGTTTCCTCCATGTCTTAAGCACGACGTCTAATTGCTGACAATTTCAAAATGAGTATCGCTTGAATCGCCTCGAGTATATTATCACGGACAATGAGCCGCGTGGGCGTTTAGTGTGGATCTCCGCCGGGTATAGACAGCATTCGACTGTCTTATCAAATCTGCCGGAAATGTCAGGCGTTATGAAAAATCCTTGTTGTAATATTCGAGACAATTCGAGTTAAGATTTCGTTTAAGGCTTTGTAATGCTTTTCAAGAATATCCAATTATCACTTTTTAACTAGTAATAGCACAAACTATTCGTTCTCTGTTTTATAATTATATTAAATAAGATACAGAATTAACTATGATGTAGATATATATAAAGTGCATGATAATGGTAATGGTTCCAGAATAATGGAACAATCCAAAGGAATAATTAATCAAATTTTTATCTTAAAGCATTCATGTTATTTTTTATCTGTGGGCAATTTCTTGATTAACTTAAAGAACAGCCATGTTCAACGATTGCGCATCTTCGAGAAATGATATACCTTACATTCTTATATCGTGGGATTAACTACATATTGTGTTAGAATTTTTGTTTTATGATAGAAATGCTATCGAAGTTTATTACGAATTTGATTGGAATTACTGAGATATGATTTGGATGTTGCAGTACAGGAACTTAAGCTTATATTCTATTATAAGGGCGAGATCACGAGGTCTTGCATAACATATAAGAAAATGAATCGATCAAAATCCTTCATTTCCTTCCTTCTTATAAAATAAAATCTGATTCGTTGATTTTTTTTATGCTTTATGTGTTGTACACAAGGCTTTAGCCTTAATGACGTATAATGATGGTATGTATCATTGATGGTATTACATTGTTATGCTGCAGCAGCTAATCTTTCCTTTCAATGTAACGAACTTAGATTTAATGTTTTTTGTGGTTACTTAGGATACGTATGAGATAAAGGTACTCTGGATTAGACAGGCTACGCATGCCTGTTAAGCCAGTCCTCTCCTAATATATTTTTTTTCCTGCCAAGCCGGGTTCGAGCAACTAATTTCGCACTCGGGACCTAATTAGCATTTAATTAGCACCTAATTTTGAAATAAGTTAGAATTTATTTAGCGCTGGTAGGGGAGGGGGCTAACTTAACAGGCATAGGCTACGTATAGTATGGTTCGCCTTTTGATCATGTATGCAATCAGTGAGGGACATGATCGTGTCTCTTGAGATTTTCATTCACTCTGATACGACACGATGCGTGGATACGTTTTGTATGAATATATCTTCGCTCGTGCGAAGTGCGATATAAACGTGAACGTAGCGCATTGTCATCGCGGTATTCTATTGCAGTGGTAATGTCGCTTTTACTTATACAACTCGTTTGACCGATCCTCTCGTATATATTCTACAATAGTACGGTCATTCGATCGATTTTAAAAAGCTCTTCTTCTTCGGAGCATGTACTGCTTTTTTTTCATATGTATTTCGCTTATGAGAAGAAAATATCGATATATGACAAGTTCCGTTTGAAGTATTTTCAATAAATTAAACGAATCTAAAAGAGATATACTCGTATTTGTCAGCAAAATCATTGCTTTGTAAATTCTGCGAATATTTTCTATTTTTCTCTGCTACATACTTAAAATTGTGTTCTGATGAAATAGATCCCGAATAAGACGTTTGTTATATTATTTAGCATGATAACATTTAATGTGTACGCTTTGATAATTTCCTGTTGATATCATACGCCATTATTAATAAATATTTATGCGTCGACTGCGTGCACTGGCATCCCGTAATACGCGCAAGAAATGCGAAATGCGTTAGTAATATTTGCAAGAAACGCGCCACTGACAGCTTAATAGTATCTTGCCGCTTTCGATAAGAGAGAGGGAAAGAGACAGAAAAATATGACTTATTAAAACCTTTTCATAGTCATTACATAAATGAGTCTGGCAGTATTGCATGCCATATGTGCGTCTAATGAGGTTGTTAGATTATTTAGAGATATCCTGCAACGAGAGTGCGTATATTCTTCATATAAGTATATCGTATTCTCATTTAGATGTTTTTAATAATTATTTTATAATAATGTTGTTTAGCACACACGCACGATGTTTATGTTTTAATTAGATCGAGCTGGTGATATTTTGTATTTGTGCGTAATCGGCATTTAACATCAAGAGTGTTAAAAAAAAAAGTGATAGTTGCGATGACTCCGCAAGGTTAGGCTAAGAAAATAATATATAGCAGTCATGGGAAAAAGGAAAGGACGAAATGATGAACGACATCTTGCTGTTGGTCATTAAGAGAGGCGGAAGTTGCGGAGAGTGCATTCGACTCTAGAATTAAAATCGCGCGGTACTTTTCTTTCTATCTAGGGATGTGGTGAAATTACATGGAAAAATGGTTTTGCTGAGATATTTAAAACTTAGCTAGATACAGATCTGCAAATAATTTTATTGGATATGCACGATAAGCAATGCTGTAAAAAATGTTTGACATTCTACTAGTTTTACCTACTACATAATTACTTTGACAGTCCAACAAAATTATTTTCGGATCTGTATATCTAACTGAATTTTTAGATATACCTACTTTACCAGTACAAAGTGAACATACATAAAGTGTATGCAACTTTCGGCCGATTTTCGAATCAATAACATATATAAAACAAAAAATATAAAGATACATAAAATAATAAAAAATATTATTTTTTGTACTTTTATATTTATTGTTGAGTTACTGCGTTAGAATTTCGTATTTCTGAAGAGAGCCTGAATAAAAAGCTGAAACATATTAAATTTGTATCTAATTTTTAATTTTTGTAGCGCTAATTTTTAACTTTTAATATTGTAAATTTTATACTAATGTATTATATTTGTTTTTATTTAAGAAGATATCTTTAGGATTCTCAAGAACTGTCCTATCTGTTTAAGTAACTTAGGGCCAATTTCACCAACGTCGGTTAAGCTAACTGACGGTTAATTCCAATGGAATTATCCAATCGCATTTGTCTTTGACCAGAATGAACCATTCACGATTGACACTTTAACCGTTGGTTAGCTTAACCGACGTTGGTGAAATTGGCCCTTAAAGATAGTTCGGACATTGTGCTCATTTAATATTCTGCCTATGCTGTTGTTTAACATATGGAAGGAAGAATACGGTTCTTTTGTCTAGTTGTATGTCGGTATCTTACTTGTGTATTTATTGATTAATTTAGGTCTTTTATCATGTCCGTTCTTCTATAAGGCTTATTTTATGTGTTTGAGTTCTGTCTGTAGGTGTTCTTTATCGGAGATAGTGATGAGTTTATTGAGTTTATTGTTGACTGTTTCTATGCTAGATAATGCTGCGACTCAGTATGTGGATATCTATTCGTGTGTGTTGGTTTTCTATACACTTGATGACCTAAGGTACCGTCAATTTTTTTGGTAAACATCCAAATAGGGGAGTTTTCCATTTTCCTTCATGGTGAAGCGGATATTAGGATGTTGGTTATTAAGGAAAACAAGAAATTTACGGAGTTCAATTCTGCCGTGTTTCCAAACGAATGTATCGTCCACATATATATCGGAACTAGACTTCTGGTTTTTTAGCTTTGCTAAAGACTACCTTTTCAAAATGCTCCATGAAGATGTTAGCAATTGTTGGAGAAATTGGAGAGCCTAGTGCCGCTCCTGAAGTATGTGTTCATAGAATTGATTGTTATAGGAGAAGTATGTGGTTGTTAAGTAAAGTGCTCTATTAGAAAGAAAAAATCGGTGGACACTTTGTGTGAAAACTTTATTATATGTTTAATGTCTTTGATATAGGGATCTGTATGAAGAGGGATTTTACATAAAAACTGACAAGCATGTTCGTGGGTTGTAGTCGGACTTTTTGGATTTTCTGTATGAAATCAATTGAGTTGATGATGTGTGTTGCCATTGTGTCGCGCTATGTTTGAGGCTAAATTTTGATAGACTGTTCCAGATTCGATTCCATCACCATCATGCGCAACGAACACTTTACATTCTTACATCACGATCAAGCTAGTTAACGCCTTGCACGCTTAAGGCGCGTTTATAGGACGCATTGCTCGCAGCGAATCCATTAATCTTGAGCAGACAGAAGGGATGTTTATCTCGATTCATTGTTGATAGTCGCGCATGTGCAACATGTGCGCGGCCGTACGCGAAAGCGCATCATGGTGTGCACACACGAAGAAAATCATTTGCCCGGGGAAATTTACGGTTGATCGTGCGATTATGTGCTAACGCGCGCGTTCCGGTGGAACCCCGCGAAGCGGGATGTTATTGTAGTACATCCCACAAGCGGAACTTACACGTACGTTGCCTTACACTTCCCCTCCGAATTCGAAACGCATACCTTTTGTCTCATCGTTGTCAATTCGCCAGCACAACTTACCACAAGGAACTCAAACATATTTTTCTCGAGTTGGAAATTAGTTTTCACCATTATTATTATTTTCTTTATGTATGTCACATTTTCCCTAGAACGTTGCTGGAATGAGAGCAGTAAATGATATATTTTCTCGCAATACAGTAATGAAAGATAAATTTATGTATTTTTGTTTTATGAATACACGCGATGAACTTTTCTGTCATAAATTACAGATACAAGTACGGTTGCATGGTTTGAATAATACTTCAAAGCTGTAAAGAAAAAATCGTTTTATTTAACTTATTTAATTTAATTTATTTATTTAGCAAGGAATTTTCTCTACACGTACATACACACACATACAAAGTTTTTCATTTTTTAAAATTCTTTTTACTAAATTAAAGATTATTTTTTCTAAATTCAACTACTCAATAAAATGGAAGGATCACTTGTTTTACCCTGCAAAAATAGGCAAATTTCAAGATACAATAACTTCGTCAAAAATAGTCGTATCAAAATGTTTAATAACAAGATGTTTTGAGCTTTTAAAAGCTCGAAATAAAAAGAAAATTATACAAATAATTTGTAATTTTGAATGAACTGGTGAAGCACTTTAAATTTTCAATATTTTAAATTATTAAAGAATGTTAAGCACTTAATACGTCGATTCAATTCTTCTCGAGGAACGACTCGTCACGGCAATTTATTCTTCTCGTAGAAAGATGTGTACGTTGGCGGGGAAACATTCCAACGAAGGTGCTCACGCGATCATGGTAGAGACTTAATGCAACTTGATTGCTCTTAAATACGGTACGTGCAAATACCATTCAGTACAGTTTCTCTTACTAGTGTGGCGTCAAATGTATTTTTTCCCTCTCTTTCCTTTGGCAGCACAAATTATTCCAATATTAAGTTCAATTAATTTTGGTAAACAAGAGGCGGTTATTATTATTATTATTACATATTATTCTGTTTGTTATTAAAATGCTATTAGTGAATTTGAGAGTAGCTCCTCTCCAGGATATTTTATTAGATTATTCGAAAAGTTTGTTTCAAACTTCTAAGTGAAAAGAAATTTTTTTTATCTTTTTCAGCTTTTTTATATGTAAAAATGACCAAACTCACAGAAATTTACAAAGTATAGTAACCTTTCACACGAAACTAGCGATTTTAAACTTTAAACCCTATTTTTAAAATATGTTAGTAATAAGGCTAAATAAATTTAAAAATAATTAAAGGAACAGGACTACGAACCAAAACAATTTTTGTTGGCTTATTTTTAAATTTAAATTTCGTTTTTTTACAAAGATGTGTATATATATATGTATTATAATACAATTTTCAGCTAGAAAATTGAAATAAACTTTCCGAACAACCTGATATTAGGGAAAGGCGGAACCTGCACTTGCAGCGCATCACAGTGCGACTTAAGACGTGTTAATCGTAATGCTATACAATTACACGTTTGTTCGTAAACGATTTAAGCTTAATGGTCGATTTACATTACATCGAATTACATTCATTAAATAAGAAAAAATTGGTTCTGACTGTTCCGTTTTAGGATTTTATACGCTTGACGCCATTTCTAATAGCGCGCCCGCATTGCGCTTAACGCGTTACCGTTAGCCGCTAATTGTTCAATAAGATGTGGACTAGTATCTTAATGATCCCGCTAAACTCTCGTTTGTAATGTATGATTCACGGTAATTTTAATTGCGTCCCTCTAATAAATGATGATCGGCAAGAACTAAACAGTTTTTTAGATGTACCGTTCTAATTAAAATTATACATCTGATTGTAAATAGTGTCTGTAAAGCATTTTATAGCAAATTATGGTTGGACGCACTACTGCGCATGTTGTATATTAAAGTTGTTATACATTGATTTAATCTGGATATAAAAGTCAAATGTGCAGGTATTATTACATATATTTATTTTACTTAACACAATAAAATTGAAGATTTTGCCATTTAACCTATATCTATATTTAAATATATTAAACACATATATCTTTATTTCAATTTGCCGTACGACGGTAAATTTAATATGTATCAGTGCACTCTGAATACATCCAATCGAATTCGAATTTGTTATTAACAGTTTATTAATTACGTAATAAAATTCTTTAAAAATATGTGATGGTTTCCGAAGTAATTTTATGTACTGATTTTGATCATAGAATTTTTCTATCACATTAAGCTTAAGGAGAAAAATTGGTCAAAATAATAAAAAAATTACAATTTTTACTATTTATTTATTTATTTATTGTAATTACATTACATTATTTTCCAAAAAAATACTGTTGAGGTTTTTTCTCTTTGTGAATATGATTGGTTTATACATTTAGATCTTCGATACTTCGAGATACTGTAGCTTTTATTTATTAGAAACAAAACCTTTTTTGCTATAAAAATTGCTGCCACAATTTTACTTAGAGCCTTTTTTTACTTCAATTTATTCAAAATTTTTATGTATACATTCAATGAACGTCATTGTATTTAGTGTGAAAAAATCTTTAGGAAAGTACCATCGCACTTCGGAGAATTAATACATTATAATAACTGAGAATTAAAAAAAAATTCACATTTTAAATAAACAAAAATCTGGGAACATTAATAATGGCAAAAATTTTTTTATATAGTATAATACATAATTTTGTTTTATACGAGAGGAAAACTGAATCTTTTATGAAAATAATGCGGTAAGTCGTTCACGTGCATATTATTTTTGTACATATTACAGTTTCTCTCGGAATTCCTTTGTGTTAACAAACTTGTGCTTCTGCAATATCACGAGCATCCGTTATGACAGTGGCGGCGGCAGCGATTCAATAATTTATGACCATTGCACGCTAATGATTCGTCAAATAGCATAAATAATGTCTACGACGACATACTGTGCTTGCGGGTCGTAACATTAATCTTACGATTCCGGAACATGCGAAAATTACGTACGTGCTTGCCGATTATTTACGACACATAAATCACGCCGATCTTAATATACTCCGTTATATTGTAATATTACAGCTTAATGCTCGTTTTACACATACATAATCGCGCACCGCAGTTTTCAAGTTTCTCAATAGGGTAATTATTTACGATAGGATTTTCTTTGAATTTTAATGTTGTTTTCTTGCAATCTTTGTTTGACAAAAATCTTTGTTGCCACTCCAAGATCCATTTTACAATACCAGTATATTACCTCGCTTACTTAAAGAGTTACTTAGTTACCTAAAGATTAAAGGTTACCAAGAGGTTCATCAACGAAATTTATTCATAAATTTTTTGCTAATCTTTTTAATCTTTAAGTAAACATATATTGTAAAAACGGATCTAACAGTGATAATTAATAATGGAGAAAAATCGAAAATGTGTAACCAAAAATTAGATAGGTTTGGTTAGAACATTTTTATTGGGGGTAGTATAATTCATTAATTTTAAATAATTACAATTCAAAAATTATTGTTGCCTCAACATTTTGGAATTAGAATTTTTGTCTCAAAATATTCTTGGAAATGTTCCCTTAAGTGTTGTTTCGGGACATCCTATATAACAACTTATTGATTGTTTTGATTGTTATTATGTTTACAACAGTGAAACTGTTAGTACAGTTATTTATTGTTTATCAATGTTTTCATGTAAGTTTTCAGTTTATTGTTTAATTTAGTATTTTACAATTATATAGCTTAATATATTTAATTATATTTAACTATAAATAATACATATAATGAAATGACACAGTAAACTGGACATTGGTTACGTTTACACCGAGAGATTTATACGCGGCCTGATTTACTGTGCGACTGTTCCCAGATTATAGGTCTAGGTTCCAAACATTTACACCATAAGCGACCTCTGGGCCCATATTCTGTACACATCTACCGACAGGAGAAAAACATGTTTTTCATTTTTATCAAACACATTAAAGTATTAACGTTTTTTTAGATTAAAGAAATATCACAAAAGAAAGAAATAGTTGAGAAACCGATATTGATTTCAAGCAGATAAAATTAAAGCTACAATATTTAATTCAGTAATAAGCAAATTAGCTTAAAGGCACACTAGTAGGGACAGTTAGCCTGTAATTATTAAATATTTTATTAATTGTTTGGTATCGTCCTGGATAAAAATATGAATTTGTTTCTAAATGATCCACAACTTTACAGCTTTACCTTATACGGTCGTATGCACGATTCGTCACGTTAATTACTACACAAACACGTGTGCGTGCGTCTGAATGAAGAAAGACCGAGGAAGAGACCGGAATCATGCTTCGGCATGCGTGGCGTTTTTTCCGAGTTCCTCCGTAATCCTAGCCTCCTGCCGATCTCGTAGGAGAACGATAATTCTGAGATTGTTTGAGATGTTCTTACATTCATATATACGTTACTCCGCTATTATTACCATTATTAATATTATAGCATTTCATGTAGTCAGAAACGTTTTAATCATTTCAAATTCAAGGTTGAGCCACTTCCAGCAAAAATTTTATCAAAGTTTTTTTAATGCTTAATAATAGGGAAATCCGCGGAAATGAATTTTATGTCTTTATGGAAATAAAATTTAAGTTTTGTTCAATTTTGATTGAAAAATTTTCCATTTTCATCTGGAAAATCTGGAAATGTCAGGAAATTTTAAAATTTATTTTTTGGACAACTGAAATATATTTATCTGATATTTAATTTTTATCTTAGTTATTATTAGGAAATTGTAAAATATTAAAATGCGACGAATAACTGAGACCTTCCGTCGCATTGACTTTTATTAAATTGATTTGATTATTAAATATCCTAGGATTTTTCGGTCATATATAAATAAATCTTATCCATATTCTTCTCGTGCTTAATTCATGTTGTTTATCGCTTTACGATATCTGATGTTGAACAAAATACTGTGGAACAGGTACGTCTCAATATTTCCTTGAGCATGTGTCGTTAATCCGTGGCGATTTATTCGGAGTTTTCATCGACTCGCAGTAAGATCGGTATTTCTTTTATCGTTTCCTGACGCGGATCGCAACGTACTATGCGATTCGCAAGCGTAATAGAATAATACGTTCCGGAATAGAAACCCTAATGAGTATGCGCGCTCGTCAAACCGTGCTGCACGCAAATCACGTGTAAGTATAGTGCATCATTGTGCAGCATTTCTAAAGGACTTGATACTTGATGTGAAAGGCGCTCATCTGGCCGCTGCAATCGCATCGATATCGGCGGGGCTTGGTTGCCCGGGATTCGCGTTCGCGAATACATTTTCACGTGCGCATCGCACTTATGTATTGATTATATATATATATATATATATATATATACACAATATATACATATGTATACATATTATATATAAAGTTGTTCGAAAAGTTTGTTTTAAATTTTCTAGCTCAAAATAGTATTAAGCTCATAAGAGCAATTAAAATTAAAATGTTCCTTTACTTAACTCGCGAATAACTCAGGAACAAATATCGTAGAAACATTAAAAAAAAAAATGATTTTGTAAGGAAAGCTTTTACGATAGTTAGTCGAAAATTTTCGCAAATTTTTTTTGAGTACCTAAAAGATCCTCTGAACCAACTGAAAGAAAGAACAATGAAAAGAAAAGTTTTCATCTTTTTCAGCTTGTAGTCTTTTTACCTGTAAAAATTACCAAACTCACATAAATTCAAAAAGTATAATAATCTTTTGAAACTAGAGATTTCAAGCTTCAAAGTCCATATATTTTTTACAAAGATGTTGCATATACAATTTTGAGCTAAAAAATTGAAGTAAGCTTTCTGAACAATCCTATATGTATATACACATTGTATTACATTCCATCATTCATGTTCTACTCGATGAACGAGTGCACACGTGCGTGAGTGTCCGCGGGTTCATGCCTTCATTCATAGCCTTGCGCCTTTGACACGTAGAGAGAGAAAAAAGTTTCTTTGGATTAGTGTTCCTATTTATTTGACGAAAATTTGTTCCATTAAAACAACATGTGCTTGTACGAAGCATTATTTGCTTGAATAAAATTTTTACTGTTTTATTTGAGAAACCTCTATTGTTTGACAGAAATAATATTATATATTATTTGAAATAATATCTTTCAACCAAATATGTATATGTTATATGATTACAATGAATACGAACAATGAAACAAATTATTTATTTAAAAATGTCAAAATACATACGCTGAATAAAATTAAAGCATCATCTGTTTTATCCTGCAAAAATAGGTAAAATAATATTTAAATACAAGGACTCTTAATAAAACAGAGGTAAATTTCGAGACAGAATAATCTCGTCAAAAATCATTATATCAAAATTTTTTAAAAAAGTATTTTAAAGTTTGAAATCTGTACTTTTTAAATCGGTACTTCAAAAAACGATATTACTGATATTTCATTAAGTTATTGTAATAAAGAAATTGTTTTAGTTTTTTTCAATTTTATACAATTTTGGGGTTTAAATTCCATAACATAGAACGAAAAACTTTTACGTGAAATTTATACTTTGATATTGAATTCACTGTTAAATCTATAAATATCAAATTTAACGTCATATAAGTCACCGAAGCAGTGGTGACTTAAATAAAACCAAGTTTGATATTATTAATTTAAAGTGTAAGATAGAAAATACTTATGTCGATTGTTACATTTTGATTGTTCTGCGTTGAAAGTCACTATGCAATTATTATAACTGTAAACTGCACTTCCTAAAATCCTTTCGAGATGACATGCGGATATCTATGGAGAACAAGTTATAACGTACGTGTTCTTGCGGCACATACTTGTCGGATGTAATAACGTCGGCAAATTACGATAGTATGCTGCGTCGTATATATAGATAGATAATCATGTAGTTCTATACATACGATAGCTATATTTTACTTCGTATGTATATTTATTATTATAAGAATTCATAAGAGAGAGCGAGAGAGAAAAGAGGGAGAGAACTCGCCTACAATACATGCGATTTATACTTGATTTATAACTCGCAATGTGATTCGAAGTAGATAAACCGGTCTTCGTATTTTTTAAATACAATTTTAGTAAAAGACTCATTTAGCTATAAATGGCACAAGTAAATATTTATCTATAGTTGAACGTGCTAACGAGATTATTTTCTCTTCTTTAGTGTGTTGTGTGGATGTGTTATTACTACTAATTAATTGGTGCAAAATAGGAAATGTTTGATTTAATATGAGAGATATTTGTTTTTAAACGTACTAATTTTCATGAAAGTTTAAATGCAGTATTATGATAAATAAAAATTTTAATATTAATATTATCTTATCTTGTAACACATTGTAATGTTTTGGAATGTTGACTCTTCTGAAGTTAACTAAAGTTCGTAAAAGTTATGGTGTTTTTTAAATGTCCTATTAGAACGAAATTGTGTTTTAATAATTATTCTAATTAGATATAAAAATCTTTTATTTTTAATATTTTAGTACTAGTTGTTTTGGAGGACTTATTAAAGATTATAACTATATTTTTTTTTGACTGTAATAAAAAGGACTTTATAGCAGTTTGACTTGCCACTTATAGTTTTAAGAGATGCCTATATTTTTAACTGATACAAGAATCTCGAAGTGTCAGTTTTTAGTTTAATGAAAGGAGAGTGTTTAAAAAAGAGAATTTAAAAAAAAGTTGATTTCTGTTAAAGAGGATATGTGGGAACAGTGTTTTTTTTTTATAGATTCTGATCTTCTAGAAACGGTAAAGTTATTAAAAAGTTTTTATGATTGTAATTTAGTGGCATTGCATCTTCTTGATGCGATGAATGCAGACTTGTTAGTTTGACTACGAGATACTACACGTAGGTGTTCTGACGTAATGCGGCATTACCAGTATATTGTCAATTTTAATTAAAGGCATTCCAATACATTGGTCATTTTAATTAAAAGTATTACAATTTTTTTACTATGCTTATTCTTTCTAGGTCCTATCGGGATTAATATAATTCACGCATTTAACAGATTATTAAACTAATTGTACGTATGCCTTGAAAGAGTTTCGGTTCTCTGTTACTCTTGTTTTTTTTTTTTTTTTTTTTCAATTTAATTTCCGGTTATAACGGCAATGCGACATCTTGTGCGACGAAAGCAGGTTCTGTAATTTGCCGACATCGAAAACTCAGATTGGCTATGCATCGTGAGAAACGAAATTGTCGAAAAGATTATTGTCACAACGATGTTAACAAGAAGTCTTTGTAAAAAGATTTCTCTAGAGAAAGGATATAATCATACTGCATGTTATATTATAAGAATAATTTGCAGTTTGTAATAAAATCTGGGAAAATCTGGCTGAATTATAAAACTACATAGACTATATACCTTGCCATATACAGGATAACAGAGCAATCGTACCAGGCTAATTTCTTGAAAAATGTATTTAATACATTTTTCAAGAAATTAGCCTGATACGACGATCGCTCTGTTATTATATCCTATTATATATATAAAAACATTTAACTTTTAAAGCCTTATTATTGATACGATTATTAATAACATTATTAAAAAATGCACGCACGTTATTATATTATTTTCTGCATTTTATTTTCTTATTAATATTTATTTAATAATTTGTATTATCTTTATCATTGATATAAATTTATATTCATGATACAAAATAACTTTTGTCACAAAATTTGCGACAAATTATTATTTTCTATGGGTTAACGTTATTATTTTTGAGCAAGTTCGCGGCGACATAATTAAATGCATGCTCTAATTACTTCCATTGTCGCCAGTTATTCTCGTAATTCGATTTATGTATTCACGTCAAATTAATCCGATGACTTTCCTCTGTTTCAGGTGAGTACATTTTTGACTTGGACAGATATGTACCTGTGCTGAACAATCCGTGAGTAATCAGTCTCTAGTTGTACTTTTGTTGTGCATTTTGCATAGTGTAGGTCGCTTATGTACGTGATGATGGGATAATATTTTGTTGTCAGAATTTAGTGCTACAACAGCTAGTCGGCTGTTTGTATTTTATACGTTTAAATATGATGTAAGAATATATTGTATGTGTAAGATGTTTTGCTCCCGAGATGCGCAATTGATCAATTAAAAAAGCTAAAAAACAAACTGAGATCACGCAACGTCTTACATATATATTCCCTGAAAAGTTAATTTTTGGGGGAAAAATACCTTAAAAAATTAAAAATAATATTGTTTATTGCCAGAACTGTTCCTAAAAGTTAGCTAGAACTATGTATCTTTTAAAATTCTTATAAAATTCTGTGATCAAAACTTGTGAACGAAGTTGACGAAGTGAGACACTGCGTGAGTCTGGCATCTCTGTTTTTTCCCTTTTTGTTCGCTTTAAAAGGCAGAATTATTTTTATCTATCTAGAACTATTGAACTATTAAAAATACACTTAGAACTCTGAATATTTAATGGTTTCTAGAAAATGGTACGCCAACCACACACATATCAATATAGGTACCTCCTATGATCTGCGACAGATTAAGTTAGGTTATATATTGCCATTGTGTTACGCTACATTTGAGGCTAAATTTTCATTGGCTGCTCTAAATTTGACCCCACCATCCTAATGCGCAAAGAAATATCTTATTGATTTCACATTCCTACGTCATGCATTTAGATAAAAGATAGAGATGAAATAAAACGCTCAGTTAGGTACAATTATTCATTTTGTGTAAAAATGCAAAAATAAGAACTCTGTAAATTTATGTACCAGTTAGTTTTTAAACCATAATAGGTTAAACTATGAAATTCCTCTACCTTGACTTCACATTACTAAACGGTTACTATTGACTATACCTACTTTTAAATGAATATTATATTTCGTCTTGAAATAGATAAGATTTTCTAAAATGTTTTGACTTTTCAATAATTGTTGTTTATACTGATAAAGTATTCGATTTGTTTATTATTTTCTTTAATTTCATAGTAATTTATTCTCTTGGACTTTGCTTCTAATATAAAAAAAAAATTGCTAATGTAATTTTAAGTTTAATTTTTCAATATTTAGTTAACTTTCAAATGAATTCTACGCATGAATTTTGTTTTTTCTGACTGTTCAAGTATCCAGTTTTTTCATACCTTTCGGGAACAGCTTTTTGCTATATCCATGCTACTTATCTCTTTGCTTTCCTCCATCAGACAGACTTGAGTCAATCGAGCGTTACTGTGATTTTTTTGTCATGTTTTCCATGCCGTTCTTGATCCGAAACGTGATTATCGTTCTAACTCGATGGGTGTAAACGACTTTTACGTTTCGCAGCGTTTTATTTCTCGACGAAGATACTCGAAGGAGGCAGGTCAAACGTGGAATCACGTCCATCTTCTTGTGACTTTCCCCTTCGCGGTTGCAATTGAAACTCGCTAGTGTTCTACTTCAACTCATAAATCCTTTGTCATATAAATAAGGAAGCAACTCAACGTACTCTTGATAATAATACAGAGAAACTTGCCAAAGATATTAGTATACATTTACTTTTAGATATTAGTATACAATTATTAATTCTCACGGTTCTATATGAGATTTAATATTGCTTATTTACGTCGCCTGCAAAATAGACGTTATTCGTACATACTGATTATTGCAAAGAATTATTACTAAGACCTCGATAGTTTAAGAGCTGAGGACACTTGCACGGAATGCTATAGAGATCCGGGTTCGATTCCCGACCAAGATAATATTTTTCACAATGAAAATTAATTATTTACAGATTTTAATATGTCACTCGACATTATTAAGATCTATTGAAGATGCGCAAAGAGCATCAAAAATTCTTAAATTGTTAGTCAATTTAACTTGTGATATTACTGCGGTAGTTTAGTAGAGCTTCCGAACTTAACATTAATTTAGCCTCTCTATAAAATATATAATAATTCACGTTCCAAAATTAAGTGCTAGTTAGGTGTCGAAGTGAAAAATTAAGTGCTTGAGTCGTTTGGTAGGAAAAAAAAAATATATTGAGGGACTAACTTAATGGGCATAGAAATTCAACCAATCAGAGTTTCATTAAAAGGAAGGAATCGATGGATTTTGATTGATACATTCTTTTATGCATTACATGTTATGCATTATGCAGGAGTCTGTTCTCTCTCCGTCTTATTGTGAATAATTTCAATCAATTAATGTTCGTCAAAAATGTTATTAAGCCGGATGACAGATCTTCGTGACAGATTTTAGAGCTCGCATCGGAAAATGAGGTAAATCACAGCGGAGAAGAAAATTCCTTTTGAAGGGCAATCTAACTGGGTACTTTGTTCTGGATAAGAAATCCGATACACCATGAATACGCGCGAGTGATTTCCTAATATCGAGCGATACTCGTGAAGACGCGCGATGAATGAGTCCTTTTTATCAAGACGATACGTCGACAAACAAAGCCGCAGAGAATCAACGTTGCACAAGCGTATCAAAACTAATCCGTCATGCCGTTCTTCAGAAACCCATGAAACTTTATTCCCCGCGAAACTAATATGATACGTACACTGAAAAAATTACTTGGTTCAAGAAAAATTTATTTGTTTCACGTAAACACAATTGTTTAATGTAAAATTTATTTAAAAATCAAGCAACTAATATAATTAAGTGATATACTTTACAGTTATATACATAATTAAATTTTTTAACTAAGTAATTTTAATTTAATTTTAACTTAATTATATTAAAAACCATTTTTACATAACACGTTTGTTTAAAAAAATGTGTTTAAATAAAAAAAGATTAAAAATAGCCGAAAATTTTGAGCTTTATTTACAAGACATACATAAAATTATGATTTATATAAATAAGGAATTAACTGATTAGTGATAAATTATCTTTTCTGAAATATTTTCTTTTGACATTACCATTTTCATTATCGTCGTTTTTAAAATTTGATTGATTATCACTTCAATTTCCATCCTTTTTATTTTCATAATCACGATTTTCTACATATTTTCTATAGTTTTCCTTGTAGTGGAATCGCGATTTATTACTTAAAGAATGTTTTTTATTTATAAGAGCTACAAAATATGTACTTTCTGTTGGAAAACTTTTTACAATGAGATTGCTAATTATGTTAATGAATTTAGTTATTATATATTAATAAATTATAATTTCATTAAGGTGTGGACACTAAGTTTGACATTGATTAACGATTATTCAAAATAATTTTTAATCGATACATTTAACGCGCCTTTTATTTGGAACTGTTTTATTATTGCTTTTAATTTCGAAAGAAGTTAATTTTCACGCGGCTTCTCATATAATTCTCATACATTGCAGTAGTGAGCGATTGCTAGGAATAACTGAGGATACGATAATAATGAAAATTAGTGGCTCGCTGATAAACGACCGATGAAGATTTCCCGCCTTCTGATCGGAGTAAGCAGTTGCCTTGTTCATTCAGCACGTCCGATCGCGGCGGAAGTCGCACGAAAATCGGTCTCGCTTACCTGCGTCGTAATGACGGGAAACGTTGTAATTGCTAGCGGGCCTACCGAGCTTGGTCGGGTGCGTTTCATCGGTAACCCGAGCGGACTTCTTCGCGTTTAATCGAGCGGAATGAGACAGAATAACTGTAGCAGCGCCCTCTTTTCCACATGTTGCACGCAAATCACCTTGTATGATGATTTCTGCATACCATCAATCATTCTTGGCAAGCGAATGTGAAATTGTAAAGCACGGAATTTTCTTTCAGATATTTTAAGCAGTTCGAAACGTCTTTATTAATCGTAGTTGAAGCAGAAGGCTTATCTCACTCACTTTGTTTATAATTTGTGGAAACAAAAGTAAATTTAATTTTACGGAATCTACGTTTTCACTTATTTGCGGAACGTAGGTAGGTGTAGTGAAAATTTTAATGTTCAAATGATACGCTATAGCGAATCGCACCACGAAAAATTTTCAATTTGCTGGCAGTTGTCTAAAAGGTAATACAACGAATTTTTCATTGCAAAATAATTTTTTTTACTAAATTTGAGTGATATACCATTGGATTTGTGAGCAAATTTTACCCTATAAAAATGTCGTTTTAAAGAAATATCTATTTGAATTCTCTGGAGAAATTTGCAATTAAAGATGTCAAATCGCACTTGTATTCCATTAGTACGTGCTAGGAAGGTGCTGTTCTATTTGAAGGTTAACGTATATAAATTTGTACACGTTAATGTCATCGCTGTTACAGATACTGGTCCCCGCACGGTATGCAATGCCAAACAAAAGCGGGCTGTTCCTTTTCACATAAAAAAAGAGATGTGGACGCTTTCTACACTACGTTCTGAAAACCCATTTCCATGCGACGTTCTCGCTGCGCTTCGCCAAGTTTGCGCATTCCGGGATAAATTACTTAACAGTAAACCAGTACCGCGTGGTCGTTTTGAAAGAATCTTTTTCGTTCGGAGACATTAAGGCCCGACGAATACCGTTGCACTGTGCCTGATCGCGTGTATCTAGGTGCGAACGTCATTGTTACACAATACGCTCCACGCTGTCAGAGTTATTTGTGATTATAATTGTGCTACAATCGTACGTGTTAAGGAAGTTAACGAATTTGTTAATCAATTTTTTAATAAAATTTTTAATAGAGTATTTCATGAATTTCATTTATAAACACGAAGAAAAATATTTAGTTAAATTAACTGGAATTCTGGTGGAAGATAAACGATCCAGAATTCTGGTTAAATCAATGACTTTACGATGTTCTTAAAGATCAAAATCAATATTAAAGTCAATCGGAAGATATTAGGGACGGGGGTTGTGTAACAATAAATATTTACCATAGTTTTTTATTAACATCTGACTCAAATATTTTTGTTAACACATTAGTTTTTTATTTCTAAATTTTTGATTGCGATTTATTCAATAAACATCTCTCCGAACATATACGATACTACTTGTTTAACATCCATTACTATAGCAATCTCTCAGGAATTTATAGTTTCCAGAAGACATGAAGAAACACGAAACACGGTTATACTTCATTGCTCGTTCTTCTTCTTGCAAGGAAATCGTGCGCTGCCGACATACTTCTTCTCTTAAACCTAACCTATTGATGCTCTGTTTTTTTCTTCTTTCTTCATTGCTTGTGCCGTATATAACTACGTGTAGCTCGGAGCTACGTTTATCCGACAAGAAAGCTTTTAGAAACTAGCAGAAGAAAGTCCCAGCACGCAAATTTCTGCGAAATTCTTCGGCGTGCGACGATCACCGAAGCGAATGCGAAATTTACCTGGCTTTAACATCATATTTACTCCAAATTTCAATTTTTTCGCGGAATCAATTTCTTAAATTAACAGTATAAAATGTTTTCGAAGGATAAATTTTTTTCATCACAAGGTGACGCAGGCAATAAATTATTACCTATCAAGGAAAGACACGCCACGGCTGTTATCGAGATTTTAAAAAAAGACTTTACACACAAAATATGGATTTATGATCAACAATGAGTTCTGTATAATAATCCGAAGAGACGAAAATCTTGGATCCATTCAGATCAATCATCGACCATCACTGCAAAACCAAACATTTACAGCAAAAAGGTATTGCTATGTGTTTGGTGAGTTCGTTGTTTACTACAAGCTGCTCTAAGCTGAGAAAACTTGGGAAAACGGTCACTGCTGAGCCTTATCAACAGCAACTGATTCGAGCAAGTGTCACCCTTGAAGTAAAAAGACCGTTTACTGGCGCTAGAAGAAGAAGGAAAGTGATTTTGCTGCAAGACAACGCGTGGTCGCACATGGCAAAATCAACGAAGTTGATCTTGGAAGTCACCTCCCTCACGTGGCGTATTCTCCGGACTCATAGTACCTACGGATTACCATCTTTTTCGGATTCTCCAACATCATCTGGTAGTGATTCCCAGTTGAAGTCCCTCGAAGAAATCAAAAGAAGCATCATAGAATTTATCGACTCGAAACATTCATCTTTTTTCCAAAGCGGAATCCAACAGTTGCCTGAAAGATGACGAAACTGTGTGGAAAATGAAGGGGATACTTTGAACATGAAGTTAATATTCTAATAAAACTTGGTAAGAAGAGCCAAGAATTTAGTTGTAGACCTAATAACAAGTAGCTGTTGCGTGCTTCTAGGTGACATAGTTATCGATTTCTTCGATTTCATAATCTTATGTTTGCAAGAAAATTGGTAAGATATTTGCATCTTAAAACGCAGCTCATTAGATATGAGCCTCGTAAATCCTATGCAATTTTCACCTTTATTATACTATTTTGTCTCCGTCAACAACAATACGATTGCTAAATCATTAATTCTTAGATCAATGGAGAGTTAACCTTGCTTCAGACATTGATAGAAATCAAGTATCTCAGCTTTCGGAAAATATATCCTCGATAAAATCCAATCCATTATAAGGCCGTTTTCTGTCACGGGAAGTGCCGCGCCGCGATACATCAAACATTCATTCGCATATCGAGTGTGAAATTAATCATCGACTTTCCTCGATGTAATATGAAATTATTTTAATCTTCATGGAAGAGGAATCTTAGAAACGGAGAAAACTTTGGTTTATTTATTTTTTTACTTTATTCCACAATATTGAAATATTTTATTTAGTACGGTGGATCTAGTTTGCGGTGGAGAGAAAGTCCGAATTCTTGAAAACTTAAAATAAATATACATGTGTCACTTATATGTTTAATAATTCACACGCGTGATATGTAAATAACACGAATGATGTGAATACATATCATATGTATATTGAAAGAAAATCTGGTTGTAGAAATTGGAAATCTGGTAGATTCAACTAGTGTGTCTCTCAGAAAAAAAAAAAAATAAATTTTAAAATCTTTTTAAAAATGATCAGATAAACATGATTCCTTCCTAAATATTGAGTTGGGGAAAGTTCTTTTACATGTACATAAAAACCCTTCCACAATGCATTTGTTGCGAAATTTTCATTGCAATTAATTAAAATACAAACTATAATACATAGATATGTTACATTCAATTATGATTTCGAAACAAAATGTTATTTTTTTGTCATGTAAATGATTGTCTTTGCAAACGATCGTGTTTTCACACTGGAATTGTCATTTCGTTGACACGCGTTTAAAAGTTCTTATTATACTGTTTTCATCGAGGTTAGAAATTCATGCGGCTGTTACCAGCACGATTTTGAATACAAGATGTCGTCGAGATTTTAATTATTATCTCCGATACGACAGACGCTGTATAGGAGAAGCATACTTTCGCAGTTAGAAAGTTTAAACTTGAGATAAACGAACGATTTCCAAGAAAAATCGCCTGCATTAACACGCCTGCGGTGATTCTTCCGCGCAGCTGAATATGGACCGGTCTCATAATTTTCTTCATCTCCACACGTTTTCACCTTCGAGTGTCGGAGATGAAACGATTCAGATTTAAAGCGTTTTCATTTTGTTCCGCCAACTGTACTTCGCCTTCAAGACCAAACTATATTTTTACAGGTTCTCTCAAAGCTCTATTCGAAGTGATGCCAGCAATCGATTCGCAAGTGATTAAGTTGTTTTTAAATTTTCTATCCAGAAAGGAAAGGAATGAGAGTTAATTGAAGCAAGAATGACTAACGCTGATGAGATGGAGTGGATAGATCCGTAATTGCGCATTCTGTAATAATATTCAGTCCTTCCTGTGCAGCTTTAAATACATATCGTTAAATTAATTTCGAATATCGCGGTATCGTCTTCTTTTGTCGCGTTCAGCTTCATTGAATGCATTGATCATAGATTTGGACGGCTTAAAGATTCTGTTTCGCTTGATACGCTGGATAGAACGTGAAAGTTTTGGTTGCGCAAGCATGAATCAAAAGATACATCGCGGGATGATCCTTTTGTTTACTCTCGATGCGTCTACCTTATAAGTAAAGACTGGAAATTACCGGTAGTTTATGCAAAAAAATCGAGGAAGAAACAATATCCGGAGGAAGTTAAAAAGAGAAACATACTTTTCAGGTGTTTCTCTTTCTCAAAGTGTCTAGAAATGTACATTGTGTACAATTTCGTATTACGAAATTGCGTTCAATACATAATATAGATAAAAAGAAAATCATAGAGAACCTTTCCTAGCATAAAAATGTAGAAAAACTTCTCTCTATCGTATTTTATTATCTTTTAATCATAATAATTAGTTAGCTAAAAGGTATAATGCACAAAATTGTAAAAAAAAACTGTGCCAACCGAGTCTCCGTTATGCATGCATGCATTCATGTATGTGTCATAAAATCATAAAGGTGATATACGTCAATGAAAACAAATTGTTAATTATTTATACGTAAATCGATAATAGCGATCCGATTTAAATAGTGTCGAGCGCATATTTACCATCATTTTCTCCTTTTCTAATGCCGATGCGTTACAAATCAATCCGTCGTACATTATCCGCAAAACGGCAATGATACTAGAGTAGGACACTCATCGTATAACGCGGGCAAGCACTTATCTCGTATATACCTACCATTCAGGCTAACACCTCAGAATCGCACTTAATAACGTGCAACACGCGATGTAAATCTGCTATCGCTGCACGGTCCATTGCACTCGTCGAAAAAGCCAAGGACACTCGTGGCTTTACGATATAATTGGTAAAACTGGCCGTAAATTCTGACTTTACTATTAATTTTTACTATTGCAAAAAATAAAATTGATAATTATCCTGATTTTTATGGGACATTGTTCACAACATTATGCACTATCGAGAAACGAACGCGTTTTAACGTGCGATTGTATTTTTTACGTTACAACACTGCTAACATCAAGGCTCAGTTTCACAACTTATGATTAACTTTTAACCGAGGTTTAACTTATTCATTATATCTTTTCAATTCCATAATTGGAAAAAGATGAGAAATAAATTGAACCTCGGTTACGAGTTAATCATAAGTTATGAAACTGGGTCTAAGAAAAATACGTGCGCGAAATATTAATACAATACTATAGAAAAAGTCTGGTTGCATACACTGGAATCTGGTAGATTAAATAGCCTGTTAGAAAGCTAACGCATTACAATTTGCTTAGAAATTACTAGATGAGCTTGATTAATTCTTTTCTGTTAAATATCCTCTTTTGATAATAATATATGAAATTTATTTAATTACAATAGATCAGCATAACCAATTTTTAATAAAAGAAAGATGTCTAGTAAATATAAACAAGAAGTTGCTAATTAGGATCCAAAACACTAATCAAATTTTCAAGTTTGATTATAGTGAGTTGGTAATTTTTACATATAAAAAATTACGAGTTGAAAAAAATGAAAAATTTTCTATTCACTTCGTGGGTTTTTGAACATGTCTAAAAAACAATTGCGAAAATTTTCGACTGCCTATCCTAAATGTTTTTACGAATTTTCGTTCAACGTATCGTGAATGTTTCTACGAATTTTTGTTCCTGCAGTTATTCGCAAGTTAAGTAAAGCAGCATTCTAATTTTGATTCCGTTAAAAATTGTCATATCGCAATTAAAAAAACAGATTCTCACAACTAAAACTTTTTTCTATCGAATTATATAATTGCAACGAAAATTCCGCAACAAACGATGGGTTGGAGGAAGGGTTACATATATGTAAAAAAAACTTTTTTCTCAATATATTTCATTGATATAATTAGAATATTTTTTCAGTGTATGGATATGTATACGCGTATCGTTGAAACTGTTAAAAGTGAGTTATTGATGCAAATCGATTTGAGAATTTTATGAGCGTGCGTTGCCATTCACTACGAGAGCATTTAGCGTTATTCGTGGAACTCGTTGGTCCGTGTACGCGCGATGCAAGATTTCTTTCTAATCATCTTCTGCGCACCGATCGGTTGTGATGGCCGAATGCCTTCGCGCGTCTGTTTGAATTTCGTGCTGGTTTTCTTGTGCCTAGCCGAGCGTGAGGCTTATATCTATTTTCACCTTTTCACCGTTCCACGGATTACTTTCTAGGCACAATAGACCGCGTGCGAAAGGAAGGAACATATTCAACTGCGATTCCCCGATAGATGATGAATCTGCCGCGATAGAGATTATACCTATATCGAATCCCATATTCGATTTCCATTCACCTCGATATTGAAAAACCATAGTTGAATTACATCGGTTAGAGAGAAAGGCCTCCTAATCATCCATATCTTTGGAAAATTCAAGCATGCCCTTTCACTCGTATCACGTTCTTAAATCAAATACCAAATGTCAGCGAAAATTTCACCAAGTGTTATATTATCTCAATTTGATTTTAAAATATTTTGTGTAATCATTTCGCTAATAAACAAATTTAAAGTTTATATAAAATTAAGTAAAGTGATAATTCATAATAAAATTCTTAATTGCTTGTGCGAACTGTAATCTTATTGATATTCCAATAAATTTATAAAGATGAGATATTGGGAAGGATCCCAATTTGTCTACAATCCCGATTGCACACATCATTCACATTGGCCGGTGCCTAGTAACTTTTTTCTGCTTTACCAGTGAAGTTGTATTATTTTTAAATTGGCCAATCAGCGAGAGCAATGTGTGCAATCGTGCGTGTATAGGCAATCGGAATCTTCCCCTTTAATTGATTAAAGAATTTTGTACAGTATATGTATAATGGAAACATTGAAAATATAAGCTTAAACTATCATGAATTTATTTACAGATTTCTAGAATATGAAGATCTTTTTAATAGATGCCTGTTGAGTAACAAAATTTAATTGTGATATTATTTCAGTAGTTTAGTGCGTTTTAAATGCGAAAAAATTAATTCGGCACTGCGCAGTTTAATTGACTATAAATGTATATAATATATATACAAATTTACATCGAATTATTTACACATTAGATCCAGCTTCGACCGTTATAGGCCGTTATAAGCCGTTATTTCCTATTTCCTATTGGTTGTGTTTTCACATATACGATCCAATAAGATTCTTATTGTTCTTATTGTTTAACCTGTATAATGTTGTTCACTGTTAATAAACGCGTATTATCAATACATTTACAATAGGCCGGTTGTTAAGGGAATCCTAAAGACAATTAGTCATAGTGTAAATAGAACTCACACGGAGACAATTTACATGTCACTAGCTTACACATTACTACGTGTTACTACATCAATATGTCCGCACGTTTTATGGGAAAAAAATTATCTCGGTCAAATTGCTCTATTTTGAGATATGTCGTATAGTTTGTGTGATTCTAAACAAATGTTTCTTTGCCACACTTTCGTAGAATCAACAGACAAGGAGATACAGAAGTCATAGAATACGAGTGTCTGTCATATCTCTTTTAAGATAACTTGATGGCTTCTTTCATGTGTAGTAGATATTCATACGCATGTATTCTTGAATGTTGAGCGCTTTGTGTCCTTAAGAATTCCCTTAAAGAGATATTAGAGTGACAACTTGATCCAGAGAGATATACAGACTTTCTAATCCCAAATTAAAAATGTCGATAAAGTGTCATCTTCGATTTATTTCTTACGTCATATAGTATTGTTCTGTTTCACTCAATTTCATACATCTAGCTGTCAAGCAAACTTTAACCGCAGACGACAGTTCTACGAGCCAAAAGTGAATTCTTTAATTTTTGATCTTGTGAAATCGACTTATCCTGACTTTTTATTTATGTAATACGTGTTTTAATTGTGTAACAGAATCTTTGCAATCTGTAAAGCTAATTCGAAAATTTTAGGTGCACTGTAATTCCTGTGCGGCAAAATTCCTGTCGCACTAGTATTCCCTTAAATGGCTTAAATCATCAGATGACTATCTTGTGACCTCATGTCGCGAATTTAAGAAAAATTAATAACACAATTACGCTTCGTTGTTTCTTCCTGTACTTATTTCTTTTTTTATTGCGTGACGATTTATTATATTAACACTGTGTTTCCCGTAAGAAACGTGTATGTTTTTATACGAGCCTTTCTCGCGTCGATATTAATTGCATCGGCTGAATTCCACTTGGACCCCGCGACTTCTTCTTTCTCTGACTTCGCTTCACCGATCGCATTTTTCTTGTCTCGGCCGACCGAACGCATGCGATTTTATATGTTCAATCGACCCGTTTCTCTTAATCGGCTCTAACGGTACACTTTCCTACGTTCGTAAAGCTGCCGTCGGTTCAATTTGCGAAATCAATTATCCACGGTAGATCTTACACCAAAATGTTATTTCTATTTATTATAGAATGACGCGCTGTAAGATTTGCATTAATTTTCGAGAAAATCACTTTCTCGTACGGACAACTTGTCTCAACAAATTTGAGAGTATATCATATTTGGAAACTTTTTAACGTTAATTTTTTAACTGTGTCAGGAGGCTGATTTCGACATTGAATCTAGTATATTATTTTAATATCTTATTATTTTTTATTATTTTAATATAATTTATATTGTTCCTTTAAGAGATCAATCCTTTAAGATTAATCATAGATATTTATAAAATCTTTCTTAATCAGACACGATAAAATTGTCACATATGTAAATAAGTGATGAGACCCTTGCGATTTTTGTACGTCAAGGTGTTAACTAGATTTTTTGGAACTTGAATTAAGACTTCATGAAAAGTTTTATCTTAAAGAGAGAGAAAAGATTTAACTAATAGCGAGATACAACAGTATGAGGCATTTGTCAAGATATCGATTTCAAATAAGAAAATTCTTACGGCTTATCAGTTTGTCGAAAAAACACCGAAATATCGTTTGTTTTTCGGTATGTCGTAATTCCGATCTTATCGGAAATGTGTTTTCTAGCTTTCTTGTTATCAAGTCATTCCGTGTGTAATTAGATACGTTACGAGGCACTGAAACGGATTTTCTTCGTTGCCGTGTTTTTTTCTTGCAAACTGAATGCTGAATATACTACACTATCAATCTTTCATGCGGAGCGCGCCAATCAATAAGTAATTCTCCGTAATTTCCTGAACGTCTGCTCTCATCTCTAACATCTGGACTAAAGTCTCAAAACAGTTTTATAGGTTTTTAAAAATCCATCCTTAATTAATTGCTCTGCAGAATCATTATAATTTATAACACAATGTCTGGAAAGTTAATGCTTATTTCCGAGTTAATTTTAAGATATGAAATATAAAAATTTATTAAAACATCTTATCTGCAGTGAGACAAAGGATTTTGTTAATTTAACAAGCTGTCAATACCTTTAACAAGCGATTATAAATATGTTATAACAAATTGACTTTTTGCGATTACTGCTAGTCTGCTATATCAACCAATTATTATTAACAGAAGAACTATATATTACAGAATCTAATTTATCTTTTAGATAGATTTTAGGTTCGACTACTACATATAGAAACCGTAGACAATCATGAGGTCTTAAATCGTACAGGAAACTGATCAATTGTAGTCAAATATAAGGAAAACTACTCGACTAGAATTGGTCAGTTTCTTACGATTTGAGACCCTACAATCGTCTACGACTTCTACGAAAGACAAGTTTCTTATTTAGTAGTAATATTGTCGATTATTTGTTACATTGACGAAATAATTTGCACAATAATAGTAATTAATCGATTGTTTTCTCTTTTTTTTATTTATTTCCTCTTGAATTGTTTCTATAACAAAGTCCTTCCTGTGTGTGTGCATACATATATACATATATATTTATATATGTAGAGAACTTGGCGTGGAGGAGAAAGAGAGAGGGGAGAGAGCGTGAAATCCGGCGGCATGACTTTTCGTATTCGTGATCTATAATTTGCCATTTTCGTAATTTCCTGCGTGTTGCGCCGTGCTTGTCACAAAGATGGGTGATCCAAGTTCCGGAAACATCCTTAACGAGGGTCAAGCTAAATCAACGTTATTCCCCATCGTTCACGTAACTCACCTTTATCTGCCCTTTAGCCAGAGGGGGAACAATAACGCATCGCAAAATCTAGCCGGAAGTTACTGCATCGAAGACCGTAAGCTCATTGTCTTCCGTATTCGGCTTCAAGGTTACCATTGGAGCATTTCGTTTTGTCTTTCGCGCGGATCGGCGCCGGCGCTTTATTCGATAAGGGGAAATCGAATGTGCGTGAAGTTAGCACCGCCATTTTGAAAAAAAAGTAAAATAAAATTTGTGCTGAATTGTGCTACATTTGTGCTACATTGTGCCGCAAGAATTAATGATATAACTCAAAAAACAAAGCGTTAAATTGAAAAAAACGTTTTTTTCGCCTGCACCGCCATTTTGTTTAATCCGCAAAATAAAGATTGTGCCGAGTTGTGCTCGATTTGTGCTACATTGTGCCGCAAAGATTTCAGCCGTTCTTTCATAACACCAAAAGTTATGACTAAAAATAGTTTTTCCCTCCGTGTTCGGTTTTTTGCCCATAAATCGGATTTGTAGTGCTTCCATGTGATCGGTACAGTATAGGTATCTGAGTTGTGCTAGCGTAGCACAACTCAGCACAACCGTTAAATTCGCCGACACAGCGATATTTTTATTTTGCTCAGCACAATGTTTATTTTGCCGATTAAACAAAATAGCGGTTCTGGCGAAAAAAACGTTTTTTTTTTTTCAATTTAACGCTTTGTTTTTTGAGTTATGTCATTAATTCTTGCGGCACAATATAGCACAAATCTAGCACAATTCAGCACAAATTTTATTTTATTTTTTTCAAAATGGCGGTGCTAACTTCACGCACATAGAAATCGATGGACGCACAAACGCGAAACCTTTCTTACGTACGATCTAATCATGATGGATACTTATAGCGTCCTAAGCATCGATACAATGTTTGCGGGCCCCTAAAGCCCGTGACACATACAAAAACGTAAGTGGTAAAACGTAAGCAGTAAGCGAATTGACCAATCACGATTGAGAACGTAAACGGTCATATTAGTACGTAAACCGTCTTCGCTGTTCTTATTTTTTTTTTACGACAGAAATCTGTATATTTTAAAAAGGGAGAAAACAGCCAAACAGTTAGATTTCAATGCGTGAACGTGATTGGTAGAACGTAACGAAAGGTCTGACGTTTTCTGTGTGACCTCATTATTTACGGCTTACTGCTTACGTCTTACGTTTTTTATATGCCATGGGCTTAAATGGCAAGTATTTTTTAATTGCCGATCGCGTACGCATGCGCACAACGTATATGATCGATGTAATGCTGGAATCAAGGAAGCGGTAGTTCCTCGGCAATCTCGAATACAAGAGATAATTACAAATCGTCATTGGGATACGATAAAACGCAATCAATACAACATCATGCGGATAAATGATCGTAAATAAATTTACTCGATTTATCACTATTCTGACATTACAATTTAATACGATTCCTCACGCAATGCAATTATTGTTATGGGTAATATATGTAGAGATACAAGTCGAAGAATAACAATGATTGCTACGGAGAGAAAGGGGGAGGGAGGGGAGAGAGAGAGAGTGTGAAATCCGTCGGCATGACATTTCGTGTTTGTGATCGATAACGTGCCACTTTCGTAGCTTCCTGAATGTCGCGTCGTAATCTTCACAAAGACGAACAGCGCAAGTCCCGGAAACGTCTCTAACGAGAGTTAAGCGAAATCAACGTCATTCACCATCGTTTACGTAACTAATCTTTATCTATCCTTCAGCTTAAGGGAGAACAATATCACTTCACGAAGAAAACAGAAAAATGCATAAGGAAACAGAAAACGCGTATGCACATTTCCGTAAACGTTTCTCGATCTTCTCTCATCCCTTCTTTCTGCACAGTTATTAATTTATCTATAAAATGAATTTTGCCGAATTATTAACTAAACGTCTAGTTTTTTTCATGTTATGAATATAATATGATGTTATTATACATCTATTCTAGTATAATTTTGTTCAACATTTTCTTTTACTTGAATTAAACGTCAGTTTATTTATGAATTAATAAATGCAGTTAACAAATATAATATAATTAGATTTCGCTCGTTTTTTGCAATGCAAAGTTATAAAGAAAGAACGGTTTAAATCGAGCGGCAATAAAATTTTTTATAAAATAAATTTCTAGTTTACAATGTTAATACAATATAAAAAATAATAAAAACAGATTAAATTAAAAGAATTTGACAAATACAATAATAAAAAGTTGGTATATTTGCAAACTATACTTAAAAAAAAAAGATTCTTGATAAATTGAACCTGATTCAATCAATATATATGTTGAAAAAAGAACGAATCAAAGTTCTTTTAGAGAAATTATCAGATAAACACATGATTAATTTTTTCCCATTAAATATATCAGAATTGCTTGATAATGATACTAAATTTACATAATTAAATCGGCATAACTTTTCATTGAAAGAAACGTTTAGTGAACATAAGATTTATAGATCTAACTAATACTGACTACGTTTATCTCGACGTTTGGTAAACATTTTAAGTATAAAATATTCAGTCCAGTCATGATAACTAGAAATTCTCTTTTTTGTCTCACCAAAATACTTTCTATACGTATTTCATATATGTCTTGTTAGTATAATCAAACTCATGTAATGATCAGCATTATTATAATTGAAACATTATTGGACGTTTGACTGCCAAGTTAATAAATAATTATAATATTAACGTAATTGCAACACAATTAAATAAAGCAATTAACAATCAATTGACTGCCAATGTAATTAATTCACTGGGAGGACATCGCTGTTAACTGCCTATTATCGCATGCGAATGTTCTTGCGCGATTTCAGAATCTCAGTTTCTTAAAATCGATTGTTGCAAGATACGGGGACAACAAGGAAAAGTGAATATTCACGAAGAAGCGAAACGATAACGGAAATGACTGTCGGTGCAACGAATTCTCGCAGTGACCGGAAGTTCCTTGTTCCGTTCGAACATAGTCATCGTCGAGATCGCGAAACCGTTAAGAGAATGGTGCGTGGAGTGTACGTGCTAGCTACACGTGCAAGATCTCGTGCACGACGCTCTAACAAGAAAGCTTATTACCCATGGATATCGCAAAAACGTAGCGCAAAAGTTGCTTCGCAAATTGTTGCGCGGAAGAAACCGATTGATAGAAGCCACGCGTTCCTTCTGCGCTTATTTTGTATCTTTATACGTTCCGTTTATTAAACAGCGGATTTTGTGTCGTCCTGAAAATTGCTCCCTTCGAAATATTAATTACTAAATAGAAATACTGCTATACATTTCTTTCTCTAAAATATCGCAGCGATTCTCTCTAATTAGAGCTTTACTACTAGAGAGAGCTCTCGCGCTTGTATCGCACGAAATTCAATTAACTTTCCGTGACCTTTGTGTGCAGTCGCGGACTGTAACGTTCGTCAATTGATTTTCCGCGGATTCGATATGGCGTACCGCGCTCAGAAACACGGCGTGGATATCACGTAAGAATCGAATCGCACGAATCGGAATAGGTGAATACAAGACTATACGTCTTTGTTTTTTTTTATTCGCACGTAATACGATCGCACGGAGTCCTGCGGAAACCGTTCGAGAAAACCGTAAAAGCCGGCCGAATAGCCAGTTAAGTATAACAGCGTAGAATTAAAACTCATCTCGTGATATCCAAACGTGATGGATTAAAGAGAGGAATGGTTTATCTCTGCGTGTGGCCATGACCAATAGCGTAATGGCGCTTCGTCTCGTCATACTACTAAATCGGCGAAGGCAATAATAGTGCCATGATATTTATTATAGATCTATCGAACCGCCGCAGCCTAGATACTAGTGGCACCTCTACAAACCGATAATTTGTAATTATTTTTACTGAGAAATCGAGATATATTCTACGATTTATTTTTATTGAACTGCAAATTACATATATCTGTTTATTCAATAAAGACTCAACATGATAACAAAGCAAGAATTATGTCTAACAGTATAGTTGCTCGATCTTACGAGATATGGCGTTGCAATATGTTAGATAAAGAGAGATGAATGCGTTTGAGTGTGACACAACAATATAAGAAACGAATGAAAGATGTCAGTATTATTGAATTTGGAATTAAAAAAGTCTGTACAATCGATCTCGATCAAGTTCGGCCGTCGATCCAGCATCCTTTTAAGTCAGTAAAAGAAAATTAATTCTCTCAAAACGACTTGAGCGATAAGATCAGGATTAGAGCAGTAAATTAGAAAAAAAAGAGCATTAAATCCTCCGTATGTTTCATGTAATTGTGTACATGTTGGCATTATATTAGGTTGGAGGAAAAGTTCTGCGGTTTTTATATCGTGAAATTTTTTGGACAATAATGTATTTGCATCTTATTACAAAATCTTTATCATTGTACCAGTTTCTGATCGACCTCTATCACGCATAGAAGTCTTTGGTATTGCGGGGCCGAACGGAACCCGTTGACTTATCTGCTGCTTATAAACGGCATAACACAGAAGAACGTTCTTGCGATCCGATCACTCGAAGAGTGTTGGCGCCATCGTCTGTTCGGCATCAGCATCGTCGTCGTCGTCGTCGTCGATCGGCTATTAATCGTCCGTTGCAAAATTGGATGATTCGTCTTCCGTCGATTGACATTGACGCAAGATCGTTGTTCACTCTACGACGCAATTTACGGGCGGATTCGATTGCCTAATGCTCATTCGCTCCACTGAAGCATTACGAAGGCCATCCTCGAATCGATTCTTCCCGGTGGTCTCTTGAAACAACGACGCTTATAGATCGTCACTGTCCGAGGATTCGACGTCCTTGGTCTTCATTTTTTATCCATTCAATTTTTTATTTTATTCGCCTAGCAGCAGGAAAATTTTTATAACTCGCTCGAAGATCCGTTAAATTTGATTGAATTATATCTATACTCATGAAATGTAACACCTGCAGTGTACATAACGATCATTACGTATTTCATAAATATACATGTAATAGTTAAATATACATATATTGGCAGTTATCTATGTCTCATTATATCTTGACACGCTATTATCTTTTCGAGATAGACTCGCTACGTGAGCCGCATTTATTCACGTGAGTTAATTAGGTAGCTAAATTAATTACTCCTTATATGCAATTCTTACAAAATGTTTTTGACCTGCTCGAGAGACTTACTCTTTCCACGGCGGCACGGATTTCCTTCTCTGTTTCTTCTCCGGGACATCTCGACATAATGTAAATCATTGGTAAAACATCACTCTTCTTATGGCCTTGTTTTTCAGCGGGAGAGGAGAGGGTATGCAGCATAATCGTAAAAATAAAATATCGCGAATGCCTATCGCGTCCGTCTAATGTTAGCTCGCTGTATTTTAGTTTCCTGGGCTCTTACATTCCTCCGGCTGCCGCGATGCACCGCTCATGTTTGCGCTACGCGATGCGTCCGCCACGAAACGGAAACCGGGTGTGAAACTGCGTTTCGTTTGCCGTTCCGCAAGAGAAGCAAAGTTAATCGAAAAAAAAAAAATCTGAGCTAATTGCAATTAGCGATTTTATTACTTTTACAGAAAGAGGTAATCGCCGAACTTTCGTTAATTTATTTCATACAATAATATTAATTACATAAGTGTTTATTTGAAAATGTATTATTTTGTCACATACTCTAACCACTGTTCAGAGTTTTATTTTGAAAATTTTACAACACACTAACCGCCAACACTCAGTACATCACAAGCGCGAGCAGCTCTGAGAAGTCGGCACCCCTAAATGCGAATTTTGGTAAAATTATTATTGCATTCGTTTGTCCACTGTTTGTCCACGATTGTCCACCCGTTATTTTCATTTGTCCATCCTCCAAAAAAAAGTTATACACAAAAAAAAATTATAGTACCTCCAAGTGATTATTTTTCATTATTATGAAAAATATAATAATAAGAGGGTGGACAAACGAAAATAATGGGTGGTCAAACGTGGACAAACAGTGGACAAACGAATGCAATAATGATTTTATCAAAATTCGCATTTAGGGATGCTGACTTCTCAGAGCAGTTATATGAATACAATTATTGTAATACAAATTTTAATTTCTTTTTAACATTAACGTTCTAATTAATCTTAACCTGTAGATTTTTGTAGATTTATGGTTATTCTCGTACACAATTACTTTGATTACGTAGAAGTTAAAAGGAAAGATTTGATGCTTCTAAGTGCCTTTCGAGTAACGGAAATGATGAGGTGTTTGTTGGTCTTAGGTAAATCGCCTGATAGTTCGCCAGGCCAAAGGAATGAGTTTTCCGGAGATACGTTTACGAAAACTTCCGCTCTCAGAAATACAGGAAACGCTGTTTCAGACTAGGGAAGACTATGTCCATGTATATGTTACATTAAGATCTACGGCTGCGGATTCAACGAGACTCTCTCGGTCCCGGTATTCTTTATCGTCCGGCGGAAATAAGGTTGGCCACGCAAATGCTCGGTGCGTGCAGGGAACGTGCAATCCAGACGTGACGTTCCAGACAAAATACCGACTCGAATTTGCACGATTATCATCGATTCCATTGCGAGCATGTATTAATATATTTCTTTGTCGTTTTTGTGAACAAATCATTTCTCTTTAAAATATGTACTGGGTTGGAGGAAAAATTTTATGGTAATTTATTAGCTCAAAATTATGTTATACATTTAAAAAATTAGCGATTATACTATTTGTTAGAGTAAAAGTTTTAGCTTTAAAATTTTAAATACAGTATTATGATGATTTTTAACGGAATTATTAGCAATTAAAATCGAAATGTTCCTTTACTTAACTCGCGAATAATTCAGGAATAAAAAATCGGAATATTTTTAAAAACAAATTTTTACGGTAAACTGTAAGCTTCGTTGGATCGAAAATTTTCGCAAATTCTTTTTTGATACATGGTAGACCCATAAAGTGAGAAGAAAAATTTCCTTTTTCAGCAGTTTTTTCTATGTAAAAATCATCAAATTCATATAAACTAAAAAATTATAAAAATTTTGTAAATAGAGATTTCAAGCTTTAAAATTTTTTTTTTAATTTAAATTTTATTTATTCTTGATAAAGATAGTGTAGGTATATATAGTTTTGAGCTAAAGAAACCGCAGAACTTTTCCTCCAATATTATAGAGGAGATACTTCCTCGATTTACGAATTTAAAATTCTCTTAACAGTATAATTAACGGGTTTTTTTTATGAATAAATAAATTTTATTCGTTCTACAAAAAAAAGAAACATGTTCGACGAATCTACGTGAAACTGTGGCCTTTGCTTCAAAGTCGGGATGCGTCGTCTTTTTCACTTCCGATAACACTTACCAATCTTAAATACTAAATTAAAGACTCCGCATAGATTTTCTGCGTATACATCAAGATGAAAAATATATATTTGAATAATTATTCAGAAATAGAATAATATTTCACCAAAGTAATTGAATCAAAGATTATTTAATTAAAAATATTCGAATTATAAAATAACCTACCAATTAAAAAATTATTAAAGTAAAATTTATTGAAAATTAAAATATAGATGCATTCTTACATTTATAATATAATTTTTAGGTTTGCAGAAATAAAATGACATTTATCGATCTTTTCCATCCGCGATTAAAGTAACTTTGTACAGACCGGTAACATAAAGTCCGATGCTAAACTTACTCTAAGAAGCACATAGAAACGGTAATGGGCGGCAGTGCAGTTAGTGCACATGTGCCACGAACGGGTTTCGTGTGTTATCGCACAGTACATCGGCTGCGTTAATGAGGGAACTTTTTAACGAAGCTTTTATATTTTTGACATTTAAAAATAACCTCTAGTTCTACGATCACAAATTATGCAATATTTTCACGTTTCTTATAGTCATTCGATTTTTATTTTCAAAATAATTTTTAAGATTGTATATAGCTAAGAAATATAACACAATGTAACTTTTTTTATCTTAAGGTGATTCTAAAATGAAGCCTGAACTTTGAAATCGTATTACCGATAAAATGCGACACATCGGGCGGTATTATTCTTAGTCCATTCTTATTTTAAGACTGTCTTAAAAATCGTTTTAAGATGCTAATGCAACCCTCTAATTAGCGTATGATATTTTAAGACAATCTCAAATATAAAAATCGACTATGAATACTGCCATCGACATATCTTTATATACTAGATCAATATCACACGTATAAACATAAATTTTTCTAAAACAAATATATAGTGCTTTAATTAGACATTTAATAACCGTCGTGAAGTTAGCCTCCTAACATAAAAAAAAATAAAATTTATATATCTCATTCAATTGCTCATCGTTTGCACATTTATGCACATTTTTAAATTTCGTTTATACACCTTTAGTTTAAAAGTTATTTAAAAAACAATTTTGGGAGGCTAACTTCACACTACTCATAAAATACGTTTCCGGCTCAAATTCGATAGAAAGGAGTTCAATGCGATAAATGCGATTTGAACCAATTTGTGCGCGACACATCGATATTTAAATAATAAGCACGCGTGTAAAATTCATCCCATTACATCCGACACGCGCGTATCGAAGCATAATAAAAGTTCCAGATAGGATAAATCGCCGGTTTGTTGCCGATACTTCTCGGTAATTCCGATATCATCCGTCGTAAAGGACAATTTGATCGGTCAATTACTCAAGCAGCGCTAAGGACGCTCCGTCGAGACGTGTGGATCGGACAACCTTTTCGAGTTTCCTTTTTTGAGGGGTGCAGTTGGTGAAACCCTTGAAAAACACACTGACGGAAGCCCCGTTCGTCTCATCACGTTTTATCATATCCTTCGCTACAGTTTATATTCCTTTGTGTAAATCAGTTTTTCGGAACTTTTAATCTGAAAAGCTTATTGGACGTAGCTTCGAAGATGCAATTGCATGTGAGAATGATAAAGTAACGAAGTCTCACACGTCGCGTGTCTCTTCCTAGTTGAGTAAACGAGAATTCTCGATTATGGCTGAAACTCGCGAATGCAGGCGTAGATATACGTGACGTCATTTTTTTTACCTGCTACCCACGCGCTATAAAGTTGCAATATGTAATTATGTCTGCCTGTTGGATAATATCTCGTGGAATACAATATTTTCTATGAGATGGAGATACAGAGTAGCGATGGCGATTATTGTTTGTACATGTTTCATTCTTGTGGTGAATTATGTAATTATTAATAACGCGCAGTTAATTTATTACTTAATTATGTGCTAATAAAATAAAATATCCGTTAAAATCTAAAAGATCTATAACTTGCTATAATTGTTAAACACTTTTTCTTTTATGCATAGTATACTAAGGGTTTAATCACCTATCCTGACAGAAATTAAGATTTTTTTAAAGATTAACTAATGCGTAAAATTAACTTATATTTTATATGTATAATGTACAATATTTAAACTATAAATTCTTGAATTTTTTAAATATGTAAATTAATTAAAAAGTTTAAGCCATAGAACAATTCGCGCAAAAAGCTCTTCCGTCGTGGCGGGATCGGATAACATTTCCGAGGGCGAGGATAGTCTGAAATAAAAAAAAAACAAAATATTATCTTGTAACAGATGTAACAGCTATCGTGTAGCGTTGAGTTGTTTATATTTATTAAGAAATGGAAAAGAAATGGAAAGTGGAAAGTATAGCTCAATTTGAAAAAAAATTTTTCACCTTAAAACGACAACTTAGAAAATTTACTATAAATAAATGGATTAACATATCAAAAAAGTACGCTACACGATAAATAATCTTCTTAAGAATATTCCTGCCAAAATTAAAGTCAATCAGATTGTTAGTTTCGGAGAAAAGTTACACCCGTCTTAAAAACATGGTTTCGCGAAAAACGCAAAAGAAGATTTGAAACGAATTTTTTATATAATAAAATAATCTTACCTTTAATCTGCTATTCCAGCACCATACACCTCGCCTTCAGCTTCTACAGAAAGTGATCTTTAGCTTCTTTTTTTTTTACGTATAAAAACACAAAAAACATTCAGATTTTCGGTTAGCATCAGCGGTCGCGCTGTTATTCACGCGCGGTAACCTCTGTTCGCCTCCCTATAAATTCTTATAAATTGATGATTTTTATAATCAATTTCTGAAATTTTGACCTCGGTCTTAGTTTAAAATATTCTTAAAAGTTCAAATTTAAAAAAAATGCAAAAAATTTTTTTCGATTTTTTTTAAATTTCAGAATGGTCAAACATTTTAAATTTTTTAATTGTTTTTAATATTTTCAAATGTACCCAATTTTTTGGGAAACCTTACTAAATTAAAAAATTATTGAAATAAATATATTAGTGAATCTATTCATATTTACACTTTAAATTTCTTGCAGTGAAATCTCAATGTAAGTAAAATACAACTTGAAAAAAGTGACAATGTTTCACTTCTTGAAAAGAGTGACAATTTTGTACACTCTGTTTAAAGTGTGAAATTTTACTTCTTTGGGGTAAAAATTCACTCTAAATACAGCGAACAAAATTGTCACTTTTTTTCAAAAAGTGAAATATTTCTACTTTTTTTGAGTGTGGTTGTATAGCTTCACTCTTTTAGAGTGAGGTTTCACTGCAAAAAAGTTACAGTATAGGATGTCCGATGATAGAATAGATCGATATACGCTACTAAGCGTAGACAGTATTATTCTTATGAAGTCATTGCTCCGTTCCATGCTTGCGTATTAAATTTTCAATCGCGTACAACGCGACACGCGACATACCAACGGCGTTTATCTACCATTATAACAGTTGTGTACGTCGCGACGATCCTCGGGTCATATCCGCTTCAAGTAACGCCTCGAGAAAACACGCACCAAGACGAATCACAATCTACTGTTTGCTGACTTTATGTTTTGTTGACCATGAATCGCGAAATCATACGAAAGGCGGCGTTCGTTACATTTCCGTCCAACGTCCTGTTTGAACACTGACTGTGGTAATTTCGACAAATATAACCTTCCTTCCGATAATATATTTTGCGAGCTGTACTCGGTGAAAAACGTTCAATGTTTCTATTAATCTTCTGTTATTATTGCGTTATTTGAACGATACAAAGTAAATAAGTATTTAAAAATTTAACGATACATATCTGTGTCGGTTGAAAGAAAGCATCGATCATTGAACGATTACTTACAAGAAGTACGTATTGAATAAAATTTTTAAATGTAATTAAAAACATAACTCCGGCATATAAAATTCGAAATTTTAGTACACAAATGAAAAAACTGAATATTAAAAATGGAAACTTTGGATGTCCTTGTTGTTTCGCTTTTCTCTATTTACCTCTCATTTCTTTCTGTTCACCCCGTCAAATTTGAGTATATAAAACAAATGCTATTTATCTCGAAAACGAAAAAGAAGAGATTCAATTTTTCGCGTGCAATCAAAGCAAAGGATTGTCATCAAAAAACGTTTTCACCCTTCGCTCGCTGCTCCGCGCCCTTTTGGGGCCCTTCCGGTTCCTGCTCATTACCCTCCACGTGTCCGCACGTGCAGCATGCATGTGCAGCAAACTACGCGCCGGTGGATCCTCTCCTCAGCCTCCCCTCTCTCTCTTCTGTTCCTCTCCTCTCTCTGGTTCGCTGAGCGTATTGATTGAGGTGAATGCACGATGCTCGGCGTCGGCGTCGTCGTCTCTCCTGGTCCGCGGACGGGGGTGGAAGGAAGTATATACGGCACTGCCGGGGTACTCGCGATGGAAAGTGGCGAGTCTCGCGAGTTCTCGTTGGGAAGGGAGAGAAGAGAAAGAGAGGAGAGATAGGAAAAAGGAGAGGGAGAGAGACGGGCATGAGACACCGGTAGAGGAGGCGTTATATACTGGCTGGATCCTGGTTCGACCATCAGTTTCTCGCCCGCACTCGCGGCATCGACACCGCGAGCATCGCAGACACTCGCATCTGTCATAGATCGCGATCATTCGAAAAGCCGTGGAAGAAGTTTTAAGACGATAAGATCCATTCGTGCGGATTCTCTTTGCACTGGGATTTTCTCCGAACTTCAGAAGAGAGATAATCCTTAACGGGGAGGCCTGGCTGTTTCGAGGTCGCTCAGAGGCACCTTGTTCGTGGAACTGTCCTAGGTCGGGTTAGCTCCTGGGGAATTGCCATGGCCACTTACGCGACGTACAGACACGTCGAGCTTGACAACGTTGGATACGGAAAGAAAAGGTAACGATGAAATACACTTGCGAAACGAGTGAGTAAGAGAGAGAGGGGTGAGGCAGCGGGAGCATATCGCATTGCGGACTTCCCATAGACGGCATTTCCGGTTGAACTGTGCATCGAATTACACTCTTATATTTTGTCTTTTTAAATAATAATAGTCGTTACGCATCGCGGTTGATTTTCCCATGTTCGCAAACGAGAGGAGTGCCGAGTGAACCAATCAATAGCTTGTCGTATTTGACTTGGGGTAGGTGCACTCAACACATGAGCAGTCAGATTTAACAGGGTTGTTTCTGCATGTATAAAGTGTAATTTCATTTTTATATGCGTGGCAATCTCTTTCTATTAATTATAGAGGCTTTTTGCGGACTATAGACTCGATATTTCCGTGCATTTTTGTTAGTAGTCGTAACGTTATTTTTTTGTCAAATTTTAATCAAAATTGCGCCATGTAGGTAATTATGACAGGGAAAGGTTGACAATTCTCCACGTGCTGAAATAGCAGTAAAGATCTATCTGTGTCGGTTACGTAAGATTTAGAATTGGGCTTTGTTAATTGCGAATCGTAGGTAAGTGTTATTTCCGAACGCAAGTCGTCGAGAGGCAGTTCACGAACGGGCGATTATTTATAAGCTCTAAGGAAATGCGTGAGTATAACAGAATATGCGGTTCTTCTGTCTATCGTGACAGGTCTGATCGATTTACATCCAGCCGGCCATCTCCAGCGATGCAAGCGAGATGCTGCGCCCCGTTAACTATATATTCGTTGACATTGCGCAAGTAGTAAGACTAGTAAGACATTTACAAGATGCATCGCGAATAACTTGAGCTGAGTCGAATCGATTACGAAGGATCCCCGTCGTCTACCGTTATTTGTGGAGCAAAAGCAGTTTTAATTATTATATTAATTAAAAAAGAATGGATATTTCGATCACCCTATTGCATCGAGTCCATTTAATCGTTAATTAATAATTAACTTTACCTTGATATTCCTTTACTTTGTAACGCAATAAACGTTTATCAGGATACCTTTCGCAGGAAATGTCACTTCCTCCTAAGGATGCTGATATCGAAGTGAATATGACATGCGGTTGTAAATACCTAGTAATTAAGGAAAAAGTAATACCCGTTTCCTCAGTTTTTTATTCTACGAATTTTTATTGAGACCAAAGAAGAGTTTTTTTTTTAATATTCTTCATTTATTTATATTTTAAATCTGTGTTTATTTTTTCAATGTGTAGTGATCCAGTAATATGAAAAAACCTGAATTTTCTAAAAATTTTTATACCTACTTTTTTTTAATTTACTATCTCCAACAGTGATTAAAGCAACAAGATGATGTTTACGCTATCATTAGTTAAAAGATCTATTGAGAAAAGATAATAAAGAGGGATCAATAGAAGCGAGATTTAGAAAGCGTGACTGCTTCGTGCCTTATCAAGCTTGTTGTACATAGGCGAGAAGGATAGCGATCTTAGGCTCATTTTTCTTGATCTTTTTTATTAACTATCCATGCGAAAAAATTAAGCAACCGATAAATTTCGAGCGAATCTTCTCACCGCTAAATAAATATTTCATACAATTAAAAATAATGTACGAAGTAAGATGACAGGGTTACCATAGACCTGGAAAACCGGGAAAAATCGAGAGAAAATATAAAAAAGTCTGGAATTTTTAAATTTGCTCATAATTCCTTTAAACTGCTCCTATTTTAAATAATTGTTACAATTTTTTAAATTTATTTTATAAATATATGTGATGTTTATAGTCAAATACATTCAAACTCGCACACTTTAAATGGTTTTAATGAAAGAATTCAAATTTACATTTTGTTCAGTATTTTTATATAATAGTCCTTTTTCGTTATATTCATTCTTTTTTGTAATACTAATTTATTTTTTGTTGGCTTGAATTTATACCCAAAATTTTATTATGCTACTAAGCTTTTTTGCGTTTTTTTTTTAATAATACAGGCTAGCTTTTCTACAATACTTGATTTTAAATGTTAAAATTTACATATTTTATATTAGTTATGGAAAATTTGCCATTTCTATCTGAAAAACTTGAAACAGTCGGGGAATTTTGAAATTAATTTTCCGTGGCAACTCTGATAATCTGTTTTTGTTTAAAAATCACAAAATTTCAAGAGAGCGAAGTACGACAATACATTGTAATTAAAACGTTACAGTTAATAAATGTCTTGTTTGCGGTGTTTTCCTCCTTTCCATGGCCGAGGAGATGTGGCTGAATCTAATATCTCGGTTATGATAAATTACACGTTATTTCGCGCGTACGAGTACCTACGCGCGGACGAGTTAATCCGCACCGACGTGGCGCATAATTGACTACAGATTCCTCGGTACTAATTGACGAGAGCAGCTTCTCGTGGATGTTCGTTGACCCTGCGGCTGCAACGCACCGTAAGTCAGTTTAAAGGAGAATTCTTGCGAAAGTAGAGAACGCGCGCCGACTAAAAAATGCAATCGAGCTTTGTTAGAATCCTCATCCTTTCATAATCGTACATAACATGTTATTCTGCGCACGAGCGAAGGTAATTATGCGGATATCAACAACTTAATTATCGTCTGTTATGATTTTCTTCCTCATGTTTCGTTAATGAGCATTATTCTCTTTTAAAATGCTCTTATATGCAAAAATTTCCGTCCACGTTCGCGTATTAATCGCGCAAAGATATTTGCCGCTTTGTATTCGTTCCGACGACGAAAAACCACGAGTGTGTCGCGGAATTCACGACTTGCAAACCAGAATAATAGTGATTTCGTGCCAGGTGTTGATTAATTGCGGCTCTCTGATCAGCGGACAAGATTAGACGCGTCTTTATACTAGGTTAATGGCTTGATGTATTCTGAATGGGAATTCCGCGGTATCGCACTGCCATTCAAACGTATTCTCTATTTCACAAGATACGTAATGTACAGTTAGATACGCGGAGTAATTAATGACAGACTTGAAAATTAAATAATCGATAAATCAAGCTTTGGATTATCAAAAAATATACAATAAAAGTTTATATACAGGATATCACAGAATGACCGTGAAATGTTTTATGTGCTGGTAGAGCGGACTAAACTGTGCTGAAAAGTTCTCTATCATTTTGCAATTTTTGCAATAATTAATAAGATATTAATTACTAAAAATCGTCGAATATTGCTTTTTAAGAATTTTTTACTCAAGTCTTAAGTACTATCAAGTTGACAGAAAAACAGCAAGAGAGACAAAAATTGTTTATTTTCTTTTCATATAATTCTAAGAATTTTTCAGAATCATTTAGTACCGCATTTTTCTCATGTTGGTAAAAGTAATTGCTATTAAAAAAATTCAGTACTAAAAAGTTGATAAAAATTCTGAAAAAATAGAGAAAAAAAAAATTTAATACACTAACTGGATTTATTAATATAATTACACATTTATTCTTGCAATGAATTCTAGTAATAGTTTTATCATTTAAATCATTATGAGAATTCACTGAACCAATTTTCATTAATTCAATGAATATTTTATTGTATTTATATACAGTCTTCAGTGTGATGATTCCGAGAAAGCTGCGTCATATAAAAGAACCAAGAATTCAATTTTACAAAAGATTTTAATACGCGCGGGGTCAGGGTACGAATAAGTAATGAAATCTCCAAGTGCGCGTTTGATTACCGATTTCTCTCAGTGGCAGCGAATTTATGTTCTTACCCGTGCACCTGCGTTCGAGACAAACTCAAGTGAGACTTGCGTTACGAGCATATGATACCATCAGTCGCGTCCGAAATGGTATCACGTGTTCCGATGGTTATCAGCCAGTCAAGAGGCTGATGAAGCACGATGCGTACTCCTTATTCCATCGAGATGCTCTCGTTACAATGCTTTCTCTATGGAAGCTCGATACAGTGGTTGCTTTGTTCCTTGGGTGATAAACAGTGATCCCTGGCATTCCGATCACGGAGCTTCTTTGTAACCTGTTCGACGCATATGTGGATACTTAAAAAAATTGCTAATCGCGAGATCTGTTTCGTTGTGTAGTGTGAAGTAGTATGCGATCGATCTCAGTGTTTAAATAGAAGCAATTTTTTTGTTAGCTTACTTCGTTTTGATTTCACAATTCCGTGGTTCGGCAAGAATTTTATCCTATTTCAGAATGTAGAATAGAATAATGGTTGACCATACTATATGTAAAGTCATTAACGAGTCGTGACATAAGCCGGGAATAAAGTCGCTGTTATGTTTCAGAGAGATTTACATAATCACTTTAATTCATAGGAATTTAAAATCAATTGCGTATAGTAATCTTGTGTTTTCGTTTTGAAAAAGGAATTATTTTATTAACTTATGTATGTGGTAAAACGGGAAGATGCATGGTCGCATGTGACTGGTTGGATGTGTGCGGTCGGAAAAAGTCTTGCGACGACGACAAAGCATTAGTGCAATTAATCCGGTAATTCGCATCGTTTAGGACGATCTAGGAACGAAACAGGGAACCAATGTCAATTTCATTGGAGAGGATGCCTTAAACGGAGCGGGGTCTAATTCGTGTAATTATCAATCAATTATTAGGCTGCTTAACGAACCCTTCTCTAACGAGAGTAATGAGCCGCGCGTTCACTGATTATCGTGTAGGTTGAACTTGTCGATTGAATCCTCCACATATTTTCTATATCTTACGTCTATCTTTATTTCCAAAATTATTGCGATTGTAAATAAGTCTGATTAATTCAAAATTATTTAGTGTTTCACGTTTTAAAAACAACGAGTGTTTGCCAAAGCGGAAAGCGACTTCTCGAACGATAACACTGTTAAGTTTACCTTTGTGATCGCGACTGTGAGTTGCGCTCGTTAATTTTCTTCGTGTGTAAAACGAATCATTTCCCGTATGTACTTTTTTGCATAATACATTTGCATGTATGCACATCTTATAAGTGTCGCGTTACGAACGGCGAGACGTCTTATCAACCCCTATCGGTGCGACGCTCTTTATCGGAGGATAGAGTTACTCACCCCCGCATTGCGGAAGGATCATATTTATTACCTTCGCGGACATGAACTCACGCTTGTTGCTCGGGGCTTCGCGAAAAAGTGAGAGGGTCTTCATGAGACGTTAGAAGCCCTGATAATGAAGCGATCTCTTCTTTAAGCCTCTACAAATTAGCGAAATTTTTCCTGAAATTACATTCAATACATCGATGGTTTAATATTGTAAATCTAGGTTACAAAGTAATGCTATTTCGCTAAAAATTTGATAGCTATCATCAAACTCTTTTTTCAGTGTCCAATTTCTGTAAAAAAAAATTTCTTAGTTTTTACATTAAGGCTAGAATATGACATTGCGTTCTCTATACAGTATTCGATCGCTTTGACAACTAATTTTTGTGCGTATAGCAACGTTACTTTATCACGGCGAGGCACTTATTATCGGTCGCGTTAATTACGGCGATTACATAAAATTACAATCATTGCGGAAAGTATTTATAGATTATAGCCATCTATTCGATATCGGTATGTTTGTGATAATCGTGAAAACCTTCTAGCGGTTCGATATCAAAAGCGTAATTCAAAGATAAACATTAGCGTAAATTACGCCGTGTCGTGCAGATAAACGTAATGTGATCATTCGCATCGATTAAAGTCTCGGGAAACCGAAGCAAGAGCTGTTAGAGTCGATAAAGGGTGGAAGAGGAGAGAGAGAGAAAGAAAGAGAGAGAAGACGCGACATCGCGGACTCCAATCCGGTTCGTAACATGGTAAGTGATCATAGCTATTTGTCACGAACGACAGAGTACCTCAAATGTCTCGACTTGCCATCGTCGGCTGACACCGCCTGATTGTTCTATTAATGATAAACTGTCTAGTTTATTACTACATTGTAGTGACGACAATAATTTTGCTTTAAAATTTCTTATACGTATATTTTGATAAACATTTATGATAGAGAAATAGGTTAACTAAAGTTCTGACATTTTCAGAAATTGTTCAGAATATTAACAATAATGAACGTCCGTTGTGGTTTTTAATATTTATATCCCACTTTCCATTAATATCCGAAGAATTTAAAAGAATCAGCATAAATATTGTGCAGTAAATGTATTGTTTAAGGTGAGTCACTTTTTATTTCCTAACGACTAACAAGATCTAATCAATCATCGCCAATTTAAATTTAATAGAGATTTCATCAAATCTATAAATCTGATGTGACTCGTACAACAAGTACAAAGGAGGAATATTAATTTGTATTAGTTGTAAATGACTCTAAAATAAGTCAAAACGCTCTTTATTTGTTATTTCAATAAAGTAGTAATTTGAAGAAATTCACTTCTTATTATGTGCCAACAACAACGCTGCACTCGTACTCGCCCTTCATACTGGAGTTTCAAAAATTGTTTTGTAAAATTGATTTACTTGGACAGTATAAATGGTTCATTTGACAAATGTTATCTTTTAAGTGTAAACGTACTTTTCGAATGTTGTTTAAAGATTAAATATTCACGCTGTCTATAACTACGCTTTCATTATACTCGCTGTCTTTATTCAGAACGTTCACTTTGCTTATGCATACATTACAGTTTATTCTCGTAATAGATCGACTGCGATAGGATGTGCTGTATAAAGTGCTCGGATTGCCATCTCCGTGGACGATCACACCTGATATTATTATACTTAGCGTATGTATAGATATACACTACGCTGGTCATATCATGCTTTTTAAGTTCTACCATCACGCCATTCCTTCCTGGATAAGATATTTTCAATTATATTACCTTCACGCGAGTCTCGTTATCTCGATTCGTATAAAGATTGAAATGTTTATGCAGGATACCCTGTGGAATTTTCGATATTACATATCCTATCTACTTTCGCTTACGAAACACATAAAATCAGCTGTAAATGAGGCATGCCACGGTAAAACGGTTGTATCATAACTGTTCAAATATGCGTTTTATTGTATAAATGGATTGTAAGTGCCGTGTACTATCACATACTAGTGTCTTTTAGTTACTTCATTACTACAAGTTGTACAGGACTCACAATATTTTTACTTGCATTTTTTGGACTTACAATGTTTTGAAAAATTCTAACAGCTTTCTAATTAGAACGTAATTAAAAACTTTTGCAGAGGATGATTGCTCATCATCTTTGTATAGTTTATTCCGATGTATTGGAAGTTACATTAAATAGTATAATAAGATTATTTGCGCTCTAATTACCGCGTTTATATTATTTGCCTAATATTATTTGTATTTTTTAATAGAGAGTTCTTAAGAAGTTTATTATTTTTGTTACAATTTATATAATATAATTAACTTTATAAAACTTTCAAAGCGATTTTAAGAGTGGATTTTTTAAATAACAAATTTTTCCTTTTTCCTAAAAAGTTAAAAAAAAATGGTATTTTTAATTAAATTTTAATATTTTACTTTAACACGCCTTAAATATTGATAGGTAGAGGATTTTCTAGGAATAGTTTTGAAAAATAAATCGAGGAGAAATTGCTGTCAATATGATCGCAGATACAGATTTAGATTATAATAATCTCAGTTGTATCTTGTGGTTTCTTCTATCAGTGTAATGGAAGACGATTGAAAGACGAGCTGTGTTAAAGTGAATATCGATGGCTAATTCAATTGGTTTATAACTATTATTCGCTCGTTAAACTTCAAGTGTCGAGGGAGTATTGAGAGAATATTAAGATGATATTGGGAAATCTCTCTTGGGAAACGAAGGGGAGGTTAGATCGACGATTTCTCCGGAATCGAAAATTAAGATCGTTAATCATGCTCGATAGGCAGAGGCGTAATTGGCCAATTAGTTAAATTCTCATTAAGTCGATCCGTTGCCTCGATTGACGAGCGTCCACGATTCATTAAGTAAAATCTTCAATCCGGATTTGGACAACGAGTCTTCCTTATTAAGTCCGTCGATCATCTAAGCATTATTATCGTAACTAGCCGAATCTATTTACGTGTCTCTCAAGCGTAATCGTAGCGATTGACCACGTAATCTTTCACAGCTCGATCAGCTTAGTTGTGTACTTAGTTGCTTCGCGAAGGCAGAGCGTTGGCCTAATCGGGCGCTGTTAGTCGAGGAAGCAATCGAGCTTTCAATTGCGTCATTCGTAATTGCCAAGTAACGCAATTACGAATTAAATGAACTTGCCAGTACTTTCATCTCAACAATTGCTATTTAGTTGATGATCTGATGTCAAAAATACACGAAAAACTTTTTTCTTAAAATTTACGCTGAAAATAGTAGTCGTAAGACAACACGTTGTATTTCGAAGAATTTTATGTAAATCTGTCTTATTCATTAATAAAAGTATAATAAAATATAAAATAAATTTGATTAATTTTTTTTACTGAAAGGTAAATGCATAGTAAAAATTTTTCAAATATTGTATTGTTCCACAACTATACTATATTTTCAGGGTAAATTTTAAGAGAAAATTCTTTCCGTCTAAGAGTGTGAAAAATAATTGAGAATTGAACGTTAAAAAATGCGGAAATATTCTATGAATATTTTTCGTAAAAAAGAAACAGAATAAAATTTTCGTAATAAAAAACTCAGCTTTATCTAATTCAAGCAACTGATTTAATATATTTGAAAATTTTAATAAAAATGTAAATATTTTCTGAGATATATATATTCACTTATACTATATATGGAAGTGTTATTTATAACAAGACATATCTCGGTACGATATGTCATCAATTGTTCACGTTATTTATTATTAATAGACCGCTAAATGATTGAACTTGATAAAAATACTGTATTCACACTGCTCAACAAGTATTGGAGGTAGAAAGGTATTCCACGTGAGATTGATCGTTAGATCGCTTTTAACCGACTAACCGGCGGTTAGTATCCTTTTATGCCTCGTAGATCGTGATCCACGTAGATTCTATCGACGTAGGAATTTAGTCACTTCCGATAAATGATGCGGCCGTCGAACGCGATTGCTATCGAGGGTAATTGGGATTAATGAACTGCCGAGATAAGTGTGAACGTGCCGCAATACACACGCACGCACACACCGTGTGTGTGCGTGTGTGTATGTGTATATCTATGTATATATTGATAAAAACACCGTAGATAGTCTTAAACATACGTTAGTACCTATATATAGAGCTACGACGTTTTTATCAACTCGATAAATTACCGTGGCTATCAAGTTTGGCAGCTTTGCGAGTAAGAGCCGAGCAGCGCGCGGCGGCGAACGGTGAATTAGTCATGAATTTTGACCTGGCAGCGTTCCAATATTTCAACGTAGTTTTCTGCACTTTTAAGGCGATATGAAAGTCAATTTAACTATTCTTATACCGACGTCAGAAGATTTTTCCGGCAAACCTATACGATCTGACACGAAAACGTTCGGTGAGAATAAAAAGAACATTTAATGTGCTGAAAAAAAATCCGATAAATTCAATAAATACAATTTGTTGATGTAGAGAAGTTTCTTTTTAAGATTACTGGGTTTTTTTTTCAGTTAGCGCCAGTAGTTAGCACAATTAGTTAGTTTCGGACATTTTGCAAGAGATAGCGCTCTTTCAAGTTGGGAAAAGCAATAGGACCGCGAGTTTGTTTCGACTTCTCTCGAATTTTCGATTGTCTAAGCAATGAAGCATTTTAGTAATTTAGCGTGTTCTCAATACCTACACACTAAAAACAAAAAATGAACAAATAAAAATTCTTCTAACAATTACTAAATGAGTATAATTTTTTTCTGCTAAATATAAGAATTTCTTGATATTATTAGGTCGATGCAAAAGCACTTACCGATTTTTTGCAATTTTTTTTTATTACAATAAGAAGAACATATTAATCGAAATATTTCCCATCGTTTTTCACTTTTTTCCATCTTTCCGGCGCTCACTAGATAAGCCATGTCGCATTGATCTAAACAGATAATAATCAGAAAGGGCAATGTCTGGTGAATAAGTTGAAAGCAGGAGAATATCCCATTCCAACTCTAACAATGCTTCCTTGGTCCTTAGCACATGTGGCCTGGCATTGTCATGCAACAGAAGCCACTTTCCATACTTCTGGATTTTTCCCATTGCATTTAAACAGCGAACAATTGTTGAATGATTAACACCCGGTTGTGTTACAAGCTTACGAGTCGATTGGATTGAATCTACCGTCGTGAAGTTAGCCCCCAACATTAAAAAAAAATAAAATTTATATAGCTCATTCGATTGCTCATCGTTTGCACATTTATGCACATTTTTTATTTTCGTTTACACATCTTTAGTTGAAAAGTTATTTAAAAAACAATTTTTGGGGGCTAACTTCACACTAGCCTACCAACATCGAGCAAATGAGTTCGAAAAGGTCTTAATCGATAGATTTTGGTTTGCACATTTCGAAACAATTCGATTTTTCGTTTGTGCACCTGTAGTTTAAAAGTTATTAACAATTAAAGTTTCGAGAAGGATCGACAGCGGCGAATTGTTTCAAATTATTTTAATTTTATAAATCTTTCCTCTTTCTTTCAGTGCTTTAGCCACTACAAATATTTACTTGTTTTCAGTAGTTTTTTTTTTTCACGATCATATGAGATAAATTGAAATTATTACATAAAAATATGCCTTGAGACATCTTAAAACTAATAAGAGTTAATTAGTCGTGTAATAAGGAAAAGGGAGATGACTGTTCAATTTGCATCTCTTAATTCCTTGTGTGGAAGAATTGGAGGAAGAACGGTGTGATCAAGGCCCATTGATATCAACGCGATGTGTCCGCCACTTCACACGTGCCCATTTACGGGTGACAGCACTAATTGCCGTATTAACTCGCATTGTTCTGCAACGCGTCGTTCACGACGCAACGCGGCGACGGTTTGTATAACGGTGATTCGCGTAATTCTGCAGACCGATAATTAGGCGGCCGTATAATATAATTGCCTGTCTTCTACTCCAGCGAATCGCTTGTTTCTACCTTCCGTCGAAGAAGGAATTGCAATCTGATTATTTTAAAGTAAACTGTTATTCCAATTGAAAATAAGTTGAAAGAAGAACGAGTTTTTGTATTATTTTTAATTTAGTGCTATAAAATTTTGAATATGAATTATATTATTATAATATATATACAAGGCATCCCGTCAAATATTTCGTGTGCTGATAGAGTGGACTGAACTAAGAAGAAAAGTCGAAAAGTCCTGTACCATTTTGCAATTTTCACAACAGTTGATAACATATTAATTTCTAAAAAATCGCCAAATGTTTTCAATAATTTTTTTTATTGAAGAACTATTAACTTTAGAGAAAAACAGTAAAAGACAAAAATTGTTTACTCTTTTTTCACAGAGCTCTAAGAATTTTTCAAAATTTTTTATCAACTTTTTAATACTACATTTTATTATTGACAATTATTTTTATCTACATGAAAACATACGGTAGTAAAAAATTCTTAAAAAATTCTCAGAATTCTATAAAAAGAAAATTAATAACTTTGGTTATTTGGGGTATTTTTCTGTATAGTTGATAGATAATATTTGAGTAAAAAAATTATTAAAAATTAATGTTCGGCGATTTTTAGTAATTAATATCTTATTAACTATTATGAAAATTGCAAAATGGCGCAGAATTTGTCGACTCAATTTAGTCCGTTCTACCAACAAACAAAATATTCGACGATCATTCAGGGACATCCTATATATTTAAATATTATTTACACTTTACAGAATCGCTCAGTCAGCATCACTTTTTGTACTTCATTTTCTCTTGCTTTTACTTGCTGATAAACAACGTGGTAATATTGAAGGAAGTAATATTTAATCTGCAACAATCTAATAATAGAACAAAAACGTACAATACTGCAGCGCTAATTCTACTGGTACCACACCACGTGTCATTAAAAATGTGTGTTTTTATAAGAAACGACGTTAGTAGCATGAACGCGTAATACAACGTAGCGGCGAGATTGATTAATATTCACTCGATCCCTTAAATGGAAATCCCTTAAACGAATCTCATGGATATTCATTATTCGCGCTTATATTTTGCTACGTTTTATGCACCATTTTTCATTTCGTGGCGCGATTGAAACTCGATGCGTCAGCTTCTCTTCTATTCAGATACCCACGCGGATATGCGTTGTAATGCATGTACGTATTAACAACGCAATATGTGCGTATTCATAACAAATATATTAACGACTAAATCGAATTCTACACTTTCTAAAATATTATATCTAAAATATCATATGTAGTGCGCATTTTTTTTCTTTTCGATTACACAGTTTAAGAAATAAGGAAAAAATAGAGAATTATTTTTTGTAGTTTTTTATTTTATTATCATTTTTAAAGATATTTTAGTATGTTGTATTTTTGAAGAATATTGGAAATTAAAGTTGCAAAGAAGTTATTTTTGTGTAATTACGCTACAAATTTTATTTCATTTTCAAATTAAAATAAATTAAATTTTTTCAACCTTATGATATGTTAAAAAATAGCTTGTTTCGTAACTTTTATCTCAAGCTTCAACTTTTTTCTTAAAATTGTAATAAGGTAAAGCATTTCGGAACTGGTAAATATTTGACATAAAAAGAGAAAAAAGAAACGGAAAATGATTATCCTCCCTCTTGGATTTAACAAGAAGTTAGCTCGGTGTTGATTTGCGACGCATCACACTTGTAAAAATCAGATATGTCTGAATCAAACGACACAGCAGTGCGTCGGCAAGTTGATCATGAAACCGTGCAAAAAGGCAGAGGAAAGTACTACCGTGTCACGGACGCGACGACGACGGTCGGTCGTTTGAATATTCAGAGAACTCCCACGGAGCGAATAATCGCACCGCGCCGTTCGCGGGTACCGCCCGCCGATTATCTCTGTTGCATTGTTGTGTTGCGAGAGAGAAAACGTAAGGAGCTATTCCGAGGTCTTCTTCTTGCACCGTGTACTCGTTATTGTTGTAAATCTAACCTCTACTAAACTACCAGGACCAAATAAGCAGAATTACCTTTGTGAAAAATTATTCAGCAATCACGAAGTTGTCGAACGCGAAATAATTGTAAAAGTCTCTCTCAAATCTCAAAAATAGTCTGAAAATTATTATGTAAACATATTTTTACAGGAAACGTTAATACAATTTATCTTACGTTCTGAAAGAAGAATCAAGTCAGATCGATATTATAATATTCGGCCAAGGGCAAATGTCAGATAAAGCACGCCGTTAACCTGAAAGTGAATTATTATTATCTATCCTGAATTCGAATTTCTTGCTTGAAAAAAACGTTCGCGTGCTTGTCGATTTTGAATCGAACATTTCTCTACTTATTCTTTCTTTTACGCGGAATTATGCCGTGACAGGTCGATGTCAAGTACAAGGGACGCCGTGTCGGATGGTACGACCCTATCGCCTCAGTATTCGGAAACGGTCACCCCGTACCATCCACCGCGAACTCCTACGAGATTAATCGATGTTCGCCATAACGCTGAGAAACAAGATCGTTACGCCTTTATTTTTTCCTAGCGGTATTCTAAACCTCGGAGTCTCATTTCACGGCAAAGCTCGCGGGATATTTGCATAAAGAAAATATTTTTCCTTCTTTTTCTCTCTTTTTTTTTTATGTAATCCAAATTATTTTTAAAACCTCTGGTATGGGTGTAATTTTTCTGGAATCGATACCAAGATAACGAATCATATTAATAATTATTGAAGATTAAACATTAACGTTAATATATTACAGCCATTACCGTATTTTTCTCATCTCATCACGGAAAATATAATTTTCCATCTATCATACAAAAAGATGCGACAAAATAACGATTCACGAACAACCGAGTTGTATCGAAGTTATTCAATTTAGAACATACAATCTACTTACGAAATTATTATAAATCCATTTAGAATTATACGTAAAATCCACAAGTGTCTTATCAATTATCACACACTTATTACGATACACTATTTGAACTAGAAAATTAGAAATGAACTTTCCGAACGACCTAATGGATTATAAATCTGAATTTTTACGTGTATTTAATAACTGCGAGCATCAGATGGATCGGTGACTATCCTTTGACGGTTGGCTCTTCGTAAGATAGTGAAAAACGACAATCAGCCATGTGAATACGTAATTGCTGTGAACAGTGCCACAAGTTTTTACAAAAGCCGTCGTTGCCTCGCAGAAGCGTTAATTCCGCTCATTGTGGCTGCGCTGAGTAAAGTGGATAATGGTGATACCGCGACCTTATTTCCTAGGCTGCGTCGATTAACCGATGCGGATATACCTCGCGAAGTGTAACCTGCAAATATATATCGGTTTCGATGTACTCGTGTTGTCGGTCAAGCACCGTGAATGTTATAATCAGCGTTACATCGCGCCTTGATGATAGGCCTCGACATTATTTATCCTCGGGGCTTCGAGTGGTAGCCCCGTCGTTCGATCCCGTCATTCAATTGTTCGATAATCTAATAGAAAAGCCAGCACAGCGGTTAACGTCCTCCCACCCCCTCCTCTGTCTCTCTCTCTCTCTCTCTCTCTCTTTCTCTTCTTTTCTTCCTCTCTTTCTGTTTTTTCTACGTGAGAAAAATGATCTACAAGCGTGATACCGTAAACCTATTTTCAGAAATTGCACCTCGTAAAAAACAACGCACGAGGCGCGTAGCGGAACATTGTCCATAACCACGTTCCCTCCTCTCCTCATCCAGCTCGATGCATATGGCGTTTTCCCCGGGATATGCAGTTGATTCACGCAACGTCGGCAAATCATCGTCTCGGATTAGTTGCGTTTCTACGGATGAGACGCGAATCATCCATTTTAATTGATTGCGCTCGAAACCTTTGGTGAACGGGAAAACATACGGAGCAGTTTAGAATTATTACCTGATTATTGTTTGATCTCTTAAGTGAACAGATACACGCAAACACAGTAAGAAGTTAAATTTAGCAAAATTCCGAAAGTTAAGAAACCCTATATTACATATCATCTCCTTTACTTTGAATAATACAATTCAAAAAATTAAATTAAATATATACCCATGGTATAATTTTGAGTTAACAAAACCGCAGAACTTTTTCTTCAACCCTACTTTTTGTGTTGTAATTTTTGAATTTTAGTTTATTTTTAACTCATTATTTGTGTTTAACTTATTCATGATAACAACTGAAGAATATTACATTTTTTTTATGTTGTATCACTTTTGAAGTGAGAGAGCGATATATTGACGGATGAGAAGGAAAAATTAGAAAACGTTTAGAGTACTTGCGTAAGCAAGATGGGGTAAACGATTCCGTTTTTGCATGACTTTGATCTTAAAGCGCAATGTCATTATACCTCTTATTTTCTCAATTTTAAATAATGAAACTTGTCGACAATTCAGTCTTGCACCCAGCCTTCCGACACGCGTTTTCTTCGTCCCTCTTGTGCTCTTTAGATTGTCCCGGTAATCCAGGAAGTAACTCACGTTACTTTATAAAAGTCCGTCCGTTTTTCTCAGCTTTTCGGAGAGTAAATCGCTGCGCTCACGATACACGTTGCTTGTACCGTGCTGAACAGCTATAAACACGTAATGTCTTGTAATGAAATGAGAAGGAAAAAAAAAAACCGTAAACCACATTCGTGGCGCCCTAATGGCGTGTTGCTGGACGCAAAGCAGGTTGATGACCCAATTAATGCGAGAACTCGCGTTAATGGATTAGACGTGCAGAGGCGTTATACACACGTCATGCCAACATATTTTCCGGCGCACCCATCCTGTCCCCTCCAGGATTTTACCCGCTTCTTATGGGTCCGATTGATTGTCCTCGTTACTCGCGCTTGTGCCTTGTCTTGTGGCTACCTTTCGCGTAGAACGTGGGCATCGTACTCGACAAATATCGTCACTACGACGATCACGGCGCTGAGATACAATGGAGCACGAGGCGTGAAAGATAGGAAATTAAAAATGTGAAAGTAACTGCATCGGTCATCGAAATTGCAACAAGAGAAAGCATCTCGTGAATCGATATTCGTATTATGATGGATAGTTCATGGATACTTCTAACAAAAATACCAGGCTGTATTTCTAAAGCCCGGTTTTTCATTATTATATTTGATTAACTTGTGATGAGGTTTAACCTGATAAGTTTTATCCAATGGGCTCTATCTGTGATGATAACGTTTTATTGGAAATGAAATATCAAGTAAATTACTTCTGTGAAATTGGCACCTCATTCTTCAAGAAATGAATTTTTTGTCCGAATGCATCATAAAAAGTTCTGGAATTATTGCCCAAAACGAAAAATAGTTCCGGTAAATTATCACAAAAAATCGAAAAATAAAAATTTGGGGTGCTAATGTTGTAAAACCTTGATTGAGCGATTTAAAAGAAATGAAATGAAAGATTGCAAATTAATGTTCAATAATCTGTATGTTTGATGAAGATATATCATCCCTGCATTAGTGATGCTGCAATAAACTAACAGAAGATTTCGCAAAATCTAACTGCGCACGATTCCCCGACATTTCTATCAACTTCTCTCTGATATGCAATCAACCGAGATGTAATAACGCGGAAACATCTATTCATCATCATGATAGTGCAACGCGCGAGATGCAACGCCACGCAATGAAGACCGTGCATCATTAATTAAACCGGAACATCATTTCCTTGATCGCGAATTAATGATTTCTTACTGTCGTTTGTTAATTCGAAATAAGTGCAATGCACGATTATTTATTTTACAGTATCAGTTCGTAGGTTTGCTTACGTCACATGTTTAAAGGAATAAAAACTTCCCTTTAAAAAAATGGTTTTATTTTCTTTCAGAATGAATATGCATTTCTCGCATCTATATAACGATAGAAATGATTTAATATAATTTGATCAACTTTTGATTGTAATATTCTTATGAGTATTTGGAGAGTTTTGAAAAGGATATTCACTTCCTATGTACGTCAACGTATTTTCTATATTATGACAGCGATGAGATTTATGTTTGAATTTTTGTTGCCACTGAGAATGACTAGATTAAAAGTTGAAACGTTTGCGTATAGTTATTATTGTAATTTTGTATATTAATTCCGCATATACATATATATGATGTCATTCAACTTGAATATCAAATGCGGAATTAATATACATGCGATTTAACTCAAGATAGTTTTTTGTCACTTATTGTTGGACGAATCAATCTCTTAATTCTGTTGCCGTTATTTAGATACTTTCTATTGTCTAATTGCTACATCTCATTTAACTCAATTGACTTTCGTTGTTAATTCTAAAAGAGATAAAAGCAGTTGTTCTCCGAGTTAGGTAATATTCTACGAGCGATTGAAAAAATGAGGACGCGCTCAGAATACGTCATTCCCTAATTGATATTACGCTTCTAATTGAACAGTCCGCTCCATCCTCTCATCTCCGAAGTATAATGCTTTGGAGAGAAAAAGGAAGCGCTTCATATTCTTAATTACTCGGACTACTTCCCCCCCAGTTTCTTTTTTTACCCCTTTCTCTTTAGCTTTCATACGCACGCGACAATGCTGCAGTGTGCGCGTGCCGCACGCATTGCGCCTCGTTAAACGGAAATCAGCGCGGATTTGCATTCGCAAATTGCATCGTCTGCGTTCTCCATACGCTGGTTGTCGGCGTATTTGCTTATCGAGATGTGAAGTTCAGATACTTGTGTTCAATTCGATTTTACCGTCGTCGATTTGACCATTTTGTCAACGCTTGCTGCATATATTGAGTTGGAGGAAAAGATCTGCGATTTTGTTAGCTCAAAATTATATATGCAAATCTTCGTTAGAAAATGAACAAAATTAAATTAAAGAAAGAAAGGTTCTAAAGCTTAAAATCTCTACTTTCAAAAAGTTTTTATAATTTTTTAATTCATGTGAATTTAGTCATTTTTATATATAGGAAACTGCAAGCTGAAAAAAGGGAAATTTTTCTTCTCACTTTATATAAGTCTGTCATATACCAAAAAAGAATGTGCGAAAATATTCGACTAATGTGAAAGTTTAAAATTTTTCCTAAAAAAATTTGTTTTTTTATTTGTAATTTTTTACTCTCAAAAGCCGTTAGTCTTCTTTTTTAAAGAGATAAATATTAATTTTTTTTTCAGATTTTATTCTCGATTATGGAAAATCGAATGTTTTATAAAAGTCACTTTCTTGTCACTCGATTTGAAAAGTCAACTCACAATCTATATAAAAATATTCTTAGCACGAAGACATTCTCTTTTTTTTTTTATGGAAATTTTTTACTTTTAAATCTCTCAAGTATATCTTTAATCTCTTTTGTTCTATCTTTGATTCTATTTGCTTATCATTTCGTCTTGTTTGGATTTCAGGGTGCTAAAACCGCCCGGTGGTGGGAGCAGCGATATTTTCGGCGCGGCCCCGGAAGAAACGAGCCCACGGCGCATCAAGGCCCATAATCAGTCCCAGCTGAGCTCGGCCCTCTTCGGTGACATCAACGGCACCGACGGCACCAACGCGAACGCTGCTGTGTCGCCCCGCAGCAACAAGCCCGGTAATGATTCATACAAACGCCTGTTTGGCCCCCCCGATGCCCCATCCACCCCAAACGCGAGAAATCACATGCGCAGCAATATTCCCCTCAGCGGGGGATCGTCGATCTCGTCGCTATCGTCGGGCAGCGCAATGTCGCCCGCGAAGAGCACGGCCAGCAGCAATTCGACGTCAGGCATCGCCAACGGCTATGCCAGCAACGGCAGTAACTCCTTCAATGATATGGCAGGTAAGGACCCGTGGCGAACGAGGAAGCGGTAACGAAGTCTATCCTGGGGTGGACGGCAGTCATCTATCCTCCTTTTCCTTGATGGAACCTGATTATATCATTAACGATGTCAGAATTAGCAATTCGATGATATTAAGAACCATTTAATATTTAAAATCACTATCTCTCCTGTGACATTATATCTGACGGGATAATTTACTTGGTATAAATTTGCAATTTTGCTAGCAACTTTAAAGCCTTCTCACTCACCACTGCTATCTTAGATTATAACGTCAGAAGTGCAAAACTACACATTAAAAATTCTTATAAAATACAATAGAATTCTAGTTAAGATAACTAGAATTCTGATTGATATAATTATTCTGGTAGATTTTACCAGAAATATTTTTTATATAAACCAGAATTCTGATTAGCTCAACTAGATTTGTAATAAATACAGAATTCTCTAATAATAATAATTCTGATTATCTCAACTAAAATTTCAATTTCAATAAATCTCAAATAGAATTATAACTAATTTGATCAGAAAATTCTAATTTGTCCATTTTCAACCATAAATTTTTTTCATTATGTGCACTGGAAAAAAAGTCTGGTTGCATTAATTAGAATTCTAGTTGAAAATAGACAAATCAGAATTTTCTAATCGAATTTATTATAATTTTAGTTGAGATGATCAAAATTTTCTGGTTTGTTCATTTTCATCCAGAAGTTTTTTTCAGTGTAGTAATGAGTGAAGAAATCTTAATTTATAGAACTTTCGTAAATTGTTTACTTTGAAATATTGAAAGAAATATCCAATATTCGACATTATCGGATCAGAGAAAGATGACTGTCATTGAAAATGTACAGTTCCATCCCGGGATTTCCTAAACTGTTTCCACGCTCAGGTGATGCTCCTTTCTATAAAACATATCCGAATATCAGTGGGCGACGATCCTGATCTAAATTGAAATATGTGTGTCGCAGGCTCTCGACGCTAAAAATCGTTTTCCGTTCTGATTATCACGCTCTTGTCACGACGGGAAGTAACTTTCTCATCGGAAACCGTATTCGGTCTCTAGAAGAAGTTCGCGCTTGTTAAAAGTCCACGCACGGACGAACTTTGCTTCGTGGACGATTCTATCGTAAACAAAGACAAAAATTTCGTTATCTCAATTACGCTAGCGCGATTACTTTACTTACATAAAGAACATATCGTATTTGATCGATAGCGCAGTTTCAATCCTTTAATATTTGTAAGATCACAGTTATAATGACATTAATGGCGAAAGTTTTTTTTTTTGGTCTGGCACGAAATTGATACGCTCTTTTCTTTTTACGCGAATAAACCGAGTGATCGCCGAGTCGACTTTCGACCCGTCGATACAGAGCTAGCGAGACACTAAGGATTCAAAATAAATAACACTGACTAATATATACTGCTCTTTTTTTTTTAATATATGTCACTTTCCTTGAATTGTTCACAAGCAGCTTTTAGGAGAAAGAAACGATTTCGTAAGTGTGTAACGAGACATTTAAGTAGATGACACATGACACTACCACACTTTCTTTTTTTTATCATAATTAGACGTGGAAAATTCCTCGAAAATCATTTCTCTTGGTGAAAAAAGAATGATAGAAGCTCTCATTAAAAAAATTGAACCGTGACTGTTACGATGACAAAAACGTTCGATTTATCGTAGATTTCGTAAAGAACTCGCTCATCACGTTATTTCAGGGCCTGCCACAAAAGTAGGAACACATATTTTGAGTTAGACATGCCATATTTTTGCTTAGGCCTTAAGTTTGTATATCGTTCATTCTGCCAGTAATATTACATCTCGCTTTATGTTAAATTAGTATTTATATTGTTTCCCGCATATGATTTACTTACATGTGATGAACTAGTAGTAAACGACATTGAGGAGCGGCAAATTACGGTGAAAATTTATGTTCGTGTTATCGATTTTTAAAGTTAAAGTAAATTATAACTTTATGTCATCAATCTTGTCTTTGTAGATATTAAATCTGAGCATGGGCGTAGCCTCCCTTGGGTCGCAGATCCCTCTAATTTTCTAGAATAGAAATAATTACAAAACAGTACAATAACATAATTTAAAAATTCATTTTATTTACTAAAAAAAAGGGTATTTACAATGAGTATTACATTTGGTATTAATGAGTATTTACAAATATTGATTTGGAAAAGAAAAAAGAATTGAAATTGGAAGTTTCACAAATATTTTTTAAAAATCCGAGATGATTACTGTTATAAATATAAACTTTCTAATTCGAATAATCAGTTTACTATTTTGTGAAAAAATGAAGTAAATTACTAAATATGTATATTTTACTTCTTTACGATCATTATTTAAAAATAATAGAAGTACAATAATCCATACGACTCGATTACTCTCCTTCTTCGATAGAGACACACATATTTAATTTACTGATTTATTGTATTTTTCTTAAAATTGTACCAATACTTAAATAACAAAGTCTCAATTCTAATTGCCCCCCTTCTCCGTCCCTAAACAAAATCCTGGCTACGCTCATGGCACTGAGAGAAGACTGTTCAGTATTTGTGACTGTAATTGTATAATAAATATGGTCAAGAGCTCTATTTTTATAGTTATTACTGCTATAATATTAGTAATAATAACTTTATTATAGTTTCGTATAAAAAAGTTTAGTTAACATCGAAAACGATTATAAACTATAAATATAATTATATGTATATTAGAACTATAAATATAATTATGATTATTAACATTATAGCAGTAATAACTATAAAAAGGAAACTCCTAACTATAATTATTTTATATTATGCAATTATAATTAACTGCAAATATTAAACACTTTTCCCTGAATGTGAATGGATCAATTAAATTGAGAATACATATATTCTTGATTGCAACTCGTCATCGAGCTTTGAAAGATATATTTTTAACAGAACTCTTTGTTGAAGAAAATACTATTTCGATGTCGTTTGCAAGATGTCATTCACGAATTTTCGCAGACGAAGTGCATCGTCAAAACTCAGTCGCAATAAATTTTCTTTTAATTGCAATAACCTTTGATCCGTTTAACAAAAGCACGCACGGTACTGCGGAAATATTTTTTCACGATATAACACCAGTATATTTCAATAATATCAAAAAGAGATTCCGACGATGTACATAAATATATTGTATATCGTTGGCAGTAATAAAAAATATGGCAGTTTTTCTTTTTTATAATTAGCATAACACGCGTGCGATTTGTTTTGCTTACTCACTATGTCACTATTGTTTCTGCATTTTTGTTGCTATGTAAATACATTCATCTACTTTCCTTCACAACTTGAGCATAATACATACCGTTTCCATTTTGCTTTTATCTTAATTTTGTTGTACGGACGAATCTAAGATATCGCAGGCGCTCGTTAATTAATAATAAATACCGAATTATTATTTTAAATATTTAATGTTAAATCTAAAAGATGTTATATATATATATATAT
>NW_017280267.1:1824568-1894967 GCF_001594065.2 Cyphomyrmex costatus
ATATATATATATATATATATAGAGTATCTCAAACTTTTTGACACACTGTTTGCATGCAGGTAGAGCGGACTACTCGTAACTAAACTAACAAGAGAAACTTCAAAAATGTTCATCAATTTTCAATGTCGATTTTTTTTATTATGAGGGACAAAAAAAATATATATGTCATGGCGTTTATCAACTCAAAAAAGAATAGTCACAAAGCGATGTTTGAAAAAGCATTTTAAAGACATAACAAGTTTCTTTAATTGCGAATTATTGACATTTTTAAAAAAATGATTTTTTTATCATTATGCTACAATTATTTTCGCTGACAATAAGTGATTTGAAGTGAATAGTTCATTTTTTAGTCAATTTAATACATTGTATAAAATATTCTCATTGGTAAAGAAGGTTGTGAATGTATGTGGACTAACGGGACTTTGTTAAATAAAACATTATATATTTACATACTAAACTTTTTTTTATTAATACTTTATTAAAACTTTTTAATGGATAACGAGCGACGGGTAAAACTTGTTGGAGATTATTCAGGATTTTAATATGTCAAGACCAAGGTCATCAAAGTGGGACCTTCATTCAGTGTGTTTACCGAAAATATAATGATATAATTCTAATTGTTTAAAAGAAATAATAAACAGAACATAGGACGTATTAAAAAAAAAAAAGAATAGTTACCGAATCACGAATGCGAACTAGATTTGCCGAGCGATCGTTTAATTTTTTGGATTATGAAAAATTTATATAAAAATCGAAGCCACTTGTTGACAAACGCTTCCAGAAGTTCATCGAAGAAACTCAATGAACACTTCGATGAACTTCTGGAGTCTGAAAAGTCCTCTACTATTTTGTAATTTTTATAATTTTTTTATAGTTATCTAAAGAATGTCTAAAATCGATTCATAGAATAACTAAGACGTCTTTAAGAATTCTTTAAAAAACATCTCATTGAACTTTACCCCGGATCTACAATAGATATTTTAAGCTTTAAGCCATAAAAAATTAACTAATTACAGTCGAATTCGAGGAGAATAATTGATCATGATCCGTCCATTTCTTATAAGGGCTTAAGGCTTAAAATTCTATTGTTATAGATCCGGGGTTAAGATATTTCACAAAGAACTCTGAGATATCCTAAAGTTGTCTTATCGTTGATTTTATCCGCTTATTCGGCAATCTATAGGAATTAATATCTCGTTAACTATTGTGAAAATTGCAAAATGATAAAAAACTTTTCGATTCAATTTAAGTTCAGTTCTAGTCTACCTGCCTACAAACGGTATGTCAAATAGTTTAGGACATCCTGTTATGCGCGTGCGCACACTCACACTCACACACAATAAACTATTATATGGTTTAGATAAATAATGTAAAAAGACGTATTTGTAGAGTATGCAAAATTGACTTAAATCTCGATAACTTTTTGGGAAGGGACAAAATAACACGGTATCTGCGATCCGTCCGTACGAATTGCCGCGTATTAACACAAGTTGGTTGGGTTACGATTGTGGGTTTTGCGACGATGTTACGGTGCATGGGGTGAAATGGCTCTGTGGGTTCTTACGCACGTCGCTTTGCGCGCACGTGGCGGCGATAACGTGGGCTGTCAAACGGTGCGCAAACCGCCACCCCCGTCGCCGCATCCCCTCGACAGGAGGATTGCCGACGCGCAACCCAGTCACCGGAGACGGAATCGAGGTGACGCCTGCGAGGCGCATCCCACGAAAGTATCGAGGTAACGTTCACTAATTATCTGATTCTTCCAACACTATTATCCTTAATTCCTTTTTTGCGATATACGCATCTCGATCCTCTGCGTCTGATTTCTGCCTTTGTCGTTATTTGTGTCTCGAGATAGCCGACGAAAATATTATAGCCCAACAAATGAATAAATATAAATCGCCAAATAATTTTATGTGTATACGATTTTCTAATTGGTAAGTTAGTGACTTGAGGCTTAAGTCACTGACATTCTCATTTCCTTAATTCTTTGGTTTGTTTTTTTTTTAAATTCTTACGTGAAAGATATTTCAGAGAGAGAGAATTAAATCAAGTCCTATTTTAATATAAATATAAGTTAAATTTAATTTTTGGTAAATAGATTATAACTATATGTATGTGTATATCACGGAGAAAATATTTGGTTAAATTAACTGGAATTCTGGTGGAAGATAAAGATTCAGAATTCTGGATCGTTCATTTTCCGCCAGAATTTCAGTTAATTCAATTAAATATTTTTCTCCAACATATATCTATATTTTATGAAGTTTCTTAATCTTTCAAGTTGCAAGTACCTGAAAGGAAAAAATTAATTACTGCTACGAGAGTTCTATTTTAAAGCATGGATTTATAATTGAACATATCCGCTGATAAAGTGCTAATCGTGAGTATAATAGTGCAAGGCCTCGTTATCTCGCAGCACGTGCAACTCGTGAATCGCGATAAAACAACGTATAATTATACAAAATTATAACTATACAAACAATAAATATTTATACGAAAGAAACTTAAGTACGCGCGTATTTTTTCGCGAGTTCAACGAGGCTTGAATGCAATCTTGCAAGATTAAATCGAGAGTTACAACGCGTCTATGATACATAGACGTATTGTGGTTTATGGAAACATTCTCGCAAACGAAATTTCGAACATAGCGAATCCTGTATTGAACGCAACGGAATTGAGCGTGGTGTACTATTACATATCTTTCGCATTATTTAATTGCAGCACTTAATACAGTCTGCGGCATATCATTGTTTATCGCAGAGAAACACATACATACATTTAGTGATCTCACACTCAAAGAGAACAGAAAAATATTTTTTATAATAATAACAATTAATTGGTCAATTCTAAGCAGAATCGTAAGACTCGTAATTTGTTCTCGTAAGACGCACGATTGTTGATATAAGTATCTAGAGATTTCTTGTAAATCTCTCATGGCTAGTAAAAAGCTGTCTGTAAAAAAATTTCAAAGTTCTTACAAGTCTGCAATTAATAATTGCAGATCAAAAGTAATAAGATCATCTTTTGTGTAAAAAGAATATAAAAACAATATCAATTCTTATTGGACCGCTAAGTTTCAAACCGAATGAGACAATGCCACAGCGAATCTAAGCTGGATCACGGGTGCTTCTAAGTAATTGCGTGTGAATTTATATACTAAATAATTAATTTTTAAATATAAAAACGATTAAAACGTTAGCGATTTCATGTTTGCGTTCATTTCCCATTTAATTTAATTTACTACAAATTCGAACAAATTTAGATTTATTCGACTTTATATTGGAGACTCGCTTAAGTTTAGAAAACAATTATTAGACGATATTCAAATATAAGTGAGTTTTCTTATACTCGACGAGTATAGGTATCGTTAAGCGAGTCTTCAGTCACATCGTTCATCGCTTCGCGTCCCATCATTCACGGGATGCTACGGTAAGTTCATGCGATCATTCTAGAGCGTAATAAATAATAAATAAGTAGCATCGTATCGTTGTGTCTTCTCGTAGTTTATTACAGGTGTTAATTCGGTTCGCAGACGAATTTGTTGTTCAGTGGCTTTATGATTGAATTGTGTGTGTTTAATTGCCTGTAAAATTAAGTAATCCCTATCACTTCCTAATCCTTCTACAAAATAAGTCCTTGACTCGTACGACAATCATGATTGTACTCGTGGTTATAATCGTATGAGTTGAGAAACGATGTCCTAAGAGGTATATTAGATGGTATATTAAGGGAACTACATTCTGTAGCATTTGTTCGTAGTAGCGTGTGTGAGTGCGTGCGTGAGAGATTAAACTAATGAAATCAGTAAGGCCCAGTTTCACAACTCGGACCGAGGTTCAATTTATTTCTCATCTCTTTCAAATTCTGGAATTACGAAGAGATAAGGAATAAGTTAATCCTCAGTTAAGAGTTAACCGTGAGTTGTGGAAATGGACCTGAGAGCCTCTTCCACCAACTTCTGATTAAATTAATCGACAATTAACTCGAAGAAGTGTCAACAGTAGTTTGATATATTGGAACGCCTCCTCTCTTTTGCTCTTTTGAGACAAATTGCGTTTAATTCTCATACGTTGACAATCATAATTGAGTTAACCATCAATTAACGTTAATTAGAGTTGGTGAAAGAAGAGCCCTAAAATGTTTTAAATCCTACAACTTTTATCTGATACACTTTTCTGTGAAACTTACATTTTCCGAGATATTCAGGGGTTTCGGTACTTTTGCCTCGCCCTGTATATGTGTGTGTGAGATATTGATGCAGTAGTATATAAAAACGTGTCGATGTGTCACATTTTATCGATAAAACAGCAATCTCGTCATAGTTCGTTCGGGTTTCACTTTAAAATTAACCCTTCAAAGTTGTATGATCTTTCATTTGCTGTTTTTTGTGTGCAATAGTTGCTTTGAGAGGGAAATCGACTGAATTAATTGTGAATACATCGAGAGTTCCTACGCTCTGAATCATTTGCATGCCAGAAATTCACGTGTCCGTTAATGTATGTAGAAATAAGCACATAGCGTGCTCTCTTCAATTTTTCATATCTCATATGTAGATATCTGTCTTTTCCGATAGAAATATATTTTACATAACGTTCATTGTACTCGAGATAGTACGATTATTGATGTGTTATTAAAACCCGATCATGTAATAACTTCTGTTTTCTCTAAATAATGCGGCGCAATTTATTAAAAAAAAATTTCTTTTAATACTTGATGTATAATTGCATAATATAAGCAAAAACGCGTAACTTCTATTTGAAAATTGCGTAGAAGGTACTAGAACTGCATTCAGTTTGAACGCTTTAAGCGCTTATATACTATTACTGCATAATTATTAAGTCTTTTATCAGATTTTTATGACCAAGTAGAACGTTAATGAAAATTTATTTCATTTAATATTTTGATATACTTCTTTTGATTGCACAATTATTAGAATTTAAATGTCGATTAACTTTAAATATCAATGATTAAGTTTTAGAGAGACAGAGAAATATATTGTCCATTATATTTAAGACAATCTTAAATATCAATTTTAAAATATCACAAATCAATTACGGAGTCGTATTAGCATCTTAAAATATTATTCAAGATAATCTTGAAATAAAAAGAACGGACTTTGTAAAAAAAAACTGACCAATTAATTAAACCGTACAGCGATTTATCTTTCAGTAATTAATTCTTAATTACTCCGTCATTGAGAGCAAAAAGCTCGACATTTGTAGAAGAAAACATCAAACGATTAAATAGTTGGTTAAATTTCAGAAATATTAGAATTAATCGAGCTTCTTTCGCGACACAATATTCCACTAATATTTGAAAAAAAATCATTTTCACAGATGGCAACCCCGTAACCGGAATCGGCTACGCGTCCGAATCGCAGAAGAACGGACCAGCCATGCTGAACGGAACCGCCAGCTCGAATTCCAGCAGCAGCGGCGAGAAGTCGAACGACACGTCGCCGGCGACGGCGAAGCCGCCGACGCGCACTCGCGTCCCACCCGGTGGCTATTCATCCGGACTCTGGTAAAGAGTGACGTCGCCGACGGGGGGTTGTGACCTGTTCCCCTTCCCCCCTTTTTCGAAGGGGAATATCTCGATTAATTCTTTCGGCCCTGTACTCTTAACCCATTAAAGCCCGCAAATCCATCTATAGAGCCTTCTAATCGTCGTCCATACAGTATTCTAAACGAAAGTCTATTTTACCACCGTCTACCTGCAGCAGGGTAATATCTTTTCTATCGTTTTTCTAGAGATACGAGATAATAGAAAGAGAGGCAAGGTATCTAATAAATCATGGGCTTTAGTGGATTAATGCTACACATCACTCTTGCTTTGTACTAATTCAAGGAAATATACAGAGAAAAGTAAGAACGAACTTTTTTTAGGCTTCTTGATTCTCGAAGTAACTCTTTCGGCCTTCGGAGAGAACAATAAAATTAATTTCGCACGTAACACGTGCTGATGAGGAATCGCTTCTTTCAAACGAAGACATTCAGCGATGTTCAATTATTATTGTCGGGGCCAAGAGAGTTCAATGAAAGGGCGGATAAAAATATTGAAAAATCGTGGATGTGTTAATTCCTCAATAATTCGCAACACAGAAACGAGCAGTTGGTCGCGTTTGACCAAATATACAATCGATAAATTTAATCCCTACCAAACGGTAGGAATTGTATATTTAAATTTATCGAGATTAAATACATTCCTGAATTTTTTGAACTTCAGTCTTGTAACATACCAATTCTATTTCGCGAAATATTAATTACTGCATGAGATCGATTGCATCGAATAGAAAATAGAGAATGAGAGGATAAAAGCAGTCTAACAAATTATGAGTATAACTGTTACATAACAGATGTAAAAGATACATATTTACATATATGTTATGTAACATTATATTCACAGTTTGCTGAGAAAAATGTTTCCAGATATTTAAGCTTCCGCAGCATTTCTTCAGCGTGAACGACGCGTAAAGATGCGTAAGTACGAGAATTAATAAATCCTGGATTCTTTGAAATTCCTTGTAAATTACGGTCCTTCAGTCAAGAACTATACGGCACGGGCTTTATTGCGTAACTGTATAAAGGTAGTTAAAGCGATCATCGCGCGTAAAGTGTACACCTTCGACTAAAACACCGTACGATTTGCGAGTAATAAATCACTTCGTTAAGAATTCCCTCGCGATTCCCTCGGCGAATAATTTACATATAGGGTGTGTTTCGTTTTTACTGGAAGTGCAGTAAACGTGACATCGATAGTACAGATTTTTTTAATTTTAAGTAAAAAAGTAATAATAATGACGTCTTTAATTTATTTCTTACATTATCTTTTGTCTCACTCAAACATATCTCAAGCATACATATATCTGTCCTTATCTAACATATTGCAACGCCGTCTCTTACAAGATCGAACACCTGCTAGACACAATTACTGCTTTTGTTTATCATTTCGAATCTTTGTTCAGCATTCGTATACACGTAATTTGCAGATTGATATAAGTCTTTTTTTAACTCGAAGAGTTGTTAGCTGACACGTAAATTTTTCCTTAATACAAAGATTTTACAGCTTGTATAAACCAAACGACAGTTCAACCAAGCGTATTACGTAAACAAACAATACTGAATTCACAAAACTCTAAGATTGAAAACTCCAAAAAATAGATTTTTATTGAACTGCAAATTACGTATATTTGTTTACTCAACATGATAACAAACTAAAAATTACATCTAACAGTAGTTGCTCGATTTTATCCGAGATGACATTGCAATATGTTAAATAAGGAAAGATGAATGCGTTTGAGTGAGACATAACGATATATAATATAATATTAGAATGAATATTAGAAATTAATGAAAGTCACTATTATTGAATTTGGAACCAAAAAAGTCTGTACTATCGACCTCAATCAAGTTCGACCGTCACTCCAGCATCCCTTAAGAGCCAAATAGCGTGCGCGCACGCACAAAAATAGCTCTCGGTGCAAGCGAAAACATCTATTTTAAAATTAAAGTATACTTTTCTTCTTCTCTTATTATGGCTCCTGTTCATTGACATGTATTCCCGATTTCCAATACGGGTTCAATACGGCCAGTGAAATCGACGAAAAAAACACACAAGTCGAATAAACATTTTAAGTCAATACAAATATTTATCACAAGTAAAATCAAAAAGACGCTTAGCTTTATCAAGAACTTGAAAGAAAAACGTACCGAAGGAAAATATTATATCTAACATACACTCATACACGAAGTATTTGAACGTTTACATTGTTAATATTCAACGAAATGAAATACGCGTTTATTATAATTGAAGCATTTAAAACGATATGATATATACATATAACACAGAATAGATCTTAAGATTACATAACAATTTATTACAAAATAATTTAACAATATATACAGTTTTTACAATACGTTTCTTTAAATACATCTGTTACTTCGAAAGAAACGTTGAAATAAAACATTATTGAAATATAGCAATCAATATATACAAATGTTACTTCGAAGTTAGTCCACTCAATGGAAAATCATCTTAGGGCTGTAATAAAAGCAAAAAGCAAATCAACTTCTTATTAAAATTGTAGATTATTCAATTTAAATAATTATTAAATTTTTACCGTTTTAATACTTTTGTAAGCCACTTATGGTGCGTGTTTACAATAAATGTATTACAAGAACTGTATGTATCGTTAAATTACTTTTTAGTTCCACTTATCAATCTTAAGACCTATTCCTTGTTACACATATCATATTGTTTTAAACGCTTCAATTTAATAATATATATATTTTAGTTGTTAAATATTAAAATTGTAAGCGTTCGAATACTTTTTCGTGTATAAAGTGTATATATCACTGACAAGATGATAGAGCCAGTCAACTCTGAGTAAATTTTCGTAGCCATCAAAGAGGCCCGGAAGTAATTGGAGAGAGTATCGATAATATCGATGTTATTGATATAAATTTATGATCGTTGATATAAATATTTAAATAACGTATCTATTATTAAATCCATGACTTTTTTATTATACAAATCTTGCATAATAAGTATGCATACATGTAATACTATATCATATATAGAATAATACACGAAATAATCATAATGTTAACAAGTTGTAAATAATACATATCTAAAGAACATTGGGATAATAATAACTTAAATAAATATAATAATAAAATTCATATTATATTTATGAACTAACAAACTGTTTAAATTTTAAAGTCATACTATACTCCTCCACAAGATTATCGATCTTCAATAATATCTTGTCAGTGGATAGCCACAGATTTACAATCCTAGATGAACCTAAAAAGAAGACAAGTTTGCATTTAATTGGGACTTGCGATTTAGCGCTTTACGACGAGTCTAAAAAAGAAAAAAATTAGCATTTAGTTTTTCTTAAAATATACATGCTGGCAAACGCTTTTGCTGCATCGATCATAACCCCGTAATCGATCATATAATAATAATTATAGAATTATGACTCGAATATTATGTGCAACGTTTTACGACGTTATATGCGATTTATCAGTACTCAATTCAAATGTTTCAATAGTTTCGTCGTTTTCCAAAGCGTTGGCTTAATAAGTAAGAGCGTTACTTGTTTTATTCGCGATTTGTTTCATTACCGCGGTGTTTTGCTCGTTTCCAGTGTTGCACGTCAATTCATTAATCCCATCTCGGGATGAAGGGCAATAATATGTTCACGTACACGTATACAAAAAATGATGGACATCGTATTCAGCAAATACAGAATATAACTGCAATATTGCTGCAACATTGCTAGCAAACAGAATATAACTGCAATATTGCAATTATATTCTGTTTGCTAGATAGGATCTGCGATTGTTAAAACGCGACGTTGATTAGATGCGAGAACAGAGGGAAAAAATTGTTGCTCCAATCAATCCTGCTAAGCGACAAAGAGATAGATTGGAAAAAAACTGTCAGAGAACAACACACAATTATTTGAGATAATTAAACACTTCGAGTGGAGTAACCGTGATATTTTAAAAAAAAAAAGGAGGAAGGTGAAGAATTCGAGTCGCGAACGACTAGAACACGAGAGGAATGGACTGAAAAATAGCAGTACATTTGACAGATGAAATTGCGAGATGTGGAGACCTCGGAATTGTACATTAGAAGTAGGAATATGTTATTTCGAGAAATAAAAGTGTACTATGTATAACTCATTAAAACCAAGTTTCAAGTGCTTTCTTAATCTCTCCGTGCCTTCTCGATCACATTGATTTATCGTTCGCGCGAACGATCAAAGAAAGACCGGAGCTCCGTTTTTACTCGCGAGAGATTGGTTTCGGTTTTGAATGGAACGAATGAAAAGAATGTGACGATAACGCAGGGGTTTATCGCTCTCAGATTTGTCCACGAAACTATTATTTATCTATTTATCGGTATTGTATACTTATCTTCTTTTCTCTCAATCGGGCGACGAAAATATAGGGCTCTGATTTTATTCCGTTTTTCGAAGATACGTGTAAACGTTCATCTGTTTGTATTCACTTTCAGAAAAAACTTGTAGTTAAACGTTTACATGTATAACTAGCATATATCTGTTTATTGGAAACGTTTTTCCGAATACACTGTTTTACTGTTATTTTATATACATATTTCCCCGTTTTTTACTAACTTAAAAAAATTTTCGATTCTTTCAACCCGTCGCACTAGGAAGATTCCCTTAAATAAAGGGATAAACGTCCCTTATAGAAATTTAATACTAATACTGGCCTTAATAACTTATTTTCATTATTAATCTTCAATTATCACACTGGTGCGAATTCGCACCAGCAAAATTTTTACTTCGCTGTAACTCTTTAATTTGTTACTTTCTTAATTTACAATTTTTTGTAATAAAATATTGTTTTTGTTTAGTTTTATTATTACTAATGAGTGTTTCCAGGAAAATTTTATCCTGGAAAATCGTATAATTGAACTACTTTTGCGCGCGCCTTTTTTATTTCAAAATTATATGTGACAAAAAATCGAAAATCCCAATTCGTACTAGTGCATTATATTATAGTTATGCGACCATGACTAAAGTGTGGTAACTGAGGTTTAAAAGAGAGAGAGAGAGAGAGAATACTATGTTGATAATATTTTTAATAAATCTTAAAATAAGTAATTAATTGGCCAATACTAGTATTAAATTTCTATAAGGGGTTTGTAAAAAGAAAAACCGTGAAAATATTCAGAAAAATGTTTTCCATAAATGGATGTGCTAAATATATGTATAAATGTGTTTTCGTTTAAACGTATAATAGCAAGCTCTAAATCGGGCTCGCGCTCGAGAAGACGACGAGTACGACGACTCAGCTTCTAGCTCATCGTGCGTCAGTCTGCCTGTTGCCCCGCTTCTCTTCTTACTTACGATAGCTACGCGTAATCTAATGTATTTATTTCGTAGTAAAGAGCCCGTGCACATGTATTAGCGTTTCTCTTTTCTCCACACAGATTCTTACGCGGTTGTTTGGTGTGAATAAACATTGTAACACAATGCATTTTCGTATTCGTCATAAGTAGTTTTTTTTATACTCTGACAATGATTAATAAAATTTTGTAAGCAAGATACCGCTGCCACCTTATTCTTCCCCAAAGTATAGCCGTAAAGAATTGAAGCGAAATCGTTTGCAATATACATTTGCAATAGTTTTTATTATGAAAATAGATTAATGTAAACGTAACGCAATTACAAAATTAGGTACGTACTAAACAAGAATTATCATTATATAGTATATTAAGCGAATGTTAATTAAACAATCAAACAGAATTAAGTAGAAACAGAAATAATTACTTTGTTTTTATGTATGTGACGATGGATAAAACACTACAATATATATTATTCTTGTGTGGAAGAAATACTGTTGTTATATAGATTAAAAATGTAATAAGTTATTTGGAGCGCAGCTTGATATCTGTATGAAAATGTATAATAAAAAGGTAAGTATATATAATGCCCGTTTTTTACACGCTATTCCCAAGTCGATAATTGCTTAAGAATATTCTGTACAAGTTACAAATCCCTGCAAAGTAATGATTCTTTTTTCAAAACAATTTCTTAAAAGGTAATTCTACTGAGTATTTTCAACGTAATACAATTACATTCGATACATTAAATGGCAGCAATGAGACTTCTCATTCCAGCACCATTGGCTTTGCAAAGAGCGTTGAAAATGTGCTTGTGATTAGTTTCCTGCTCCATCTGGCTAGCTATCTCGTGCGCTCTCTTTGTGATTATAGACGGTACGCCTGCCAGTCGAGCGGCATTGAATCCGTAGGACTTTGGACATGCCCCTTCGCTGAGCTTGTACAAGAACGTCACGGTCTCTTGCGATACTTCCTCTTCCTCTTCGGTTTCCACCATACATGCCTGAAAAAATTTAAAATACGTCATATTAAGATTAATAAATATGTGTAACGCGCGAATTGTAACAGTAATAAAATTATTTTCCATACTATATTGTGTGTGTATATATATAATATATATATATATCTTTTGAATGGAAAAGATCTATTTGAAACATGAAGAACAGACTCAAAATGCGTTTTGTCCAAAATTTATAATTTTCAAAAAACGAGAAAGCTACGAAAAAGTATTCACTTTACAGAAAATAACAATATGGCAATCAGTAGGATGTAAAATGTCAAATAAAATTGCTAAAAATGTTTAACAAATACGTTGTTTGTTTTTAGTTAAAAACATAATGCATTTTTAGCATAGAAATTAAAAGTGAAAAAATATTTTCTAAACATCTCAGAGTAACTTCGAACACGATTCTTTCACAATACTGAATAATGCAATTTCTAACTCAAAAAATAAAATTTTGGACAAAATGCATTTTGAAAGTTCGCTCTCATACGTCAAAGCTTCTCCTCACCATGTGGGCTAACGTGACTTCTTCATTAGTTTTATAATCTTCAACCAGAGAATGGTAATGCGTCGAGAATAACGTGCGACATTTGAGTTTGGTCAACGCATCAACGACTGCAGCCGCTATTGCTGTACCGTCATAGGTTGATGTACCACGTCCTGTGATGAGGAAATATTTTCTATCAAATCCGAATTCTGATCGAATGAAGAAACGACAACCAGAAGAATAATTTGATTTGATTGAAAGGCGCGTTAACAAATATAGTAACAAAATCTTCAAAAAAAGTTATGGAAACAGTAACAGATACACTTGTTTTGAACGTATTAATATGCGCGTGCAGTTTTCTGCTTTTTTTCTTACCCAGCTCATCAAGAAGTATCAGCGAATAGGGCGTAGCATGTTGCAGTATTGCAGCGGTTTCACTTAGCTCGACCAAAAACGTACTCTGGCCAGCCAAAATATCGTCGTTTGCTCCCAGCCGCGTGAAAATACGGTCCACCAGTGTTATGCAGCACGAGCTGGCTGGAACGTAGCTGCCCTAGTTATGCAAAAAAATTAAATTCATGTTTCATTGATGTATATAATACTCGATTATTATAGCATTTTTCATTTGCAGAACTGGTGCACATTAAAATCGTTGTACACTAATCTGATCTGAACAAAAAAAAACGAGATATCTCAACTGATAAAATGCCTAATATACATATATGTGTATTTTATCAAACATCACAATAAAATATATTAAGATCTTCGCGGTTTAACTTGTTTCTATTTTTATTTAATAAATATCTTTACGTCGATTTGTGTACAATTTGAAATGCACTTAGTGCGCACTAGTTCTGCCAATGAAAAACGCTATTAGTTTGTCACATGCATTTTCCTTGTAAAGCTTATTCTACAAAGAATATGTACTCTTTGTTTCCTGTTTCTTGCTTTTTACCTTTTGCTTTCTTCCTTCTTTGCAACCAGTATGTTTTATTGACAATTACATTTCTTGCTAAGTTAACTTTTATCTCGGGCGATAGAAAACGAAAAACGGGATAAGAAGCAAAAAAATAAGATGTAAAAAAAAACAAGAAACAAAATGCACATTGCAGAACAGGTTTGAGACTTACTATCTGCGCCATGATCGTGATCAGGCCGACTTGGCGCATGAGGGTCGATTTGCCTCCCATGTTCGGTCCCGTCAAAATCATGAAAGAAGCGGCGCCGTCGGTTGCCAATAAAGTGTCATTCGGTATAAAATTGTCAGACATGATGCAGGGATGTTGTCCATCTTTTATCTTGATGAATATCTAAAAAAACAATGACGTTCACTACAGGTGTTTCAATAAATAAGTGATCATTAAAGGTGGCTTTCACACTCACAGCGTTTCTAAGCATCATTGGCCCTTATTTATTTGATAGGCAACAGGGACGAGATGCTTACGTGTGAGTGTGTAAAGCGAACGCATCTAAATTATATTTGTTACGATACGATATTGTTACCTCGCTATCGATTCCATCGTGGATTTCCGGGACACACATATCACCGTTCCATGCATAATCCGCAAGGGAGATGAGCACATCCATGGTGGCCAATTTGTAAACAGCTGTATGCCACATATCATATTTCTCACTAAACTGCGCGAATATTCGCCTGTTGAGATCTTTCAGCACCTTGTCCTTATGCTCTTCGGCAGACATTTGTCTTGTCAAAAGTTCCTGCAATGATCAAGATAATTCATATAACTTTTTTCACAATAAATTAATTTATATATTTCTATTAAGATCTTTTTAATAAATGCCTATTCATAAGTATCAAAAATTTAATTGTGATATTATTTCAGTAGTTCAGCTGCGTTTTTTAGTCTGGAAAAACTTCGGTGCGCAGTGAATATGACTATAAAAATGGTATATATGCATGTACACATATAGTATATACTAATTCATATTGAATTAGTTAAGCATTAAAAGATGCAACTTCAACCATTTTGTAGCCAGAATTTCCTACTTCCTATTTGTTTTAATTTTTTTCATTCTGATATTTTTATATGCTGGCAAGTTTTTCTGCAATTAAAAACGTGAATTGTAATCCTTGCCTTTGCCTCGGCAGTATAATAACGTTTGAAGCCTTTCCTTTGTGACTGTAATTCGTATCCAGAACCGACTTTCTTAACCTGCGACTCAGGAATCTCGATTTGATAACGTTTCCTATCTGTTCCATGGAATGTTACTTTTACGCCGAAATGCTGCTTTTGTTTTTCCAAGTATTTGTCTAGATCTTCTTTGATGTCTGCGAGCTCGGTCAAAACTGAATCGTATTCAGCGTCAACTCCTTTCTTTGGAACGATGTAGCCTTGCTTCTTAGCTCCTTCATGATCGAATGCAGTCTGAAATATTATAAACAATATTAAATTCTGAAGACCGTCAATGTAACAACATAACTAATACAAATACGAAGCCTATAACAGTCTAGCTAAATCTTAGTTGCTTATATATAATTTCGCGTGAATTTATATACCGATATATGTAGTCTTTCTCAACTGCGCGCCGAACAATTGTCGGTCTTGAAACGCAAATTAAACTATTGCAGTACTATCACGAATTAAATTGATTAACAATTTTATAATTAATTGATGCTCTTTTGGCATCTTATATCGATGTTAGAAATATTATAAAATTACAAATACATTGTACAATACAATTTGCAAAGTAAAAATAAAAATAAAAAAATAGCAAAACAGAAAGTAAAAGCTTACCTTAAAGTAGTCCAATGTCTCCCTCAAATGAGGGAATTCACCGTTCGGTTCATACTGAGTGTGGCGAGTTATCAACCTACTTTTGAAATCTATCGTAAAACAAAATTACATTAGACATAAAAATGCATTACTTATGAAAAAGCAAAATATGCATACCATCAAACAGTTCGATAAATTTTAGCACTTCTTCAAATTTGGCGAGTGTCATAGTGAAATCTACAATCACCCTCTTCGAATATGTTGGGCCTTCAAACATTATGGCTCTACCATCTGGATGATTTTTTATTCTAGCAACATTTCCCTGAGCGTGTATCCTGTTGTAACAAAAGAAATGCGTGTTAAACATTAATATTTCAAATTCTAGAAGTGGAATTTGTGAATTTCTAGTAAACTTTCAACTTACTTGCTCAAAAGTCTTTCGAGATCCGGCAGAGTTGATAAAATTGCGCGAGCTGACTGCATTACGTCCATTCGATCCATCAACTCTTTCACAGCTTCCTGGCGCTCCATAATAACGGTTTTGCGGCAAGATGGTCTACAAACCCATTCACGCAGCAATCTAAAAGTATATATTTTTAACTTTAAAATTCACAGAAAAATTAACTCACAAAATTAAAAATATATATTAAAATATATATAGTTATATATTGTATTAAAAAAATATATATATAACTATATATTTATTATATATTTTATATATTATGTATTTTATATAACCATAAAATTTTTTTTAATTATTAAATTATTCAAAATTAAAAATTCACCTTTTGCCGAATGCAGTACAGCAACGATCTAATACATTAATGAGTGAGCCTTCTCCGAAGAGCCTTAGATTTTTTATCGTAACAGCATCTATTACCATAGTGTTAGCATTATTAAGACCTGTACGACTATTTGCAGTTGAAAAATCCGGCGGAATGTACGTATTGAAGTAGCCTTGCGCTAATAATTGCTGTTCGAGTAGGAACTCTTTTAACAAAGACACGCATCCTCCAAGTGCGTGCAGCGCTAATTCTTTGTTATCTGCCGGCGTTAAACCCAAGCTGTCTCCTATAATGCATAATAATAAAAGATTTATATAACACACGAATTATTATCGTAAATATGTAAAAAAGAAAAATAAAGAAAAAATGTATTAATTGATTAATTACCTTCGTTTAAATATGGTTTCAGACCTTCAGGCCATGCAAAGCTCGAGTCGCTCTCTTTTTTGAAATAATTTTCTTCGTGAAGTTTCTTTAAAAATACAAAAGTGGGATATATATTTTTTTTATATACTAATTTCTTATCTATATAAATGTAATACAAATACAAAGCATTATCTGTTACTAACTTTCAGCACAGTGGTAGCAGACCAGAATTGTGCTTCGCGCTGTAGCGGCTCTTTTAGCGCAGCCGGTAGAGTGTTATTTATAAGCTGCAGAGTCTTTTGCGATAAATTACCGCGTTCATATAACACCTGAAAGATAAAGCGAAATATTTGTTTATCAGTAAATATATGCAATATTTAGATCATGATGATCTCATACATGAACTGGTGGATGGTGAGCCAATAGAGTCAATAGCCTCGAGTTGCAGCGGTCATCGACGAATTGGCCAAGATAAAATTCACCTATTGTTGTATCTATAAAGCATACTCCAAAGGAGCTGATCATCGAACTGAGATCGCACTTTTCGACTAGGGATAATAGATAATTGGAGTTTGGTGTAGATGCTTCCACGTCTAGTGGTGTATATACTCTTGTGCCTCTGGTACTGACTTGACAAATTTCGCGTTTCACCACTTTGTCAAACTTTGTCGGTTTAGTCACTGTAAATAAAAAAATGTCCAATACTTGTACAATTCGGATGTGTTCTTTCACATGAAACAAAGTGTATATTTCTGTGTAATTTCATACTTTTGCTGCAACGCACTGCCATCATTTCCGGATTCTCCGTTTGCTCAATTCGTGCGATTTTGTATCCTCTCTCTATTAAACTCGCTGAATAACGACCGTATCCAATTTCGGGAAATCCAGAATGCGCGAATTCACCCTACAATAATACATATTGTAACTTAATGTTGCACAATAAATTCAAGAGCAGTTTCTCGCATTTTTCGTAAGTACACATATAGACTTACTCGCATATATGTGAGACTGAGCTCATTGACACCAATAACTGCATCCATATGATACAACTCATAGAATTTACCGATTTTAAAGAAAAATACACAGTCGAAGTGCTTACTCTTTAATTCCCACCACTGTCTCATTGCCTAAACAGATTTTTAAATGAGTTATTATTTTAATGTTAATATTAGGTCAGTAACTATGAAATGTTCGGTTTTCCTATTACTATTAATAGCAATCGTAACTTCATTAAAAATGAAAAAAATTTAAATTTTGAGAAAAATAGTTTTAAAGCTTAAAATCTCTATTTTCAAAAGAGCGCTGTTTTTTTGAATTTCTGTGAGTTTAGTAATTTTTATAAGTAAAAAACTATGAGGGCAGAATAAAATTAAATTTTTTACTTTGTGCTTGTCACATGTTTAAAAAAATTTGTAAAAATCTTCGACTGTCTACCATAAAATCATTAAATTTTCCCTACAAAATTTTTTTAAATTGTTTCCAAGATTTTTTGTTACTTATTGCGGATTAAATAAAAGAAGCATTTTGACTTTAATTACTCATAACTCCGTTAAAAATCGTCGTAATAATAATCATTAAATAAACAGATTTTCAATACTGAAATTTTACTCTATCGAATGATATAATTAAAATATTTTTTTTAAACATGTAGACATTTCGTAATTAATAACTAATAGATAGCAAAGTATTTAACGGTGAGAGTTTCTCTTACAGGAGTTTGATTTATTAAAAAATCATTAGGTACGTAGAGCGTCTTAGAATCATAATCTGGATCCTTCAGCGTTCTTTTATGTATATCCCTTATTTTCTCTGGTTGCAAGAAATCTAATTTCAAGTGAGGCCAAGTGTGCGCAGTAACTCTATTGCTTACACTTTGACTTTGAACTGGTTGCGAAGACTGGTGTTTCGAATCTTTTTTGTTCTAGAAAAAATTGTAAAGTTGAGTAATTTTTCTACATGGCAGACAAGTAGTAGGAAAGTTGAAAGAATGCTAATAGCAATATATAATTAACAATTATTTTGAATAGCTAAAGAATTATATAAAAATAAGTATAAAGAAATTATGTATAATAATTGTAATTATTACTACCTTTGTATTATTAGAACTTATTTGCTTTGACTTCAATTTAACATTGGATATCTTCCTTTTTTTCTAAAAACACAATATTCATATCAAACATAATTTTCATTGTGTGGCAGTAATAACAATAGTTTAAAATATATTGTTTCTACCTCTGGTGTTTCCTCTTCCGTTTCTGTTAAAGAATCTTGTTCTGTATCTCCTTCAGAAACTGATTCAGATTCTTCAGAAAGATCTTCTATAAAATATACAGAATAATGAATATATAATATTGTTCTTCCTTCTATCTTCTTAGCTTAAAATTATGATACAAAATATTGCTTAAGCAATCAACTAACCTGGTTTGAATTCATCTCCAGAATCTTCAGAGTTATCATCAGGAATAATAAGACGCCGTCTTTTAGGTTTTACAGGATCATCTTCTTTATCATCATCTTTATCCTTTGTATATGATCTTTTCTTGTCATCAGTATTCTGATTTTCTTTTCCATTCCTAACAAATCCTGTATACAAATATAACACAATATATATATATATATAATCTCCCTTGTAAATATATATAATCCCCCTCCTAAACTTTGAGAATATAAAGAAGATTGATAAACATCTAATAAAAAAAACTAATAAAAAAAGGTCCTTTAAAAATATATTCATTTTTGCTTTGTTTGAAGAAAATTGCAAAAAGACAAAATGTGGTTTTTGTACAAATTTATTACTTATTTATTCACACTTTAAATTCAGGACATTCTGTGTATAAAATTACTATAAGAATATATTAAGAGTATGATTTAGTTTTGAGGGTTTTGCAAGATATGGCACTAATGCCCTGTTATCAAAGACATTCCAATCACAGTTATTGTTTCTTAATGCTTTAATATTACTCTAAAATATTTAGTCATTTACTAATAATAGACGCAGTAAACATTGTGTTTATACTATCTTAAAAATGGAGCTTCCTAAAGAGCATTTTCAACATGCGTTGCTTTTGTTTTTTAATTAAATTTTACTTGTTCTGCTTGATGCAACATATTTTAGAGGATACACACTTTCATAATTTCGAAAATGTGAGAAAATTTATTGAAAATTGGATCAACTCCAAAGAAGAATCTTTTTATTATCATGGAATCCATTTCTTGCCAGAAAGATAGGAAAAAGTTATACAAAACAAAGAAAAATATTTTGATTAAGATATTCGTTTATTATCTTGTTTAAATAAATCTGTTTTTGAGAAAAAAAAACTCTCAAAACTAGAACACATTCCTAATAATATCAATAATTTAAATTATTACTTAATTATTACTTAATTTAAATTATATAAGAGTAAAATGATATAAAATAAAGCAAAGTTAAAACAAAATAATTCAAATAATTAATTAAATATATTGTGAACGGTTTGCTAGTTCTAATTATAATATACATAAATCTTTATGGCAAGTAGAGAACTACGATTAAATTGCAAGTGGATGTGAATTACGTAAATTACCATTTTATATGTATATATCACAGTAATAAAAAGCAACATTATATATATATACCACACAATCGATTTTATCTTCATAAATGTTGCTTAAAGCAACAACTAACAACATACTTCAAAAACGATTTTTACAAACCTTTGTTCTTTTGGCCCCTCTTAGGAGTCTGAGATTTCTCTTTTTCTTCTTTAATCGTTTCCGACTTCTTAACAGTTTTCGGAGATGTGAAATAATTAAGTATAGTATTTACTTTCGGCATGATTAGTTTTGATACAATCAAATAAAACCAATATTAGGAAATATTAATAACAATTATGAAAAAAGAATTGAAAAAAATTAGTACATCCTAATAAATCCATGAAACGATGCAACGTGATGCAGAAAACGTATTGTATCAAAAACCCGGCAAAATCAGAGTCTCGCCTTAATGGTTTTCCGAAACGCATTGTAACTCGACTCTCAACTACTAGACTAGCAGTGCTGACAAACGTTTAGTTCGAATATTCCCATGCAGCACAATATTCAAGAGCAGTTTTGCAATTGTTGTAAAATTCTTGAATATGATTGGCTTATACATTTAGATCAAATGAGGAAATAGGGGCAAGACCAATCATATTGAAGAATTTTACAACAGTTGCAAAGCTACTTTTTCTGTTGAACGCAACCATTGAAATGAACTGATAACTGATTAGCTACTGCTCTTCCGCTTTTCGGTCAAGGTGTGAACCCGCCCTTACATTTAAATTATGCTGCGCTTGCATGAGATTTTGACTGCAATGATTGGTCGCGTCATATTCTTTTCTGGCCAATAAAAACTAGGATTCATCATTGTCCAAAAACTCTCTTCTAGGGACTCTAGCAGTCTAGCTCATGCATCAAGTTTCACAATTCACCACATTGAACATTCACGGATTCTGCATTTTCTGTGAGTACGTGTAAGTGCGAGGGTGGTTGTGCTGTGCACGTAGATACGGCCTGGCACGTAATCCCGTGGATTTCTGAACTGTTATTATGTCCTCAGGTACGTTTTTGATCGTCATAACGTTGAGTATCGATGGAGAATTATTTTTGTTGACGCTAATATAATCCTTGAATAATGTCCGCGCCGTCATCACGCCCCACACGTTTGCACCTAACCAAACTCCACGCGACGTGGTCACCATGCTTTCGATATTGCATGAGCTCCACGAGCTGCTACGCGCATTTCGACACGGGCTGCGACGATACGATATGTTCCTCTAATGATAAATGTCCGAATACGTTTTCCAGGCAAAAAGAACAAGAAGAAGAAGGGGGTAACAGTAGATTTGTGGTCGTTCCTGGCCGACGGAAATGGGCCGACTCCTAATATACCGCTGAAATCGTCTAATTGGGCTGATGATGTGGAGGACGATCATGGTAAGTCGTCGGAATTGCTTTTGTCCCAATTCCAAATTGATAAACAATTGTTATCCTTAGAAAGAAATATTAGATTTTTGTGCTGATTATTAAGTGTATCTATGTTTATACATTGGTATTTATGTGATTGTTATTTTTGTATGCATCCAGAATATATAAATAATTATTTTATTGTGTGTGTGTGTGTGTGTGTGTTTGTGTGTGTGTGGGTGTGGGTGTGTGTGTGTGTGTGTTGTAATAAGAGTAGAACTTAATGATGCTATAATTTATGCTATAACTGTGATAAAACAATTATTTTAATATACACGATATAAAAACTTTATCTTTGTTTTTTTAAGATATCAATTTTTTATGATATCAATTATTTTGTAGAAGGATTTTCATCAAGGAGCAGCAAAGATCCGGTTATATTGCCGACTGCTCCAAGGGCTGCACGAGGACCAGGGATTGATGAGGAGAATATCCCTACAAATCCTCCTTATGTAGCTTACATAAGCAATCTGCCATATGATGTAGATGAAGCTGATCTGGCAGATTTTTTCGCAGATATGAAGGTTTGTTACTTTTACAAGTACCTTTTTTATCTATCTATATTTAATGCATTTTCATAGTCATAAATATCAAATTTTAAAGAATTTAATATGTATTACAGTAATACTATCTTAATTTTATTCTATTTACACATGCACACACACAGGCATGCACGCGCACGTACATATATATGTTACATCCTCTTTGTGACTCCCAGAAATATTAATTAAGAGTTACAGGATACTCTATAGATGCGTATAGTTCTGTAAGGACTGTAACAGCATTTAAGGAATGGATTTCTAACATCATTTTTGAACAAAAATCCTAATATTAAAATGTTGACACTTTAATAGTTTTGAATTATAAGCATTTAAAGTCAGCAAATTATATCTCCTTCGCACATTCAGACATAATAGATAAATGTCAATCATACTTAAACGCGTTAACTTTAGGCGATATAATTCTTTAACTTTGAATGCTTATAATTAAAAAATTATTTCAGCTTTAACATTTTGATATTAGAATTTTTGTCTCAAAATCATCTCAGGAGATTATCTTTAAAGATTATTGCGATCTTTACTGGACATCCTATATATATGTTTATCTTGTGATAATTACATTTTTTTATCACTTTAGTATAAATGGAGATTTCCACAGTCAAATATCCCAAACAAATCTTTATTTATATTATGAAGTCTCAATAAATATTTTTTATGTTGTATAACTTTTTGGCTTGTTGATTGGCTTATTTTTTTTAATGAAGAAATAATGTGGAACATATGTTTGTATTTTAAATAAGTAGAATAGCAGGACTGAGAATTGAGTCTCAGGCCTTATTCTCGAGAAAATATCATATACGAAAATAGAGAGAAAACTTAAATATACATAATATATACTATAATATTTTCGTATACGATATTTTTAAGAATACGTCCTTGAGTCTACTGTTTGACTGTTCTATGATTGAGCTGTCCAACGCTCCTCAAGTACGTTTATTAGTATAAAATGCTATATATACTAATTATACACAATTTTGATAACCAAACATAAAAATTAATTTTCTTTAATTTTTCGCAAATTAGTAATAATTTGTAAATTACGTGTTTTCTTCTGTATGCAGATTTCAAATATGCGTTTGCCAAAAGATGCAAATAAAATTAAAGGCTACGGTTACGTCGAATTCGAGGATCGTCAGAGTCTAATTGATGCTCTATCTATGACAAATACGGTAAGTGAATAGCATTTAACAGTATTTATCGACGTTGCTGAAAAAAATATATCTTTCCATGTAGACGATTAAGACGAGACGGGTGAGAATTGAAGTCTCCAATAGTAGTAATGACGATCGTCGAAGCGGTAGAATGGGTAGAGACAACCGTAGGGACAATTATGATGATCCGGAACGTACTTCCGGCGACTGGAGGAGCGGACCGCGGGAAGATTTGCTAGATGGAGATTCCTATCGTAGTCGGTACGATAGAGACCGATTTGACAATAGAGATCGGCGAGATGACAGAGAAAGTATGTAAATTTTTATCTATTTGATATTTCCTGGAGAGAAATGGAAATTTCGATAGAAATATAGATTCTCGAAGAGTTATATTGTAATGGAGAAACGTATTTTTGTATTGAACAGGACACGATTATGATAATAAGCCAGGTGCATGGCGCGAGAGAGACAACAATGATAAAGGATCCTCGTTTAAAGACAGGGGTGGCTTCAGAGATGATAGCAAGGATAGAGACAGAGACCGGGATTGGAATCGTTTTGGCGATAGAGGGAGAAGTAGAGACAGAGATGGGGGAGACAGAAGCAGCAGTTTCGGACCACGTCGTAATTATGGCGATTCCGATTGGGATCGTGATCGTCGGCAAGATCGAGACGCGAAACGTACGTGTACAATTATTCGATAAGATATATACGAAAGATATCTTTAATCTAATTATCGATATTTTTATTTAATTATTCAGCCGAGCCGCGACAGAGACCGAAACTGAATCTACAACCTCGCACGAAACCCGTCGAGCCCCTCGTAGTCGCGGAAGAGTCAGCGGCTAAAGACAGTACGATAGAATCGAAACCAACGGCGAATACAGAATCAACTCAACGAGCACCAGCTGCCACACCCGTGCCAGCGGCCAATATTTTTGGTGCTGCGAAACCTGTAGATACCACTGCCCGTGAACGAGAAATAGAGGAACGTCTCGCTAAATCTTACGCAGAATCACGATCCCGAGAAGAACCGTATGTATGATACATATTAAGTCTACAATGTGCTCTTTGTTTCTTGTTTTGTACCTCTTGCTTTCTTCCCTATTTGCAACTGTTTTATTGACAGTCATTTCTTGCCACATATTTCTTGTTTCTTCCGAAGTTCATTAACAATAATAACTTTTCTCTTAAGCGATAGAAAACGAAAAACGGGATCAGAGGCAAAAAGATAAAATGTAAGGCTAATTCTACAATGTGCTTTTTGTTTCCTGTTTCTTGTTGTTTGTTTCTTGCCTTCTTGATCAAAAAGTCAAGAGACAAACAGCAAGAAACAGGAAACAAAAAAGCCACATTGTAGAATTAGCTTAAAAAATAGCAAAAAGCACATACAAGAAATAATGTAGAATATTTCTCTCTATTAAAAATTTTATTGTTTTCTCTCCAGGGACATTAAAGAACGTAAAGACGGCACTTGGGGTCGACGTAATGGCGTAAATACCTTATATAATTCATATTGAATATAAGAAATGCATTTATAACTATAAAATGTTTTGGATTAAATAATATTCATTTATAGGAAGGACGCGACGACAAAGACAAAGATAGGGGTCGGTCAGCTTGGCGATCGGAAGAAGACAGAGATGCTCGGGTTGAAAGATCCGCGCCACGTTCTCAACCAACTCCCACTCGTACTGGTAAATTTGTTTCGTTTTTAAACAAATTTATAAAATTTCTCTATTTGGCATAAAGACAATACAAATGTGATGTATATTTTTTAAGTAGAAGAACAAAGTGGATCCAAAGTATCGCCAGCACCGCGTTCTGGACTATCGACGTCCAAAGGGTCTCAGAAATCTGTTGAGAAGGATACTCGTGCAGAAAGGTATTTACAAAAAAATACAGAGATATTTTTTCTTACATATTACACGAAATTTGCATTTATTTACATTTTGCTTATTGCTTGCAGGGATCGCAAAGACAAAGAGAAAGATGAAATCAGTAGAATGCCGAAGGCTAAAGACGAACAAGCTCCAGTGAGTAAAACTGAATAATGTATTGATGAATAGATATATGTACTAATATTAAATTTTTTGTTTTAAAGAATTTTGTAGCTTCCAACAAATATTCCATGCTACCTGATGATGTGGATCCTGACAATATCGATGAATAGTCTCAAATGATTATAATTTGCATCACATACCTAAATTGTGCCACATGCAATACATAATTATGTGTATTATTAATATTTGTTTTACTTCTACTATTGCATGGATTCGTCATAAGCCAGGCGTTGTGCTCTATTGGTATTACTTTACTGGAATTATTGTTGATTTGTATTTAATCTCTATTTTAATATTCTCAATAATATAACTCTTATATTTCTATATCAACCTATATATATTTACTTTACATTTTGGTACGAAAAATTTTGGCGTTGTTAAATCGCAATGTCAAATTTCTCGTGATTACCGAATGAACAATTATATTAAACTTTTTGTATAATTCCAAGAATAATTACACTGTATATGAAGTGTAGCAATTGGAACTTTATATATCATACTTAATTCACACACACTGTACAATAATTGTACGATATGTGACCCATTTACATGTAATATAATAATGCCAATATAGAAAGAAATTAAAATAAGTATATGAGAATATATACAAATATCATTTCAATTATTTCTTCTCACATGATCCCTGCATATTTATATAAATAATTATACACGTTGAAAATAATTTGAAATCAATAAAAAAATTATAAAAATATATAAAGTGTTATTAAGCGGCTTGTACGTATGAAAAGCAAATTTATTTTATAATAAATTATTGTTAAGAGTCACGTTTTTGCGATAATATATAAAAATTAATGTATATTTACACATTTCCGATATATATACGTACATATGTATGTGTGTATATATATATTAAAATATATATACACATCATATATATTATAATATATATACACACACACATACGCAAGATGTTCCAAAATATCTGAGACAGAGTCATGCTCGTGTATATAGATAGACAGCACTTTTGGGCTAAACTGAATCGAAAAATCCTTTAGCATTCTGTAATAGTAAATTCAAGCGCACAGCAAGATATAAACGCATGAACAGTTATTTTCTTTTGCTATCGTATGTTAAGACTACTGCCGCTTGTAGTAAACTCCTGTGTCTAACTACGATCGATGAGCGTGATTGGTATTTGGTCGATCACCGATACGCGCTCATTAGGCGATTTTTAGAAATTAATATCCCGTTAACTACTGCAAAAATTTTGAAAGATAATAGAAGACTCTTTTTGACTCACAATCAGTTTAATTCGCTGTATTTGCACACGAGCATTATATTCAAATATATATCAAATATTCTGGGATTCCTGTAAACATATGATTGATTTCAACTTCTATTGTTGCTGAGTAGTCTGTGCTAATTGACGTAATTGTTTTAATACAGTTTCAAGCAATTTCTTTTTGTCTCTTTCGCTTTTTTTTAACACAGAGAATACCGTTTTCTTATCAGATTCTTTCAATCTGAAACATATGTATTAATATGTTAATACAATGATACACATTAATACATAAAAAACAAAGATACAAATAATATATATTTAGTACATACTTTTCCAGCAGAAGCACAGCCATATTGGGAGTTACTAAATCATATTTACTAGAATCATGACCATAGTCGTGAAAATAAGTAGGCCAATCCCAACTCATAAATAAATCTAGTAACTGTCGCAATTCCGAAAAGTACTGCAACAAAGTTCCTTCTGGTAAACCGACGACTGGTTCAGAAGCAGCAAATTCTGGAAATTATAATAATTTGAATTTTTATAAATATTATATAAGTAACAAGACTCAATAAAAATAAGTAATGATACAGAAGATGGGGTACGAGAGCCTAATAAATTCGTTTAATTTAACAAAACACAACAAACGTTTTTACTCCAATGGGGTCATTTTCAATATTTAAAATGTCACGGTTGTGAGATACAAATTAGTGTGTTTGATTCTCTGTATTTTTGTGTCTTTGACTGACTAGTTGTAACATAGATTTTGTTGTCTTTATGATGAATATAAAATTCTTACTTGAAAAATTATAATTTAATATAATATTTTTGTTTGTTATCGCAGTAATATTTGAAATCTTGGTAAATGTTCAAACTGAAGATATGAATTCCGTCAAATAATAAAAATTACATTATAATTCAGTGACACTTAGATTACATTGAATATATATTATATAAATAGATATTCTATTATAAATCAATTTATGTTGAAGTAAAACAAAATGGATATATACCTTAGCAATTTTTAATTAAATCCAGATTGGTATATAATTATTAGAGCAAATATGCGATGGAGAAAATTTAGTGTGCGTTTCGTATCAAGAGATTTTTTAAAATGAGAAGGGAATTTGTAAGGTGAAGGAAAGAGGTAGGTAGGATCAACTAAAGTAGGGAATATTATTGAAGAGAGTATGGAAAAAGTCGGTTTTCAAGGACACAAAAATACTACGAATCGAATACACTATGTATCTCATAACTGTTATACTTTAAACATTGAAAATGACCCGGTCGGAATCGAAACGTTTGTTCTATGTTTTGTTAAATTAAATGAATTTAATATAATATTTATATTTATTTTTGTTAAATTAAACGAATTTATTAGGCTCGTAGCCTTTCTTTTGTATCATTATTGAATTTTTATATTCGAACATATATATTGCAATGAAACATTATATAAAGAAAAATATAAAATTTACGTTCGCACTGTATTGTATCCAAATTGACTTGCTGCAATGCACCCATAGATATCTGTTTCACATCTTCACTAATTAATATACCTAATATGGATTTAGCAATGTGAGAACACGCAGATTTGCATGCTACTTGGGCTACTTTATCCTGAAATGTTAATTAACGTTTATTATATTTCAAAAACCATATATACATAACCGCGTATATTATGTCGCAATATTTACTGGTAAATTGGTGAAACATGTGAAAGTGCTCTGTAAAAACGCAATAAGATCCGTAATGAATCCTGAGGCATGTCCTTGAGGTTCCGTCAAGTTCCAATCGTAATTCTCTAATTCTAAAAATTCATCCAGTTTATTTTTAAGTTTATCGCAAATTTGTTTTTCAGCATCCTCACGCGCAACTCGAAACATAGCAGATTCCACATCCATACTACTTAATTGACCTTGATGCGGTGTGCTAAAAAAGTTATATATGCTTAGTGGCTTACAAAGAAAAAAAATATATATATGTATTAGATATTTACCCAGTAATATTAGTTACAAATTCTTCTAAATACTTTGTAGATTTCTCGAGATATCCCGTATTTATAATAATTTGTACTACTTGTAAAAGTGCTAAGGATGGTTTGCGAAACAACGATGATAAGCATCCACTGAAAGTTGTTGTTAAAAACAAATTTGTTGACTTGCATATCATTTCATCAATTTCCGTTTGCGTGAAGTTCAAATTCTCTGAAAACTTTAAGCAAGCATAGATGAATTCTTTCACTTGCTGGTACACCTTGGGTACCATATCAGAAAATGGAAATTTTTTCGGAAACTCGGCCTTTTGCAATTCATCGTCATGATAAGGAAATAGATTCAAAACTTCGTCATATTCTGCTTGCGTTGTAACCTGGAATATGATGATCGAGTAAATGACAAATAATTCAGCAGTCTCTAGTTATAGGAGTTAAATATTTTATAAGTATGATAATTACCTGAATTGGCAAGAAACTATCTTCGTCCAAAATATCCCTGAACACTGGAACCCAATGTTTCATCAACACTTCATTATAATGTACTCGAATATCTTTTAACAAATCCCACAATTGCTCTACGGAATAGCCGTAGTCCTGTTTATAAAGAATAGAAAAAAATATATTTAAATTATACATGCATATGAACAATAAAAATGTATGAACAATAAAAAGTAAATACACTTTGCTACCTACCCTTAAAGTAGTATTGAATAACATAATAAGATTTTTTATTTTTAATATAAGTGTCGCGTCTGTGCAACATGCCTAAAAAATATAATTCTCTTATATTAATTATAATTATAATATAATTATAATATATTATACATAACAGTATGTAATAATTTACCGAATGCGTGTGCAAAGTTTCCACTATGGTAGACAAAGCCTTGGTCCAAAGCTTGTCCAAATATGAGCGAGTAGCTAATTCGTTAGCTGTATTCAATATATGATCCTCTACCACAAAGAAACCAATGATACCGTGTAAATAAGTCTGATATTCGACTATACTCTCGTGCTAAAATTTAAAAAATATTTCATTATTGGAACACACAAATACGAAAAATATTCAGTATAGAATTCAGTATAGAATACCATATTAGGTGGCTTCAAAACTAGCCTAGCTTGCTCTTTTCTTTGTTGCCTATAATATTGTTTAAAAGTTTCTCCTTCCCTGAGCACAGTATAGATATGCATACATCGATATACAGGACTGAAATCCATTAAATCTTGAGCACTCAGTTCCTCCTCGGTCTCATTTGACTGATTTCCGTAAGTTCTCTTTTTTTTTCTTCCTATAATTTCTGCCTCAATCGCTAACTGTTGAGCTGTCTGATACCAAAAATTGCTAAGGTTGACAAATTATACATAGACAGTTTACTTAGATTATATACCAGATAATTATAGATATTAAATAAAAAATAAAAGAAAATACCAACATGTCTCATTGCAACTTCTCCGATCATTGGTGAATGCTTTCTAACACTTTCCAGAAAATCTGTTAAATCAGACATAGATGCATCTTTTATATTCTCACGCAATCTAGAACAAAAAAAATAGTTCCATAATATTTTTACACTATTATATATATATATATATAATACAATAAGATTCTCGAGAGATTTTTTCAATCAAACTTACTGTGGAATTTGTTGAGTAATTTGAGAAGAAAACCTATAATTCGTAACTTTCGGTAGATCATGATGCTCCAATTGCTCCAGCGTTTTCAAGGCTGGATAGTAACGTTTATCTTTTAATTGTTTTTGCAACTTTGCATATGCAGCCAAGACAGGAAGGCACATAGTGAGACTGTCTACAGCAGCAGCCATGTTGCTCTCAATTTTACGAGCTTTTACAAGTTCTTCGCCTTTCTCAATCACTTTGGTACACGTAGCAGTGATACATTTATCAAGCTCCAATATCTCTGTCTATATGACAAAATTGAATTAAAGAATAATTTACATATACAATGGCTGCCAAAAGTTTCAAGCCAGCATATAATTTTACAATAATTTTTGTCAATTTTGTTTTATAATTTATATAAGAATATGTTTAATAGAATTCTTGTTATAATCAACTTAAGAAAACGGTATTTTAAATGCTAGAATATATTGAGTATCTATATATTAAATCTTTATTTATAAAGATTATTTTCTGCTTGAGTATACAATAAAATTATTCAATGACTGAAAACTTTTGGTAATTCTTCTAAAACATTGTTATGCTATAATTAAACTTTATATTATCGCTAATTATTTTTAAAACAACATAAAAGTAATAAGAGCCAAGAGTTGGCTCTTGGCCCTTATTATTTTTATGTTATTTTATACTACAGAGCCTTATAATTATTTTTATACCTAAAACTAACATTTAATTGTTGCGCCTGTGACCGAACTTGTAAGAGCTCCCGAACAGAATCGATAAATCCCTGATAATGATGATTGCACATCCTCTCGATGTCCTTATCGTGAGCCTTAATACGGTTGTCAAGCTTCTCCATAAATTTCTGATGCTCGTGGCCATCGTAAATCGCCCTATAACATGAATTGATAATTCTCATCATTTTTTTAATCATAAATATACAGGGTGTTGCAGAATAATCGCTAAATATTTCGTGTGCTGTTAGAGCAAACTAGACTGAATCAAATAGTCTCATCTACCATTTTGCAATATTTACAATAATTATCAAGATATCAATTTTTAAAAATCGTGGAATATTGGTCTTCAATAATTTTTTATTCAAGTACTATAAACTTTGCAGAAAAACAGCAAGACAAAACTTATTTATTTTTTTCTCATAGAACTCTAAGAATTTTTTCAGAATTTTATATCATCTTTTTAGTACTGTATTTTCTTATTAATAAAATTTTAATATTAGTAATACCTACATGAGAAAGTACGGTACTATACAAAAAATTCTGAAAAAATTTTTCAAACTATAAGAAGAAACAATTTTTTTCACTTGCTGTTTTTCTGTCAAGTTGATAGTACTTGGGTGAAAAATTATTAAAAACCAATATGTGATAATTTTTATTAATTAATATGTTAATTATTGCAAAGTTGCAAAATGGTAAAGAACTTTTCGGCTCAGTTTAATCCGTTCTAATGCAATACAAATGACTGAATTTGCTATATATTAATCATATGGATTTCTAAATAATAATAATAAATATATATAAGCCAAAAAGCTAGATGTTAATGCTAATTATTAATTTAAAATTCAGATCAAACGAAACACCAACTTAATAATTAGCAATAGCATCTAGCTTTAGCTTACAGTTCTTATACATATTTATTATTGTTTTATCTTAATAATTGAATCCATTTTTCATTTCTGTCACTCCTTTCTAAATTATATTGTCCACTACTTGCTATCCTGATAATACCTGAAAACGAGACCTATGCTATTAGTGTCAGTCGATTCTATTTCATAAAGTAGATATTCGTGCTTCGGCACCATCGATGACAGATTTTGTGACAAATTAATTGACATTTTCAATAACAATGCGACTGCAGATTTCCTCGAAAAATCCGTACGAGGGTACGAGTTATACACGGTGAACACGTCTATAGTGTCATCCCTCTTTAAAGGGATACCACCCCCTCGAGTGCGCATATGCGAGCTCATTATTGCATCTGCGTGAAGGGGGTAAATTTCGATAGAGCGCGTACTTTGATCTGGGATCTCTATTATGTCTGAGCCATTAATTTTACTTACCGGAATGTTGGGCCCAGATAATCGTCGATGCCTTCAATCTCCTGGATCAAGATATCGTACCGTTCCATTGTGATCGACTTTCAAGCAACAAGTTTCACACTGATCTGTTTGACAGATAGATCGAGAGTATCTTATCCTCGACGACTACGTTTAGGTTCTGTTGATTGCAAATCATGTTATGTTATACCGATCCTTGTGTTGACTTACGATTCTGTCAGTTACGACAAATCTTTGTGCGTTTACTTACGACTGTGTTGAAAACAGTTACGACAATCCATGACAATTCTTGGTGCTCAGCCCTTATCCGAGATCTTGGCTCGATTTCTATGTGGACGCAGGGCTTAATTCAGAACGTACTTTATGTTCCTAGTGTCAGTCAGGTGTTTCGAATTTCGATGTTGATAGCAGTTGACAGCACGTGGTATTGTATGCAACATTTTTGTGTATATAACGTATTGTAAAGTGAACCTGCATCTGTTTCATTAATTATCGTTTCGATCATTTATCCAAAAATAACAGATCACAATGGACAAAGAAGGTACATGAAATCAGCGTTGTACTTTTATATCTTCTTACATCCCCTGGTGAAAAAAGTTCGGTAATTATTTAGAATATCCCTCCCCCCGCACCTAGAATCTTAATGAAAATACACTCATTCAACGCGTTTTCACTCAAAATGAAAGAAACTGACGAAAAAAATACGGCCGTTGGCCTCGGGAACCGAGATATCAAGCGTTAAAGTTCGAGATTTTAGAGGTTAAGATATCTGTCAGCCGACTAAATAGTCGCTGATTTGCCTTAATTGTCTCGAGTGTTGCATTATCATTTTTGGAAAGCGTTGCCGGTTTCGACTGTGCCTAGCAAGTTTAGCCAAGTTTACCTTGTCATCGAGGACCTGGACCATTTATATTAAAACGAAATGGTCGCATTCAGCAAACTCAATTCGATTCGACTCAACTATGCAAAGCGGCGCATCCTTGAGCACTTGCTAGTGCATTGATTAGTAATCTACAAAAATCACTGTTTTAAAAACACAAAAACATTGTTTTAAAAATACAAAAGCATAAAGCACTGCTTTAAAAACATAAATCCACTGTTTTAAAAACAAGAATTATTGCTTTAAAGACACAAATTCATTGGTACCTAATGCAAAGAATTTTTGTTTTTATACCAGTAAATTTGTATTTTTAAAGCAGTGTTTTTTTGTGTTTTTAAAACAGTGAATTTGTTTTTTTTAAGTAATGAATTGTTTATAAAGCAGTGCTTTTGTGGTTTTAAAGCAGTGATTTTCAAAGTAGTGCTTTTGTATTTTTAAGGCAGTTATTTCATGTTTTCAAAGCATTAAAATTGTGTTAATTTTTAAAACAATTAATTTGTGCTTGTAAAGCCAAGAATTTGATGTCAATTCGACGTCGATTCTATTATCTATTTTGTTTTGAAACACTTCAGCAAAATTTCAACATTTCAGAAAAATTTTAATTTCAACGATTTTTAACTGAAAAATTCCTTCTCAACAAAATTTCAGAGAAATTTCAATTTAATTTTAGCGATTTTTTAGTATATTAGCTGAAAAATTCGCTTTTGGTGAAATATCAGCAAATTTTCAGCAATTTCGGCAAGTTTCAAAACATGGAATAATATCGGCTAAATTTTTTCACTAAAGAAAGCAACTAAAACAAATAATTGCCGAAAAATTTTCACCAAGATTGTAATAGAGGGTATTAAGTATACAGTCTTGTCAAATAAGAATCTAAAAATAATCGTTTGACAAACTTTCACAGAAATATGCCAATATTTCAACAGTATTATAAAAAATGAGAAAGACGTTTCTGCTGGAATGGCTGCCATTCGCACCTTATTGAAAGTATTGAAACATTCTAAATGTAAGTATTGTCAAGGGTACTTGGAAACTGAGCTAGGATACAATTTCTTCTCACGGAGCAGCACAAAAATGATCGCGTCAAACACATAAAAAATTGGAGCAAATTATTTTTACACTTAAAAGAGGGGCAATTCATAATCCATAATTTTGGACAAAATTTGGAACGCGTTGTAAATTTGGATGAAAAGTTGAAATTTGAGACTATCCCTCCTAATTTGAGACAGTTGGTCATTAAGGCATATACAGAATTATCTCTTATGTGCTCTTCTTGCTTTTGTAGCAGAGACAGTTCAGGAGCTTCGGATCTGCTTACAGCATGCAATTGACGCTATGCGCGCCACAGAAACTCCGGTCACCGCAATTGCCTCAGGAAGTGAATTGTTTCTCCGTTTTATCACGTTAGCGACATTGGATACACCCGTAAGAATACTAACGTTTAAATTTTGCTTTATACTCTTTAAGAATAAATTCCTTAAAATAATGAAACTCCTTAAAGTTTAGTTTTAAAATGTTGAAACTTGTTAATGTGCTTATTTTTTTATTAGTCTATCGCAGAATGTAAAGGAATTATGCTGGAAAGAGGAAAAGTATTTTATGAAAAATTAGTTGCAGCTCGAGGAAAAGTAGCTAAGGTTGCAGCACACTTTATTACTGATGGCTCGGTAAGGAAAGTCATAAATTAATTCAAAGCTGCCACAAGTTAGGGAAATCAGGGAAAAGTCAAGGGAATTAAAAAATTGTCAGGGAAGTTCATGAAAAAGTCAGGGTTTTTGTAAAATTATTTAGAAAAATAAAGTGACTGTTAAGAAAGTAAAACGTTTGACTTAGAAAACTAATGAACTAAATGTTCTTAATAAAGAAATAATGTTACTGACATTATCAACATTCCATTAAGAGTCAATTTTTTTTGCAAAAATTTGCAGTACTTACGTTTTCTTTAAGGATTTGAAATTTTAGTTTTTATGTTAAAAAACACTAATATAAACTTTAGTAGAGATTTAATATTTTACTTAAGAACATCGAAATTTTAAGATTGTCTGTTCTTTTGTTGTTTTATATAAGAAAGTTTTCTGTGTCACTTATAAACAAGTGAGAGTAAAATAAAATTAACTTCATATTTTTGTGATTTTTTTCAAATATGGTAACGCGTCTATAATAGCAGGTTGAGATTTTAATAAATAGGATGTAGTTTTAATAAAAAATAATCTGTATTCATTGATTTATGTTCCTTATATTCTAAAAACATCAGCAAGAAAGAGAAAAAGAAGAAAAAAATTATGTTCATACATTACATAAAAGAAAAAGATAAAAAATACTACTAACTGACATTAATTAAATTCAGTGTTAGCAACATTAATAATTTACACTATTATGTTAAATTGCTCTATCAACAAAAATTTATGGCAACCCTAATTATTTGAAATATTTCCATTATTTTCTGACTTTTACTGTCTTATTTTATCAGACTATACTCACGCATTCAAAATCAAGAGTAGTGCTGCAAGCAATGAAGGAAGCTGCGGCAAGTAATAAAATATTTGAAGTATATGTCACATCAACATCACCTGATAATAATGGGTATGTATGAAGTTCTTAAATAATAAAATACATGTCTTGTGTTATTTCTGTTATTATAAACATTAATTTGTTTTTTTAGCTTTTCCTTTTTCTTTTTTTTAATTTTATCTTTTTCCTTTCAACAGAGAAGAGATGTGCCAGAGTTTAACAAAGTTGGGAATATCATGTACAGTGATACTAGATTCTGCAGTGGGATACGTAATGGAACATGTAGATATGGTGATGGTTGGAGCAGAAGGCGTTGCGGAAAGCGGTGGTGTGATTAATAAGGTATATGATCATTCGATGGCAATATAATTTTTGTCATTTATGTATGTATTTCTTTCAATTTTCTTTTACAGATAGGCACATATACTATGGCTATATGCGCTAAAGAGGTGAAGAAACCATTTTATGTATTGACAGAAAGCTTTAAATTTTCCAGAATCTATCCTTTGAATCAAGTAGATTTACCTAATGAATTTAAGGTAAATTATATTTTTATACACTGATATCAAACCAGTTATAACTTTTGTATAAGAACAATCTAGAAATCTTTCCTACATATCCATAAAATGCATTATTACTGTTTGTTGTAGTATACATACAGTGTACTTTTAAGCAAGAATTTGAAAAAGGAGCATCCCTTGGTAGATTATACTCCACCTCACTACATCAGTCTGTTGTTTACGGACTTGGGAATACTAACACCATCAGCTGTTAGTGATGAACTCATAAAATTATACTTATAATTTGGAGAATTTTCTGAGTGATGAGTTTTCTAAATTTTACGAGTCACGATATAATGTAAGAACAATATAATAGTTAAGTCAGTAATATGTGAAAGTTTTGTCTATCTAAAAGTGAAAAGGTAAAGTGGAAATGTCTGTTGTATGTTTTCGTAAAAAAATGTGCGTATATAAAAAATACGCGGGTGTATGTATGTATAGTACTAGTCAAAAGTTTGTATGTACTACGCAATCTCTATTTTTTTAATAAAAATGAGTTTGCGGAAACAATATTGTAATTATATATTTAATGATGTTAGATGTAAATGTAATGTTCGAAGATAACATTTAGTAATGTAAATATAGAGAAGTTGCCTTTGGTGTTTGTAATTGAGTAAAAATTTAAAAAATCTGTTTTATTCCTACACTAGATAGTACTAGAATTTTGTTTATATCGAACATATTGGGTTGGAAAGTCTTTTTACTTATATCCACCTTGGAGAGATAAAATACATCTTATTTTAATTTTGAAATATTATATTGCGAGCATTTTAATTTTCATTGAGGAAAATTAAAAGACTAATCAAAACGTTTGATTTTTTCAAAAGAATGTAGTTAACATTCATTTTGTATAATAAATTTTATAATAATGTAAGATAAAGAGATTTTTTTTTTAAATGTTAGTGTACGATTTTCAGCACGCGTATTTCCTTTTGCTTGGATTTTTTCTTATTGTTTTTAATTTTTATTTATTTATCACACAATACTACTGAGTATTTTACATATAGAAACAACATAAATGTCTTTCACATAATTGCACGTAAAAGATAACAAATAATAAACTGTGTTTATATGAAGATTACATTATGTTATAACATATTAAAATGGACTCAAAGGAATCTTATGTAATCTATATACATAAAGACCTCTCGTTTGCGTGCAATGTATAACATATCGTTTGAATAAAAACATTACAAGAAACAAAACGTTTAAATTACAAGAATCTTGGATCATTAACTTTGAGTGTTAAACGTAATTAACTTCTTCAATTTTATACGTATAAACTACAAATGGATACATGCATTTACATATCATTTTCATCACGATTATATATTACATAATTTATAAATATAAGAATTTGTTTCTCTTTCTCTTTTCTCTTTCATCGAAGAAAAGAGCTCTTATAATTAAAATATTATATACTATAAGATTCTTAATTATACTTTTTCTCTCTTAATGACTTATATATAAGACTTAAAGTATCCTTTAAAGACATAAAATCAACGATATTAGTTTTTTTCCGTGACATTTCGCGTGTTTTTATTTAACAAGATTCCACGCAAATATTAATTAAATGGATATACAATACGAGATAATGCAAATATATTGTTTAAATACCTTCTATATATACCTTTACATACCTTCCTATATATTTTTAACGGGATGTTGGAATGACAAAATTTACTGGCATTACAGAGATTTAGATTTTCTTCTAATTAACTTTACAGAATTGAAAATCCTCTTATATATTTAAAATACACATGAAAATAAATTTTTTCTTAAGTTTAAGAAAATAGTATCCCACGATTTATTCTTGTATGTATGTACTTTAAACACAAAAGAGTTTTCAATTTTGTAAAGTTAATTTGAATCTGTAAATTGTCAATAATTTCGTCAAATTCTCCCAAAGAGGATCCTAAAGTTGTCTGTTTTACTGATTCAGTAATACTTAACACATACGGTTTCTGTATCATTTGGTCTATTTTCTGTTCTTGCACTAGAATTCTCTTTCTCGCTTTCGACGAATATCAAACATATATATATATATATATATATATGTCTATCTCACTTTAAGTTCTTAAAAGTATACACTACTGTAGCCACAGAAAATAGATTTACTCACACATTGCGCACTACTACATTATCTCACGCAAATTCTTGTCATTTTGATTCCTGTCATTCAAATTATTATAGCCTAGATATTTTGATATTGGAATTTTTGCCTCAAAATGATTTTAGGAATCTATCATTAACAGATGATGTATCGAGTCTGAAATACCCTGTAGAACCCTCTTGAACATGCCGGAAATTTTTCATATTGAAAATTATAAGTATATTTTCACTGTATACTTTTAATTTTAATGAAAAATTTATAATAAATTTATAATAAATATAAGATACGTCTCAATACGCGTCTATACAATTTATGTATGATCATTATATATACATCCGAGAAACATTACAAAATATTAAAGAAAATACATAGCGACGGTAAAATTGAATAAATAAAGTCTACATACTATGTTATAATTATATACGTAATAAAAAGACAAACATATGTATTAAATTATCTATACACAAAAGGTGCACGTAAAACGTTCTCCGCATCCCCGCGCGCAGACGAGTGAAGGACTTCCGAAAAATTGAAAACAAAAGTACAGTCAAAGTCGGTTGTCAAAGTCAGTTATTCGCAAGTTGAGTAAAGGAGTATTCTGATTTTGATTGCTCATAACTCCATTAAAAATTATTATACCGCAATTACAAAAACAAATTCTTAATTGTATCATAAACAAATTGTGAGTTGGAGAAAGGTTCTTTTACATATATGTAAAATTGGCTTTCTCCAATTTAATATTATTGAATATTAAATAATATTATGCACCTATAGGGAAATTGAATTGTATGCACGGACGGAGAAATATAATAATTTATAAAACAATAATTTAAGAGAGGTATCCATTAGCACACATCCACTCAAATTAGCCGGTGTCTAATAACAATTTTTCACTTAATTAATAAAAATATTTTATTTTAAATTGATTAATTAGCGATGTGCACTATCGGATTCCTCTCATAATTAAATATTACGAATAAAAAATATAAGCGATGGCATTCACACTGACACGATTTCACAATGACGTATACATATGTTTTATACTGATGACACGCACGCACGCACAAAGACAGCATATCAAGGAAAATGACAAAGAATAATTAAAAATAATTTTTCTTTTTTGTCGTTTTCTGCACATATTATGTTTTCGTAGGTCATCTACCGATTTCTTATTTTTGTATCATTTTTCATCTTATTTGTTTTAAAATATTTAAAATTTTTATGTAATAATTAAATTTTCTTTATCTTATCGGTAATTAACACATTCACAATCACTAATGTATTATGTAATTGTCTTTTTAGTAACTGTAATTGATTATGTCTTTTTGTAAAAAGATTCTCATTATAAAATTATCTCAAAAATACGTTATTTTTAAAAAAATGCGGTAGTGTGAGACACCTTGTATATAAAAGTCTACATTTTTTATATAAAAATATTTATTTTATTTTATTTTTATGTTTAAACGTTTGATTAAACATATTAAGTGTTAAAAATGTTTGTTAAAAAATGTAAATATGTATATAATAAATTAAAAACTTTTTAATTTTAACATTCCTCATATTCAAATTTAACATTCCTTCTGTTTGGATTTGTAACAAGTAAATTCCTTCAATTTCAAACAGTTATAATTAAACACAATATATTAAAACAATTTTATAGATTTTTTTCTTATTTTAATATGTTATTAATTTCTTATTTTAATAGAACCCTGCGCAGCAATCAACTGAATTTAAGTTTATTTTACTTCTATTTTACAGTAAATAAAAAAAATAAAATTATCGCCTGCGAAAGTGTTCAAATTTACTTCATTTAATCAGAATTAGGAAGGCCCCGTCTGCTTACAAATTGATAACTTGCAAAACCATTTTCCTACAAAAATTATTGTCTACAGCTCGATTTCCTATATTTTATTGCGCACAAATATAAAATTAAAGAAAAAGGGCACACGACACTATTGCGTACAAATTGCATCGCATACATAATATTATTATTTATAAAGATCGATTGCTCTCTCTTTTAAGCACTTTTGCGCACCCATATAAACTTAACTAATAATTTTGGAATACGAGCTTCACTAAGAAATTTGATAATGATTGATAAAAATGTTGATTTGTAATTGTTACTACATGTAATGTATTAAATCTTTATCTTACTAAATAGATGAGTTTACAATACACTAAAAGTAATAAATATCGAAATGATTAGACAAATTCCTGCGCAAGGAAGGGTATATGTTGAACATATTTATTAAATCTTCGCCTTACTAAATAAGTGAAACAATATACAAAAAATAATGAAAATTGAGAAAGTTAAACAGACCCCTACGCAAGGTAGAACGTATCAAAAACAAAGCTCTAACGTATGTTGCTGATAGTAATAAACATTCACTCATATTGTTTTCATCAAAATGCATTTTAATATCCAATTCCTCAGTGTCATTTCTCAATTAAAAGTTATTAATGTGATAAGGAGAAAGACGAATAAAGTGCATTATTAAAGACAAAAATATGAATGAATGTTTATTACCAGCAGCAATGCTATGATTTTGCTTTTGATACATTATGCATAATATTTATTATTGTTAGTATATTGTATGAGGCGTCGAGGCTTACCGCTCAGTGCGACTGACTCACAATCTATAGATTCGAGTTCAATCCCACCTGTCCTCACACACACAATTTTTCAAAAGAGCTGGAAATGGTTCCACCTGATGATAAGAGATCTTTGATCACCAGCTCCATTTGGGTCCAACATTAAACTGTAGGTCCCATCATCAGTGGATCCCTTGTAGACAGTCAATCTGTACGCAGTAATATTTGTGTGCAAATGTGACTGTCTCTGAAATTTTTATTTGTGCGCAAAAGAGCTTGTAGACAATCGATTTGTAAACAAAAATATTGTGTGTAATGCAATTTGTGTTTTTAGAACGGGTACAGGAATGTTGTTCATGAAAATCAGTCTGTTCAGCTGACTTTTGCATGTTGACTATCTGGGTATATTTATTCGCAACAATGCATGTAGGCAATTAAGTTGTATGCAAACGGGTTTCTCCTCCAGAATCTAATATATTAAGGTCTACTTTTTTATTATCTTGTCAATTTGTGATTAAACTTAACCCAATGAGCTTTATTCATGACATCATCATAGACGAAGCCCATTGGATGAAACATCAAACTAAACCTATATATAATTACAAGTTAAACAGAAATAGAAAAAATTGGACCTAAAATATCTCTTTACGAATCAAACAAAAATTATGCTAATCATATTCTTCCTTGATACATTGTATTTGAGATAAAATACGGTTTGGTTGTGAGCATTTCATATTTTTTCGAAGCTATGTATAATAAGCTATGTACGTAAGTTGCTCCAAAAGTTTCCGCAAAATCATATACAAACGTATAATTAATTTCTGGCTTTATTATTACTCAAAAGGTTTTATTATTTCTCAAAATATACTATACTTCGTTATGAATACACTTTTCCATTTGATAAAACCAGTCGTCGAAGCATTTTGAACATCTTTCTAAAAGCATCTCATACATCAGATTTTCGAACGCCTTCATCACTGCCGCATATTAAACTGGCATATTAAACTTCGAACCACGTATTTTATCCTTGATGCATGGAAACAAAGTCATGAGGTGCCCAGATTAGGATTATAAAGCAGATGAGTCATTAATTGTACATGGGCAGTGGTCAAAAACTGAGTTGTCTCTGGTTGTCTCCTCTGCATTGTATGACAATGCATTGTCTTGATGCAAGATGATGCGCGATCTCTTGGACGATTTTGATGAATTTTTTCAAATAAATTTCAATATCGACAGGCAAATTGTTGTCTTCTTCTTCTTCTTCTTCTTCTAAATTTGAATGGCCCAGGTTCCGTAGTAAACGGATTTTCGTGGCCAGTCGTACCAAAAGATATAATACGTATACAAAACGAATTGTGAAAACAAAGAGGGTGATGCAATGCCCGCGAAAATGGCGTGACCCGAACGAACACCGGGCGCCTGCGTCTACGACGTCGTCACGCCGCATTAACGCGCGTCAGAACGGATGACCGAGTTGAGCCATCCACGGACACACATCGGGGAGTCGTGTGGCTCCGCACGTTAGGCGACGGACTCGTGATCTGCGGATCCGGGTTCGAATCCGCCTGCTCCCCATATATTTTCAATTCAATTTGGTAGAATAAACTCGTCCGCTTGAGGATTACTTGGTAGAGTAACTTCGTTTGCTTGATTAAGAGCATGTAAGATTACTCGTTTGAACATAGAATCTATTCGTTTGAATTCGTTCTGGCCGTATAATTTCCCAGTTCTTGGGATTCAGTGCCATTAATCGAATACGAATACCGGACACACATCGATGTGGGTATCAACGCGCAGTTAAAGTCGGCAACACTTTCAAAAATATACAAAAAAGCACCCGATCCGAAACGCGTCCGCACCGGTCGGGTGGTTCTTCGGAACTCGTAAATTGTTGTGTACCATTCAGCATTAATCGTACGATTTTCAAGTAACACAACGCTTAATGCTAATCTTGCAGAAATTTTCAAAGCAACCTACATATGTATATGTATATGTGTACACTATATATAATTATTATTGTTATCATGAGGATTTTCATGACCAATTTAAACGTATTGACCATAAAATAGTCGTAATATAATACTTATAAATATGCTTGTGTCAGTGTCTCGACCACAGTGAATATTTGATCGAAATGTGGCCGTTTTTCTGGTTCGTAATCCCAGCATCGCAGCATTAATCGATAGATCTCTTCAGGTGTTCCATCTGGAGCTGGCATTCTATATCCTGACGCAATCAATGTGTCAAATAAATTAACAGAATACAATAATCGTAAAACAAATGTTTACAGATACAAGGTGTATACTAAGTATGCTAAAAGATTTCAAAAACTTTACGGAACGATGGAAACTTCATATAATCATGTCTGAAACGGTTTAATTTCAAAGGTACAGAGTGTCAAAGTTTTGAATGAAAAATTTTGTTTTTTCCAAAAATTTCGAAAACTATTCGAGTTATTTTAATGAAACTTTAAGTACATTTAGAAAAATTCATCAAAATAATTCGAGTGATTGTCGAAACTTTTGTAAAAAAAAAAACGAATTTTTCATTCAACTATAACACTCTATATCTTTGAAATTAAGCTGTTTTGAATATATAAAGTTTGTTTTGAATTTGTGTGAGGAATCTCTCCTTAAAATCAGCATACTTAGTACACACATCTCGTATAACATAAGCTCTTAATTTAAATATTGTTGACTTATATTCTCCATAGTTAATTCCATCGGTATCTGTTATTCTTTTTTTTTTACCTGCATCTATCTTCTCGCGTGCCTGTGAATTAGACATACCACTGTATGGATTGCCGCCTTTGGAGAATATTTCCCATGTCAAAATTCCATAACTCCAAACATCACAGAGCGATGTATATTTACCTGAGAGATACGACGTAATATATCAGTGGTAACAATAAAATATTTAACGTTATCAAGATGATAAAAACTTTTGACGATATAAATTTATTTACCAAAATTTAGAGCTTCTGGTGCGGTCCATTTAATGGGAATTTGTTTCATACCGTCTGAAACTATGTATTCTTCTTCTTCTCTCGACATTCCAAAATCAGAAATTTTGACTATGCATTCATATCCTGAGGCAATAAAATATATAATATATTTTATTATATTGCTTAACTTATTATTAAGTTTAAAAGAAATGATCTAAAAACGGTCAAAATTGATCCTTGAAGAATGAACCTTTTAATTAAAACCTATGCAGTTGTCATTTTAAAAGTATATATTCATAGAAAACAAGCTTATTTATATACTTAGGAAAGCTTGAAAAACCAAATTAAAAATCGGCCAACAAGTGCATCGCATACTGAACCCTACAATAATATGTATTAAATATAAACACACTATTAATTACGAAATCTATCAACATTCATTAAAAACAAAATGAGTTTTTTGCAGAGTTTAAATAACGTACTTAATTAATTTTGAAACGTTTTGCAAGCTTTCCTGAGTAAATGAACTTTTTGCTACAAAGGTACAGACTTTTAAAATGACAACTGCATAGGTTTTAAAGATGTTTATTCAGGATCAATTTTAACCATTTTTAAATCATTTCTTTTAGTGTCTTCCTCTACTCCTTCCCGTCTTAAAATTTAGTTTATTGTAAAAAAAAGTGAGACCTCTATTCTCCCTGTAGGGGATACTCACAGGATCCTTGGAACTATTAAAATTCAAGGCCCTGTGATTCGCCCATATGAGTCTATATGGCCTAGAGGAAAAAAGAAGATTGGTGAAAGAGACCCTTACCTACGAGGCAGTTGCGAGCAGCTAAATCTCTATGGATGCAATACTTAGATTCCAAGTAACTCATACCAGCCGCAGCATCTTTACACATACGCAGTTGCTCCCGTTGTGTTATTGTACTAGCATTCTTCCGTAAATATGTAAGCAACGAACCACCTAGAATTAGCGATTAACGTGTAGACTATCGTATAATGTATACATTAGTAGATTTTCAATTTCGTATTTTAATGCGATAGCATAAGGTTAGAGATGTTAATGATATCTGTTATAATATTAGCATAACGCAACGTAATGAGATCTATGGCTTACCAGGTACCAGTTCCATCACGATCATGATCGGTTGCTTTTGAACGCAGATACCGATGAGTTTAACTATGTTCGGGTGATCATATTGTTTCAATATTCTCCCCTCTTGTAGAAATTTGCGTTTTTGCTCGTCCGGTAACGTTACCTTGCATGTTTTCACAGCCACCTCAGTCTTACAAGTCTTCAGTTGTGCCTTGTAAACGTCTCCAAAATTTCCCTATGATCACATTGACGACATCATATATATCACAGTATATATTAAGTTGAAAGAAAAGTTCTTTTACATATATGTGAAAAGAATCTTCTCCAATCTATTTGTTGCGAAATTTTCATTACAATTACATCATTCGATAAAGCAAAGTTTCAAGTTTTAGAATATGTTCTTTTAAATTATGGTATGATGATTTTTAATGGAGTTATAATAAAATTAGAATGCTCCTTTACTTAACTCGCGAATAACTCAGGAATAAAAAATTGTAGGAACATTTCTAAAACACGATTTTATAAAGAAAGCTTCAAGCTTTCATAATGAAAGTTGAAAATTTTCGCAATTTTTTTTTGAGCATGTAAAGGATTCACAAAATGAAAAGAAAATTTTTCAGCTCGTAGTGTTTAATATGGAAAAATTACCGAATTTTTTTTCACACAGAGAAACTAAAAAAATATAGTAATCTTTTAAAAGTAAACATTTCAAGCTTTAAAATCCTTTTCTTAAATGTAAATTTCGTTCATTTTTAACGACATATTGTAAAATAAAGGTCCTCTCTCTCTCTCTCTCTCTCTCTCTCTCTCTCTCTCTCTCTCTCTCTCTCTCTTTTACATAAATTATATATATTTTATATCCTGTTATATAAATTACAAATATTTTATATATAAAAAGCCTTTCTCCCCATACCAATATATAACATACAGGAAAGTTATTGTCAGTAGTCAACTCACTCGACCTATTTTCTCCAAAAGGATGACATCATCGTTATTAAGCTCCCATCGCTCGCGCAAAATTGGCGTCTTAAGAATAGCACCAGACCGACTAGTTACTGGCAAGCTAGACAGCCATTGATGCCTGATTAATTCTTGAATGGATGGAAATGCCGGTCCTTCGAATCTGTAATGTCCCTGCCATAACGTATATTAATATAATCCCATTCCTTCAAATAATAATAATTTTGAGCCATTACATTTGAACTTTCTAATTTTAATTATTATTATTTAATATTTATTTATTATAGAAATATTTTTAATTATTATACAAATTTATATATATTTTAGCATTAGTATAATCTTTGAATTTTGTTCTTACCTCTTGGGTAATTTGTACGATAAAATGCTTGTGCCCATCCCAGCAAACAGATAAAACTATTTGACACTCATCGTTTCTCATTGTTTCACGTACTAAAAAATCCCCTTCATTTACGAGTAATCTTACAACTTCTTCTCTCGGTAGTACCCCATGAAACCATTCTTCCTCCATAAGAGGACCGCCATTTCCGTTACTTTTTTGATTATTAATTAAATGCGAGATTCCACGTAATGGTACCTAAAAATATGTTTATTGAAAGTATGTTGTTTTTATTTTTCCTTTATATTTCCATTCTTTTTGCAAGCAATTAAAAATGACAATTTTGAGTTGCGTTGTTATAACAAACAAGCGATATATTGGGGACAAAATATAATATTTTGCAATTTCAATTACTGCCATATACAGAGTACTTCAGAAATAGATGGTCAAACTTTGGTATCGTATTCTACTCTCCCTAAGCATGAAAAAAGATTTTATAAACATAAGTTTGGAAACTATTTTGAGATATGAACGCTCTTTGTTTACCTCGAAATTTTACATAGATAGGTATTAAAAAATTTAAATAGAGGCTGATTATTACAACACATAAGTTGCCTTCAATAACAGAATGATTAGCTCTACCACAACATTTATTAAAAGAAAAAGTAATAGTTCTCGCAATTCTACGTGTGATATATAGTATACATATAAACATACATATAAACTTTTGAGATAAACAAAAAGCTTTTATATCTCAAAAGAAAGTTTCCATATCAAAAAATGGTTATATGATATTTTTTTCATCCTTAGAAAGAGCAGGATATGATGCCAAGATTTAGCCACTCATTTCTGAAACACCTTGTATACTGTACACATATGGTCTTATATAACTTATTTCTGTACAAATGTACATAAATATTAATGTAAAAATGTTTATTCTCATGCATGGAATTTTCATGCTTAGCATGGATAACAACATAATTCAGTATTAACAAAATGTATTCTAGATGATACGCTCATCATTCATGCAACATTTTCTAATTATATGATAAATCATAATTCTGTACATAAAATATAGTAGCAAGACAAAGTTGTTTGCGAACCTTGCACTAATTTTTGTAATAAAAAATATCAATATAGAAAATATCAATATAAAAAATATCAATATAGAAAACTAGATACTGCATATGTCCTGCGTGACAGTATAATAATAAAAGAATTTATTACAGTACAAAAGCTGGGGCAGATGTGTTGTATATGAGTTTTACATAGTACAACACAAGATATATCAAACATCTTATCGACTGAGCGCAAGAAATACAGAACTCAGATATCACACGAGTAAAATGTAACACATACAACCGGGGGGCTATTTTTATCTGCTTTATCTGTAGGCCCTTCACTATTTGCCCTAATTATTCCGTTTTTCGAGTCGTTAATTGTCGGCAAGGACTTAAAGGGTAATTTTAATATTGTCATGAACCGTTGATTTCTCCTTAGTGTGAACAGACCGTTGTCTGCGACTGTATTTCTCTGTAAAGGGCTAGATCTAATTAACTTATAATTCTAGGCAACTTAGTATTAAATGAAAGAGTAATCAACATATTTTGATACATTATTGTCACAGTTACAAAGTAATTTTTTCTAATTTGTGGATACTGAGGTTTGATTATAAAAATCTATTTCTAGGAACATCCTTTATAAAAATCTATTTCTTGGTTCTTAAGGGGACATAAGTCTCATAGTATCATCAAGTATGCTTTTTAAGTTTTTTTTTCTAAAAAAGATATATGTATACATAAGCTACAAAGATTGAGAATTGTGTGATGATACGCTCCTCCTCGTCATTAAATTCCGGGCGAATCATCCGTCCGATTTATACCCACTTGTATATATTATACACCGTTTGCTTGCGACCGCATGCACATACCAGCCTGTATATAATTTCAGCAATCTATTATTTGTACAATCAACTCGCACCAATACCTAGTGGTAGATAAATCCTATACCTGTTGTAATTGTGTTTGGAATAAAGATATGTTTTGTTTATAAACAATTTGGTGTTTCATGCTTTCTCGAATCTGACTCCGGCGAAAAGGGCATACCGTCACTTGTATACGAATATATTTTTTACTACTAATCACAATTTTTTATTTTATGTCACTATAGGCCCCTTCTTCCAAGGTATTGCACAGCATTTCATGGCACCAGAAATGTCTCCAAAAAAATTAAAAATGAGTCTTAAAGTATATTAAAAATTGTCCCTATCGAAAGCGATTAAAACATTTTTTATTTTTAACAAAATGGTGGACTTTCAAACTCAAAGAATCGATTTTCGATAAAAATTTCAATTTTCTTAAAAAGAAAAAAGGTAAAAAATAAAGAAATCGAAATAAAGAAGAATCGAAAAAATAAATTCGATAGGGACTACAAATTTTAACATACTTTAAGACTCTTCAAATTTTTTGTTTCAGATTAACCAGGTCAGAGATATTTCGAGTATTGAAATATTGCATGCCATGCAAGGCCTAGCAAAAAGGAGTATAATTAGTGGTAAAAAATACGTACTTTCATTAAAAAAAAAATTTGATCCTTGTAGCTTATATATCTTACCCAGAAAAAAAAACATGAAAAAAAGCATTTTTTGAAGCCAAAAGATTTATTGCTGCCTTACATCAAGAGAATTACATGAATTTAATATTAAATCTATTATAATTAACAAAATGTTTAGTTTTTTGTTAGTAAAAAAGGAAGAAATTATTTTTTAGATTCTACTTACTTTATTAATTGCAGGTGAATCAGTGAAAGAACTTTCCATAGAAAGATCGCAACCCGAAGGTAACTCTTCACAGCCTAATTCATTGAGAGCACCTCTAATGACATCTACTTGTCTTTGTAATTTTTTTTCCTGGCAACGTAATCTCAGTTCTTCCCTTTCACGAGAATAATCCAAAACTGAGATCCTATTGCAGAATACACATCATTTAAAAGTTTATTCATCAGCAAATATCGAACTTGATTGTAATAAAACATTAGCACTAATGCCTAGTAACTATCCAGACAGCATACAATATTTTTATAAAATATTTACAAAATATTATTTTAAATATTTTTAAAATGTATTTGTGATCTTAGATTGCACAAATCATAAACATTTATTACAAATATTAAGAAATACTTATTATTTCATAATAAATACTATGATGAAATAGTAGATATACTTAATGAAATATTGTAATCCAAGTAAAAAAATTTATTAAAAATATTTATTTATATTTATTATAAATATTACATAAAATATTTAGTCTATATTTTAATAATATTTATTATAAATATTCTGTGCTGAATATATATCAATAAAATAAAATAAAAAATTTATACCTAGAATCGCTATTATTTTCTTGCGGGAACTGTGAGCTCTGTCGATTTTGTTGCGTAGTTTTGAGAGAACCTTCAAGTTCCGTGAGGCGACTTCTCAACCAATCTATAGTCAAGTTATCAACAGTCAGCTTATTTGGCAACAATTTTCCTGAAGTGTCATCTACAAGGTTCTCATCAAATGTAAATCTAATCGGAGAGGCTGGTCTAGTTCTATATTAACATTATAATTTGCAATATTCGTATTAAAATAAATATTTTTTAAGTATACAAATAATTATAATGTTACATATGTACTTATGTTTTCCAATAAAGTCTCTATACTCCTCGATAGGCTTAATACTATCGACTGCCTTCAGCACTTTTATATGAATCTCCAGGAATTTTTCTGTTGTAAAATCTGTATATTTTACAATATCCTGAAGTATTCCTTTCCTAAAAGAAACGGATATTTAAATATTTTGTACATGTAAAATAATAACTATTAATTTGTATAATAAAACTTTTACCTTCTCCATTTCTAGTTGCATACAAATAGAAAAATCAAGATTAAATATTAAGATTTTTTCAAGGATAAAAAGTGAGAAAAGAAAGTTAGAATTTTGCCAGGAGTGTATTATTTGATATTATATAAGGCTATATATACAGAATGTCCAATCGTCTGAAATACAATATCTCGTTTGGTTTATGATAGGAAAAAATGTTTTAGAAGAAAGTAGAGTGGTCTCCAGGAAGACGTATTTCGGTTAAGTTTTTCTTCTGTGGAAGTGCTAAAAAGATATGAAGGTCCACTCCATTTTTTCAAATAGAACTGTATAATTTTTTTTTTACATAATATGATTTCTCCAATTATTTTGCACATAAAAGTATATTAAGGTAAAGATATAAAAACCAAGCGAGAGATATTTCAGATGGTCTCGAGTTAGGTGAGGCACCCTGTATAATAAAAGAATAAAACTCACCATGAAGTTATGAATTCTTGGTGAATGGCTTGTTGCCGATGAAGTAAACTTGGTAAATAACAGGTTCTTAAATCGTGTTCACATTCAGTCACAGCACCTAGTAATAGTACATATTCATTGTGTGTTAGATGAAGCTTTCTGCACGCCTTCTGATACTTTTCTCTCACTTCGTCTAATTTGCGGCCTCCTCTACCAGCTAAACAAATTACATTACTGTACCACTTTCTTCTTGCATGATTATAACAGATTTGATGATTTAAAATTATTTTTATTTAATTGTTCAAAAAATCTGCGGTATTAGCTCAAAATTGTAATAAAATTTTCATAAAAATGAACAAAATTTAAATTTAACAAAGGGTTTTGAAGCTTGAAATCTCACGGAGATTTCATGTCAAATAGTCGAACATTTCGCAACAAATGTGTATATTCTGTATATAATTTTGAGCTAATAAATATCATAAAACTTTCTGAACAACCCAATTTATAAAGCACTTACACTTAACATAATATTCTTCAAATCGTGACCTCATTAATTTGTACATCTCCAAATTCTTCTGATACTCCATTTTCTTCCTAGTTACATCATCCGTCAGCTTCAAATGGATAAATTAAAAAAAAATTTTAATAATAATCACATCAGTATTCATCTAATTTTTTTACTACTTACAATAATATTATCCTTTAATATCATAACATATATTATCGTCTTTACCTGCTGAAACTGATTATTCAGCCAATTTTGTTCCTCTTGGTAGAGCTTCCTGGCCCTCCTTCTTTCCGAGTACAATGTACTCAATTGATCTACAACATTTTCAATAGAATCTGCCTGCTGCTTAATTAATTTTGCTGTTTGATCAATAGAGTCCATTATATCTTTCCAACTCTGCAAAAAATAAATGTATTTTTTTTTTAAATGATATCTACTTTAAACAAAATATTCATATTATTCTAGATATTTGTCAGCAAATTCAAGCAAAATATTATGAACATTAACAACAAATGTATTAAGCATTCTAGTAGCAAAATTTATATTGGTTTGAAGGAAAAGTTCTGCGGTTGTCATTAGCTCAAAACTATATATATAATATCTTAAAAAAAAAAGGTTTTGCAGTTTGGAATCTCTACTTTTAAATGGATTTTTTTATAATTTTTCAGTTTATGTGAATTTGATAATTTTTACATATAGAAAACTATAAACTGAAAAAAAGAGAAACTTTTTTTCTTTGTAGATCTGTCATGTACCAAAAAAGAATTTATGAAAATTTTCAACTGTAACGTGAAAGCTTAAAGTTATAATATTTATGATTTTTTGTTTGTGAGTTATTCGCGAGTAAAGGAAAATAGTTTGATTTTAATTGCTTATAACTCCGTAAAAAATTATCATACCACAATTAAAAAATTAGATTCTCAAAGCTGAAATTTTGCTCTATCAAATGGCATAATCACTAATTTTTTAAATGTAAAATATAGTATTTTAAACTAATAAAATACCACAGAACTTTCCTTCCAACGTAATATATAATATATTTTGACAATAAATTGTCAACAAAAACCAATTTGTTACTTCGTTATTATGTAAATGATCATATGAAATATGTCAGTTTCAGTAATCATTCATATTCAGGAAACAAAATTTCAAGACAACAAAATTCAAAGATATTTTGCCAAGAGAGTTTTAGTAGTAAAAACTTGACACAATTACCTGTTCAAATAAGCAAAGAAGATCATATTCAGACAAACAAGATCTTTTTCATATAAATCTTACAATTTCTACCTTAAGCAAAATGCATTCTTATTTGTTAGTCTTGAACAACAGAGTTATAACATTTGAAGAGAATAACATTACTAAATGCTAGTCAATTTAAGTCATAATATTCTGCGATAGTTTAGTAGTTTACTTTCAAGACCAAAAAATTGTTTTAGAATATAGTTTAAAGAACTACACATACTTAGTATATAAATTCACGAGGAATTAAAACAGCTTTGCAACTGTTGTAAAATTCTTCAATACGATTGATTTACTTTTGGTTCCTTAAAAGATCTAAATGTACAAACCAGTTGTATTGAAGAATTTTTCATAAATTACATTCTCTACTAAACAGCTTTGACTGATTCAACTACCTGTGCTATAAGGCTGCCAATAAGATCCTCGTTGCGCTCAAACTTCTTTCCCTGGATGGTGAGGGAGGAAATAGTAGATGCGTATTCTCGGTCGGACTTGACCTTTGTCGTGAGACACCTTCGCATCGTCTCCAGCAGCTTGATCTCGGCATCCTGACGGACTAGAAGAGCCTCGTGCGACGCCTGTCCCTGCAGACTTGTGGAGAAACCCATCTCTCGGCAGATCGCAGACTATCACAGCAACGTGGTGATACTGGTGATTAATTAACGGCGGCTCATTTTCTGCTTCGTTAAAATGGGATGTCCAAACATAACATCGGCGGATATATCTTAACTTTTAATTTAGGTGGGCTTGGCGACGTGTGTGTGTGTGTGTGTGTGCGTGCGTGCGTGTGTGTGTGTGTGTCGGATATCGTTACATGATCAGCATCGCCAACGATGAGAATAATGACGACAACGTGCCGTTACTCCGGCGCCGTGTCTCCACGCAACTCTGAAATCAACATTTATATCCGTCTCCGAAAAGCTGTACGAAAATTTACTTTTACTAGCAAAATACCGCCATTGGATACATCGCACGATGATGTCGATTACAGATTATGTGATGGAATGCTTCGCTGTAAATAGTGATGATGAACGATTCCGATTCGATACTTGTACAATCGATTCTTTGAATCGACTTTACAGCTTCGATAATTTCTCGGACCGAGAGATATGTAGCCAATCAACTTGCTGTTTATCCGTAAAAGTTATATAATAATGATTGGCTACCGTTTTCGGTTCGCGGAGTAAATAAACGTTTTTTCTGAGATTCTTTCGTTTCATACCAAAACGCTTAAGTAAGCCTAATTTCGTCAATATTGGGAGATGGGGGGTTAAAAGTAAGCATTTACCTTACATTAATATGTACAATATATTTATTTTATATTAATTTGTTACATAAACGTGATACAAAATTAATGTAAATTAAGAGAGAAATGTTAGAGACATGAAAAATCGAGATGATACAAAATGTAAGTTTAATTAAGACAACTCTATTTGTTTCTGTCTGAAATATCTAACGTGATAATTATAGTCTTCGGAATCTATTGTCCATAATAATGTCATGTATAATGTCAATATGGTGCCCAATATTACACGATCTGCACTGTAAAAAAAAATTATATTTATCACAGTTATTTTAACTCTTTTATTTTCTATACTCGTTTTTACACAATTCAGAATTTGCTTAAAATATTAAATTTTCTCTCAATCTGTAGATATCACATAAAATATACTCTATAAAGATACTCAAAATTATTTAGCATGGATTATAAATTAATGTTACTTAGTTTAAAAGAAACAGATGCAAAGAAATTAAATTAAATTTCATGAAATTTTACCTCATAATGGGATAAATCCACAAAATAATAAAAAATCCTGTAAAACTAGGATGCCTCATATGTCTCATGTATCTACATAACTCTTTAGATTTTGTATCCAGTAGACCATCTTTGTTAGACACTTTGTACCATATCTGCTTGAGTCCACAAAGCTCAGCAATGTCCATCATAATGCATCCACTGTAAATAACACTCCAAGCAAATATATGGAGGATAGAAAATGTCATCCAGATTGCTTTATTGGAAGTGTCAAACCTCCAGATTGTTACAGTTGGAGTCTGCTGCCATTTATTAATTAAAAGGTGGAGACTTGCTGAGCTACAGACATTGTAAATACTCCTATTAAGACAGTTAATGTTTAACTTACAGAAGGTATGTTTAGCAAGTTCATTAGTCATGATAGAGTGTTGAAAGATAAATATTGTAATGAGTAACATATCTGTTAGCAGAGACCATAAAGTAGATTTGTCTACATTGTCATCTGAAAACAATCCAGTTGTTTATATACATATTGCAAGTTTAAGGAAACGCTCTTTTCAGAAACTCTTCTTAGAAAAACTTTTATCATAAACATTATTTTTAATCCAAAAAATACATATGTACGTATGCAAAAAATATAAGAACAGAAAGATTTTTGTATGTAAATCTTTCTTTTTATTTGTATATACTATTGATAGGAAATTACTTAAAATTTGAAGTTATTTAATAAAGACATACCTAATACTGTGTGTAAATTTTCATTATCTTCATAACTTGACAAGAAATATGTCAGTCTGCATAAAATGTAGCAAGTGTATACAAAACTGGAAGTACCCACAATTATATTTAATATATTTGAGATCATTTTCAAGAGATAAATGATAAATAAGTTGGCTTGCGTATAGACTAATGTTATGAAAATTATATTTTTGTATTTTGTTTAATGTTTTTTGTTATGAAAATGTATGTTTTATAAACGTGACATTTATTCATAAATAAATAAATAACACTATTTTCAACGTTTTTGTAACTGTATACAATCAGAGCGAAACCGAAGAGTCAACACTGAGAATATGACAGAGATGCTATTTCAAGAACGGTTTATGACATAAGTATTCCTATATAAGGTTTGTTCTTTTTCTTCACATTAGTGGATTAGTGCAAATAGTGTATACCTAAGGGTGAAAACTCATGCAGCGGAATAGCGTAACGCGGAACGAGAGCAGGACCAATAACGAGCATTCCGTGTTTCTAGAGAATCTCGTGATTGGTTCTACTCTCGTTCCGCGTTACGCTATTCCGCTGCATGTGTTTGCACCCTAAGGGCGAATTCACATATTGACTGAAAAACGGAAGAGCAGTAGCCAATCCGAAATTGCGCTGGTAGTAAAGCCGTAATCACACTAGCGATTGCGCGATTGTGATTGACGATTATTTCTCAACCAATCAGAACAAAGCAGTTACCAATTGCTTTGTTCCGATTGGTTGAGAAATAATCGGCTGCGTTCAGCAGAGAAAGCAGCTTTGCAACTGTTGTAAAATTCTTTAATATAATTGGTCTTGCCTTTATTTCCTCATTAGATCTAAATGTATAAGCCAATCATATTCAAGAATTTTACAACAGTTGCAAAGCTGCTTTTTCTGCTGAACGTAGCCATCGTCAATCACAATCGCGCAATCGCTAGTGTGATTACGGCTTTAAATAGTACAAAATAGAGAGCCTGTAATAAGAGAGTCGCCAACATGACACGTGACTCGAATCGCACGCTGATTGACTAAAATAGTGTCAATTAATTTTAACATTAATATACAATAATTGAAAATTAAAATATTAAACTTATATATCTTAGAAAAATAGAATTAATATTTTATTATTAAAAATATCAATAATTCAATTAGTCAATATTGTTACGTACAGTATACGTTCCAAATTCAAAAATAAAAAACATTAACTAGAAAAATTAAGAATTAAATCAATTATTACTGACTGAGAGCCAGAAATATATGTATATATATATATATTTGAAAATAAATTGGAGCACATTTAATAATTATAACACGCTGTTTTATTTATATATATATTATTAAGCGTATTATTCATATAAATTATCATATACATAAAAACGCCTGTAAATCAGTCTGTATACTGTAAAAAAAAATGTTACATATATAAAGTCCATGATATGTTATAAACACACGATAAAAATTTCCTACGTCCTAAATTATGCATAAATAGAATCTCGTATTATAAATTGCACTTTTCGTGTCAGAAATTAATTATCAATTACGTCAAAATTGTATAATTATTCTTGGTGAAAAAATTTCGCTGAAATTATTCCATGTTTTGAAACATTTCAGCGAAATTGTTGAAAATTTGCTGAAATTTTACTGAAAGTGAATTTTTCAATTAATACGTACTCAAAGATTGCTGATCGAAGTTAAACTGAAATTTCTCTGAAATTTTGCTGAAAATGAATGATTAGCTAAAAATCGCTAAAATTGAACTAAATTTTTTCTGAAACTTTGAAATTTTACTGAAAAGTGTTTTAAAACGCTGTAAAAAGGTTATAATGTGATCAAATTTATTGATCTACTTAAAACAAACCGGGCCAACTTTGAAACCGAAAGCCTGTTGCGGTGATCCGTAATCGACTGGATAAAAATCGATCAGCGGCAATTGCTGTAACTTGTTAGTGCGAATTAAGAACAGAGTCTCCTTTTTATCACTTCGATTTTTGCATTCATCGAAGATCAGATGAGGCCTGATACTGTTGTACGAGAATTCGTCACCATTGTCACCCAGTAATCGCAGCGAGAGATTGTAACTGCGATTGTCGTCATCGTACCAGGCAATGCTGTTCGTGCACGTATACGTAAAATTCTGGTAAGCTTCTTGACTAAGTAGACGCAGAAAGTTCATCTGAATAACTCCGATTGTCTCGTAACTTATCTAGAAAATATGATCATTTTCCTCCAATAAAATTCATTTTAAATTACAAACTACTCTAGACTTCGTAATTTTTCACACAGCATATAATATCACAGTAATATCACAGCAACATCATTTTTCTATTACAATATTACAATTAAATCTAACAGAAATATCACTGAAATATCACGATAATATTATGTAATATTTCTATGGAATTTATACAACGTTTACATTTATGCAACATATATGGGAAAAATTAAATTATTTTAAAGAATATTAAAAAAAAATTTATTGATATTTGTAATGTTTTAAAAGTTATTCCGTGATATTACATATATGCTATGTGAATTTATATTCATTTATTTATTTGTTTATGCAAACAATTTTTTAATAATGTTGGAACAATTAAGGTTGTGCTATGTCTCAAACGCAGTATATATTTAACTGACATATTTTAAAAATGATAATATATAATAACTTTAAAAAGCCGCGTAGAAATAATTTATCATACAACATTTCATTGATCTTACTCTAAATCCTCCACGTAAATGTGAATACCAGTCAGTTTTATTATCTTCTTTTCTCCAGGGTATGCTCGGCATGTGACTACTATGAATATCTGGAAAAATGCAAGTTTCACCCATATTTGTGATATTACAAATCACACTAATAGCATCGTCTGGCATGCCCAAATTTGGATCGATCCAGTACCAACCTGTATGACACAAAACATAATAAAATCTTTAATGTTTCTTTCTAAACCGAGCTTTACACAAAATGATAAAAAATAACTAAGCAAACACAGATGTAATTGTTACATATATTAACATCTATGTGTACATATTCATTGTACGAGAGTTAATAGATTCACAATGAAATAGTCAAATGTTAAGATGAAACCAGTTATGGATGCGAAACAGAAATTTAAAATACATTTTTTTAATTACATCGACATAGTTCTAAATTCTTTGAAAGAACGATTCAAACAGTTTAATTGTCGTGTGCTTTCAAATTTTTGTATAATATAAATGCTTCCGATATAACTTTAAATAAATACAAAACTTTAAAATCAATACACGGTACAACAAAAATATAAATCGTTCTGATATAAATGTGATAATAAATCAAACAATAATAAATTGAACTGATGAAATAGATCTATATAAAACAATATTTTCCGATGTAGAACTTGAGAACATATTTCAATACCATATTGACATTTTAAATAAATTAACTGCAAATGGTTTTCTGGAAATCTTTCTAAATTTGACAATACGGATCTTTTATTATAACTGTGCCAACATCTACGGCAACTGCAGAGGCATCTTTTTCAAAATTAAAACTAATAAGAAATTTATCCATTGAAAAAAGATTAGAGAACAGTTTTGATTATGAAGATGTAATCAAAAATTTCTCAAACGCTAGTAGTTAGTACTGAGACGCAAAAGCAAATTCTAGCGTACGGCGCCAAAAAGCGATCATAACGTATTCGAAAATTAGATATGTGATTGAAATCAATGCGTAAGAAAGAATAATTTTACCATCCTTAAAATCAGGATGTCCGTAAAACAAATCTCTGCATGTCCTCACCGGATTGTCTCTGGTACCAATTGGCTTACGCATTAAATATAATTCCTGTCGTATATTTAAAAAAGCCTTGTTTATGTCTGAAAGCTTCCTGTCAAATATTTCCTCTCCATCGCTAAATAGATAAAGAAAATAAGTTCCTCTCTACAATTCTAAAATCTAAATTTGCTAAATGCAAACTTATAATTTAATTAGAAATATAAAAGTAAAATTAAAATATAAAAATAATTCAGTAAGTAGACTCTCGAAAATTTCAAATAATAAAAAACAAAGGACTAATAAGAGTAAAAATGATACCTCTAAATGTTCATGAAAATTTTCATTTTAGATTTAATTAAAATTCTTACATGTCCTCTGGAGCATCACGTTTTCTTTTAGCTGATTGATCACGATATGTCATCGGTGGTATTATTCCGTCAAAAGTAGATTGTTCTATTGACAAGCCAGGGGGTCCTGGTGGGCCTGGCGGACCTGCCGGACCTATATCACCTCGCAGTCCGTCATTTCCTACATTACCTTTTGGCCCTGGCGGTCCCGATGGTCCGGGTAGACCAACAAATCCTTGTTCCCCTCTAAATCCAACATGACCAGGACGTCCAGGATTTCCTTTGAATCCTTGTGTTCCAGGAAAACCGCGATCGCCTTTCTCTCCTTCGTTTCCATGATCGCCTTTGATTCCAACAATTCCCGATTCGCCTCGATGTCCTTTAATTCCTCTACGACCTTTATCACCTTTCTGGCCTTTTGGACCAATCGGTCCAATAATTCCAGAAGGTCCAATAGCTCCTGGCATACCTACAAGACCATTCTCCCCAGCTGTGCCTAGTAAACCTCTTTCGCCTGGTAAACCAAGCAAACCAGGAGGACCTTGAGGTCCGATAGGTCCTTCAAAACCCGGCGCTCCAAGGAGACCGATATCTCCTTTCTCTCCTGGCAAACCTGTATTACCTTGCTGACCTGCAGGTCCTTCCGGACCCTAGAAATTAATAATATTTATAAAATTATATTTTTTAATATAGTATAACAAATACTAGAATAGTATATACATATACGTATATATATATGTGCATGTGTGTGTGTGTGTGTGTGTGTGTATGTATGTATATATAGGAATTCTCATATACGTATACATTTATATAGCCTTTTGAAATATCTGATTACATATTTAATTAATTACATCAACAAATCATGCAGATGGAATATCGATACAAAGGAAAATCTCTATATTCCATGATTTCTGATTTTTGCTGGTCAATTGCTGAATAAATTTAATAGTACATAGTGTAACAGTGAAGGATATTTGTTTATTGCGCCAAGCATATTTTTTTTTTTTCCGCCGAGGATATTTGTTTATTCCGTACGAGCGTCCGTGCCGACCTATAAACAAATATGCCCCCACTCGCTACACATAGAATTTTTCATTACAAGTGCTCGTCGTAATGTGCCCTGTACAGCAACGTTTTTGCGCAGAAGAGTGGGATTAGAGAAATAACTCAACGGCTTGAGATATTGGCTATTTACCGCATGCAAAAGCGTTAAGGTATAGGGCACATTACGTGCACGCGTGATGAAAAAAATATTAACATGCGCGTATATTTGACCTCAAATCGTGCTACCTGTATTCCTCAAAATTCATAACTATAAATTGATTCCCCATTTTTATACAATCTAACTTTGCCAAATCCCTTGGGGAAATGGTAGTGGGCCGTGCCCCGACATAACCAAACCCACGCGCCCTTTGGAAAATTTTTGTGGTCACACAGTGTTATTAGATATTTTCTGTTAAAGAATAAATTAACATTTTTATACCGATTTCCCAGGAGGACCAGGTAATCCTTCCTTGCCAGGTTGTCCAGCTTCGCCTGGTACACCAGGATCACCTACTCGTCCATCCTCGCCATCCTTTCCAGGCTCGCCTTTTATACCCATGAGACCAGGTTCTCCAGACGATCCAGGAAGACCAGGTAATCCAGTATCACCTTTTGGTCCCTCGGGACCAGTCAATCCTCGTAGTCCAGGAAGTCCAAGAAGTCCTAATTTACCTTCTTCCCCTTTCATTCCTGGTAGACCTTTTTCCCCCTTAAGTACAAATTAATTAAATAATCGTGCATGTATATATATATATATATACGCATATACACATGTATATATACATATTCACATATATATACAGGGTGTCATTAACCGATTAAATCACCTATTAAAAGCAGGTAGAGTAGACCGAATTGAGTCGAAAAGTCTTATATACCATTTTGTAGTAAGACTACTTTAGTCTGACATATACGTGCGTGTTGACATAAATATTAAATATCACGTAAACTATATAATATTAATTTTTTGATAATCGTATCTTAATATTTTTATGAACTAAGAATTTATGAATTAAGAATAATGAGACGAATCAATTGATGTAAAGAAAAAACACATAGTTGCTTATTTAAACAATTATCCATTTTATGTGTTTCTTTTTTTACACCAATTGATTTGTCCCATTATTCTGTTCATAAAAAGTATTAAAGCACGATTATAAAAAAAAACCAATAGTTTACGAGATATATTTAATATTTCATATCTTACCTGTTTTCCTTCTAGTCCTGGTTTTCCGGAAGATCCAGGCATCCCACTGTCTCCTTTTTCACCTTGACGACCTTCTGGACCCGGCGGACCTTCTGCACCCTTAAGACCTTTGGATCCTCTAGGACCTCGCTCTCCCGGAATTCCCGGAGGACCTATAGGACCAATTGTTCCAGGATCTCCGACTTCACCTTTTACACCTGGTTGACCTGGTAAACCACTCGGTCCTACAGATCCAGCAGGTCCAATTGTTCCGATCGGACCGATCTCGCCTTTTGGACCTCGCTGTCCAATCTCACCTGGTGGTCCTTTTTCTCCTGGAGGACCTACTAGACCAGATTCACCACGTCGTCCTTGTACTCCTTGCGGACCTGGAAGACCCTGTATAATATATTATTAACACAATTAAAATAATATTATTTACCGTTCAAAATTATTTTACTGTTTAGTTATTTAATTATACGTACAATGTCTCCTTGAAATCCTTTGAATCCTTTTTCACCAGGTGAACCTACATTTCCTTTATCACCATCTTCACCCGGAGAACCAATTGGTCCGGGTGGACCTGGTAAACCTCGTTGTCCCGGTAAACCGTCGCGACCTACAGGTCCAGCTGGTCCAGGATCGCCCTATTAAATAAATGTATTTTTTAAATATATATATCGTATGTTGAAAAAAATATTAGAGGTAATTTTTATTATTAGAGGTATTAATTTTGATATATTATTAAAAAACTTTAAACAAAAACAAAAATTAAATTATATGATTCTATTTGATTAGTATATAATTACTTTTTCGCCTTTGAGTCCAGTGAAACCTTTATCTCCTTTGTGCCCTTGTTTTCCTTCTGGACCTGGTGATCCATCTTTACCGGGATCTCCTTGAATACCCTTGTCACCGGGCGGTCCTTGAGCTCCGACAGATCCCATTTCACCCTTCGAGCCATGCAGTCCCTGGAATTTACAATTAATATTAAATATATACGTTCTGTCATAATTAAATATAATAATTAATGTTTACAGCTTACAATCCTTATTTTGAATATATAACTAACCGGTAAACCACTCAGACCTCTTTCACCCGGAAATCCTGGTAATCCGTCAGGACCCGGTGATCCTTTGAGTCCTGTCAAGCCGTGTGGACCCGGTGGTCCTTCCTTCCCTTGTTCACCCGGTAAACCAATTTCACCCGGAGCCCCTGGACTACCAGATGTTCCAGGCTCGCCTGGTTGACCAGGTTCTCCAGGTGGTCCTGGAAAACCAATAACACCGGGAATTCCCGGAGGTCCTGGAGATCCTGATTCGCCAGTTAGACCGCGCTCACCGGGTGGACCTGGTATACCATCTTTTCCATCAAGACCTGGTGAACCCGATAGTCCCGCAAATCCACGTGGACCTTCAACACCAGGAGACCCGATCTCGCCTGACGGTCCAGCAGGTCCTGGCTGACCAGTGTCACCTTTTGGTCCCGGAAATCCTTCCGCACCTCTTCTTCCACGAGTTCCTCTAAAACCCTAATAATATTTACAATAAGTTATTTACGTAAAATTATTGCTAATGTGAGCCAAAACACTTATAGTTGTTCGTGTGAATTATATATAACTTTATTGAATGACATATTAATTAATATTATTATGTTTGTAATAAAATTTACCCGTGGGCCCGTTGCGCCACGTTCTCCTTGTAATCCACTGTTTCCCTAAAATAAAAAACAAAATTGTTTTTTTAACAAGAAATATTAAAATCAATATTAGAAATTTCGCGTATATTTATCATCATTACTCTTTCTCCTTTATCACCGCTTGATCCTTGAATTCCTGGTTGTCCTTTGTCTCCTCTTTCTCCAGGATTTCCTGGATAGCCAGCGTACCCTGGTAGACCTATTTTCCCCTTTTCTCCTGGCGAACCAGCGGGTCCAGTCTCACCACGAGGCCCCTCAAAACCTTTCGGTCCTTCCAAACCTTCAAGGCCAGAAATGCCTTGCGGACCTGTTGCACCGGGCTCTCCTTTCGCTCCAGCGTCTCCCTTTTCGCCCTCCAAACCTTTATCACCTTTTTCACCGCGTTCACCCGTTAGACCACGTTGGCCTTCGTCACCTTTTACACCTCGAACACCCGGAAATCCCACAGGTCCCTGTAAACCCGATGGACCTTGCTCGCCCTTTGTCCCTGGGATTCCAGGATTGCCTGGAAGCCCAGGAGATCCATCAGCACCCGAAAGACCGGAAATTCCTGTCTTCCCTTGTGGACCCTTTTAATTAAATTTAATTATATTGAATATAATCAAAATCATATATATAATCAAAAATTTTATTATACAAAAGTGATTGATTCCTACAACTTACAACTAAACCGATCGGCCCTAGTGGACCCTGAGGTCCAGGTGGTCCTATTGAACCTGTAGGTCCTGGTTGACCTGGTGCACCAGGTGGACCGAGTGGACCAGTATTACCCTTAATACCTGGTGGTCCTTCGTTTCCTGGAATACCGGGATTACCTGGTAATCCAGGAAAACCTCTTGGCCCAATAAATCCTCTCGGACCCTACATGAATAAATAGTTCAAATTTTACTTTTATTGTCTATAGAAATTTATATTTACAAAAAATTATTTTTATCAACCGTATTTTAAACGTTCTTCTTTTAAAAATATTTTAAATTTTAAATAAATATGACCATTTGCAAACAACATTACCTTTTAATATTTTATTTTAGAAATAAAATTGTAATAACATATTTACCAATTCACCAGGTAGACCTGGTAAACCTGGAGGACCGTCCTCACCCTGCATTCCTTCATGACCTGGCAAACCTGGTTCACCTGATTTACCTGAGGATCCCCGTTCGCCTTTATCGCCTGGTAGACCTGGTAATCCCATTTGCCCTTGCTCACCTTTCATCCCTGGCGGTCCACTAAGACCGCGTTCGCCGTCTCTACCGGGACGACCTATCCTACCCTCTCTGCCAGGATTTCCAGGACTACCTGTAAATAATTTTTAATTAATTCCTATAAGAAGCAATTTACAAAAATCTTATAATTTATAAGAAATTTATTCCACATGATTAGTCTTGAAAAATAACAATTTAAAACGAAAGAATTAAAAAAATCTTTTAATTAATCTCTTAATTTATAAAAACATAAAAATCCATAATTTTGCAGAATAATTCATATTCTTATCTTTGCAAGCTTCAAACTTATTTTGTACCTTGATTCCCTCTAGGTCCAGGTTCGCCGATTTCACCAGGTTCTCCTTTCTGACCCTGCTGACCAGGCGGTCCATCTGTACCCTGGACACCTGTAAGGCCCATCGGGCCTTCTATACCTCTCATTGCAAGCATATGTTGTGATATTATCTGCCGCAATATTTCTACCTGAGAATCTGGTCCCTTTTCATTATCCTGTTGATTCAACGAGGGTATCACGAAGACGTTACCTGGCGGACCAGATACACCTGGCAATCCAGATAATCCATCTCGTCCGGGTTCGCCTTTCTCGCCAGGAGAGCCAGGTACTCCTGGCGGTCCAGGAAACCCACGGGGTCCAGGTGAACTTCGAGTATTATAACGCTTTAAATATTCTTCATTGTAAGGGTTATTTGCCGATTTACCATAATTCTGTTGATGATTTGATTCCGAATTATACACATTCGCAAGCGTCGTCATTTCCACTTCATAAGATGCCTGAAATTATTTTAGCATCAATATCTATGAGACTGATATTCTATCGTGAATCTCATAAATATTAATAATATCTGTCATAACATACACGCACGCATACACACGCACACGCACGCCACATATTATAGTACGTAATATTACAGCAACATCATTTTTCCATTACAATACATATTACAATGAAATCTAACAAAAATATCACTGAAATGTTAGTGAGATGTCACAGTAATATTACAATGTCTGTGAAAATGAATTACAAAAATATTACTAACATATATCACAGAAATATCATTATAATATTATGTTATATTTCTATGATTATTTTATTTTATTTATTTCTTACAGGATTATCCGTCGCTGATGTCAAAACATTAATTGTATTTGTTATTGTGCTATGAAGTAAAAAATCCTGATTATCATCTTCATCTAAGTCACTCTCGTTTTCTTCTACATAATCATCTTCGTTGAAAGATGAATTATAATTCAGTCTATATTTTGATTGTTTACAATCCGGCGCAAACTTTGTACAGATTTCGTAAGCAGCGTCTGGATTTGAAGCAATTGTCAGCATCTCAAGGCTTCCCTGAGTAAACATAAAATAATTTTATCATAAAATTTTACAACTGTAAACCTAACTTTTACCATCGTGTTTTAATTACAGATTTCACAACATCATCGAAAAGGAGAGAGAGAGAGGAGGGGGAGAGAGATAGGGTGGAAGGGAAGGGGGGAAGGAGAGGGGAGAGAGAGAGAGAGAGAGAGAGAGAGAGAGAGAGAGAGAGAGAGAGAGAAAGCAATTGTACAAATTCTCTATCAATTTCTGTTAAAAGAAATTTGTTAAAATTATTTCACATTTTGAAATATTTCAGCGCAATTGCTTAAAATTTGATAAAATTTCACTGACTGAATTTTTTTAGCTAATATACTGAAAAATCGCTCAAATTATTTCAAAATTTCTCTAAAATTTTGCTGTAACTAAAACTGAATTTTTCAATTAAAAATCGCTAAAATTATATCGAAATTTTTCTGAAATGCTGAAATTTCGTTGTAGCGTTTCAAAACGTAAAATAATTTTAGCAAATTCTTTTTTCATTTTATATATTATGACTTTGAATTCTCTTTGCTCACCAGATATAAATCGCCCTTAAGTTGCTGTCCAATCATAAGAATGCCACTAATCGTTTTTTTGAGATTTCTCCGTAACTTTTTCGTAATATGTCTATTGCAATCGAGAATAATTGTAACGGTATCGCCCTTAATACTAATTCCTAATCGATGCCACTGCCCGTCAGAAATATCGACACCAAAAGAAATAGGTTCATTTCTATCGTCCGGGTTTGTGCTATAGAAAAATTTAATATCGCGGCCCATCGAAAGAATTAACTGTTCTTCGCCACTGTCACCATAAACAGTAAAAAGTACTGATGTGGAATAATCTACGAATATCAATGGAACAATGACTTTAATTTGTAAAACAAAAATAATAATCTTTGAATAGTTTTCGTTAATAAAATTCAACAGCTGTTTAAATAATTTTAAGATTCAGGAAATATTTTAAAACTATTATATTTAATTATTTTGCAGAGTAATATACATATATAAATTGACAAAATTTAATATACATTTCGAATGGTAGAATTTTTTAATATCAAGTATTACTCTTAATTAATTTTGTATTATTTTTTATAAAAAAGTCTGCACGTTGTTGAATTATAATATTGATCATTATAGACACTTCAATAACGAAAGCAAAAAGACAAACGTATCCAATTATAATTATTTGCAAATTATGATATCCCTGACAGCATAGAATACTTATTAAATATTTAAAATATTTATAAACATTTAAATATTTTATAAATATGTATTTTTTGTACTGTGTCTAGAATATAATTACCTTTGGACGTTGACTCGTTAGTTCTTGGCTTTGCAACAATCAAGATAGAGAAATCTTGTGGTATGCCGGCCGGAAATAATATATTAGTAGGAACCATCAGAATCGCAGCTTCCATAATATCGTACGCGATCGTATCATCTTTGCAACGACTTTCCGTTCTTTTCACTCCAAAAAGTTGCTCTTGCATCCCCGTGGCTTCAATTATATCAGTCACATTCTGCACTAAATTAAAAAGAAAAGTAATGCTAAATTAAAAGCAACATGACGTCAAGTGTATAATTTGAAGACACGATAGTATTTCTCGGCGCTAAGCCAAGCGCAGCGACACTAGGCTATTTTACGCGAGCCGGCGAGTTGCGGCAGATTGAGATTATCAGATCTCAATAATGGCTGAACTAATCGATTTCTTATATATGTATACGCTAAATCGATAGCTACTATTCGGATTGTATAATAAAAGTGTTTTTATTTTTTTCTAGGTACCCTACAAGCGGAGATATTGTAATGCTCTGAATCTCTGAATTTTCGTCTCATTTTAAGAAATGTCGTTATTATTATTATTATTGACGTCGTCATCGACTAGGGGAAATGTATGTCTCGTGTTTTTGATAATATATGGCTATTGACTTTATGTCATCTATCTATAATTTATTATTACCAGCAGACCAGCGTTGCATGGGATCATACTGCACGATGGCTGTGACGCGCGCGCGAAGAATTAAGTAAATAATAAGAATAGTACCAAGTAGGTTTTTAAAGATGGTAAAATTTAACTTGGTGCTGTCTGTTGATATCAAATCTTTTATACAAATGATACATGTCATTACGTCATTAGAATTAAGTAAATATCAAGGATAGTATATCACTTGCATTTTTAAAGATAGTACCACTTTTTTGGTTTAAATTATTGAATCATATATAAATAGTTTTTTACATGGAGCTTGTAATCTTAGCCCTATCTTTTTTTAAAAATAGATATAACGCAATTACTGTTTTTCCAATTATAAAAAAAATTGTTTTTATTTTTATTTTTTAATATAACAATTGAATAATTCAAAGACAATGATACAGGCCTAATAAGAGTTATCTCGCGGTACGTAATACGATCAGAAAAAACTTTATTAAAATTATAATTCTTTTAAGAATTATAATAAAAAATTTTTCTTAGAAAAATTATAATTTTAATAAAGTTTTTTTTTATCGTTTTACGTACCGCGAGATAACTCTCATTAGCGCTGAATCATTGTTTTTGAATTTGACTTTCTCGAGAGTTTATTTAAAATTTATTAATTGAATAATTGATACATGTGGCTAAAAGTGGGAACTGACAGATATAATAGGCACAATGAACAACTAGAAACCCAGTAACCGATGAACCTACAAGTCATCAATTCAAGAAGATGCCACTCGACTGCATCATGCAACTTTGTATGTCACACATACGCATCTCAATTAATGCAATAGAAACCGCAGTAAAACGCATCCAGTAATAAATATATATTGTTCAGAAGAAATGTTAACATTTTTTTTCAATCTCTCTCTCTCTCTCTCTCTCTTTCTCTCTCTCTCTCTCTCTCTCTTAAATATAATACCGATTCAATATTAGAACTTCATACAAAAAATAATTTTCATTATAAAAATTTATTCAAGTTAATTATTGTTTAACTTGTTTAGCTTACTTATAACGCAAAAATTTATTGTAATTATTACTGTAAAATATATAAAGAAATCATACATAATTTCTCTAATAAAATTTAATTATAGAATTCTTTTTATTTGATCTGATATTTATTATAACTATTCGATATAATAATTGTAAGTATTTTATCACTATTGTATTTTGGAAATAAAATGAATTTCTTAATCTATATTTACAAATCTTTCTTTTTATTTTGAAAATCTTTCTATACGTTTTAAAAGTTAAAATTAGAAACTGCAAAATAATTTTTATTACAGAAAAGAATATTTTTAAATATATTAAAATAAAATATATTCAAAATAAGATAACTAAATTTAAATCAAATTTTTGAACGTAACTTGAAATTCCTAAAAAGTTTGAAGTCCGAAATTTTATTTTGCACCAAAACATTTTGTATACGTGATACATAAATCTAGATATTGATAAATATATATTGCTCAACTGAAAAAAATCACGTTATTTAAAGTAACATAATGAAATCATGTAATTAAAATATGTGAATTACGTAATGGATTGTTTTAAATTAATATGTGATTTTTTAAATCACGTAATTTGAAATAATTATTTCTAATATCAATACGCGGTTTAAAAAAAAAATCACGTATCGATTTAGAACACTCTATTGTATGATTTACTTGTTTTAATTACATGATTGTTGTGTATTAACTTTGTGACGTGATTTTTTTTCAATAGGTATAGTATTTTTTTGAGAATCTCAAAACACACACTTACATGCATCTTGCAGCGTAGCATCCACTACTGTGTTTCGCTGCAAATCAGATAGGGTAAGCGTCAGGAAAAACAGTAAATGTACAAGAAGCATGATCCACGTGGATCGCAGCGATTTCCATTGTTCTCTCGTGTGGTCCAATAGCCGCATGATTTTCTCGCGTTGTCAAAACATACTTCAGCTAATTTTCCGGTATGTCTCGTACGTGGGCTCAAACTCTCATCAGAGATGTAACGCACCAGGTCCGCGATTACAGGATCTTTGTGACAATGCAAAACCTTCTTCCGATCATCGGAATTCCTGCTTTCTAATTGTTGTTTCTATTTCTCTTTCTTTGACTTTCAACATTTCTTCTCCTGATTAACATAATACATTAATCGCGAATGGCTATGAACTATTTCCTCTTTTTTCTTTGTTATCTATTATTCAAACTTCAAACTGCGTTTCTTTTATTGCCTAGTTTTCCCCTGCGATGCATGCATGCAACTGTTGCCTAGATGATACTTGCGCGTTTCATACATATGTGCTTTTTAGTGATGGTGGTTCCATATCTCCTATTAACACTGATTCGTATTTGACATAGAAGACAGATCGCAGGGTACAGTGTCATCGGGTTAGTTCCTCCTTTTCTTTACAAATATGATATAATCCAGAGCATCACTATAAGTTGTAAAATAAATTAGAATTGATGAAAATTTGTTTTACAAAACTACAAATTTCTAATTTTTATTATAAAAACTTGATCTGGTAATTTTAAGTTTTAATTCTATTTGTTTTCTTTATCTGTTTGCATTAAAAATCATTTAAACAGCTAACATGCATAACTCATTTCTTAGGAATTTTGCTTAACTGATTCATACATTTCTTCCTTCAAAGCATGACTTATTAAATAGAATCCCACATAGCATATGTAATATCACATTAACATCGCAGTAATATTGTAGATAATATATCAGAAATATTACGAATATATATTACACATTGATCTGTAATTTGTAATATAAAATTGTAATATAAAATATTTCTAGTATATTGCAATATTACTGAAAAATTACTGTGATATTACATTCTATATTATACATTGCGCTGTATTCATAAAATATTAAGAAAATTAATTACTTTTATGAAGAATATGTATAAAATAATTATAACATGTCATGTGGTGAAAATATATAGAATCAAAAACAAAGAAATCCAATTGTTTTTTAAACTAATTTATGATTTCGAATATATATACGTCAAGAAATTTATTTTACAGAATATCTTGTTTTATTTCTATTATTTTATAATCATACTTTAAAAGAGCATAAAAAATTACATGAATATCTTTAAGAAGAAGCATGCTATACATACATATAGCAATTAAGAAGCGTAATGGTCAGTGACCGAAGCACTATATATTATAGTTATTATGATCTTTGGCATCCTCATTGATTATAACGTGTGCGTTTTGATTGGTATCTTTATATTTCCTCTTCTATTACGCTATATAATAAAAGATTATAATATATATATATATATATAAA
>NW_017280267.1:1895337-1922837 GCF_001594065.2 Cyphomyrmex costatus
TATATATATATTTATATATATGTATATATATTATAAATGTGTATATTAAACACTCGACCATATTTCAGTTGTCAATACGAGTGTTAACGACATGTAACGTAATACGCGCCAAATGTAAAAGTAAAATCGCTTGATCTGAAAAAGTTTAAGTGACATATATGGCAGCTCTCGAGATGTAATATGCTTGTAGAATCGTAGTTTTGCAGAATCACTAACAACAAAAGCAATATTGTTTTTTATTTCATTCTACACCTGATAAACCATTGCGAATTTTTATTCTATTGAATAAATTAATATTTAATAAAATTTACTTACACACACTATATGGTTACTTTTTACGGCTGTCATCTTTTTTCTACGGTCCTACAGTAATTAGTCCACAGAAGTCAGTTTTGTTCCATTGTTTTCGATACGCAATAATTTTGTTCCTGTGGTCCCATGAAGTGGAATTAGCGTAAATAAATCGTCGGTTTACCAATCATACAACTATTTAGACGAAGACAGATGAAGGAAAGTAACGAAAATTGTTTTATGATTGACTATCCGCTTACGTGAATTCCGTTCGATGGGATCAAAGAAACGAAACTTTCGCGCATCAAATACAGCGGAACATCCGCGATTGGTCAGATCTTCAATACGCGCGATCCGCAATGACCGCAATACGCGCGATACGCTCCATGGGACTGCACCCTTATTCTTTAGCTAATATTTTATTATTAAATGCAAATTATCATATTTTTAATATATGTGCATTATTTTTGAGTGATATATGTAAAATATATAAAATATATTATAATTTCAGGAATTTTTAACAAATTTTTCACGTGCGACTAATGAATTCCGTTTACTATTAGCGAATACGTTACTGATATTCGACGCGCATGCGCTAGCGGCTAGAAACGCAGCCCGTCCGGTATCACTATTCTATTCTAGGGAGGCAGGAACCATTTATTAAGGAGAAGGAGAGAAAGAAAGAAAATATATTATCCAATAGGCAAATATAGGAGTATTATGTGATTGTGATTTATGTCATTGTCTGACATCTCACATTAATACACCGAAAAATGTCGGCGATGTTAACTGCCGATTGGTTTCCTCTGGGACGAGACGTATACTTTCGGTAAATTTATCATACTCTGATAAATTTATATACATATTTTTTGACAAATACAATATGTTTACATATTTAAGTTTTGTATTTTTGATATACACAGTCTGACATTGTTTTGATGCATTGGCTACATTCAACATAGAAAGAAGCTTTGTGCAATTTGTAAATGTATAAATCATATATACTATACATATATATATATATTTTTTTTATATCAAAATTATAAATCGTTTTATTAAAGACTCACAATACTTGCAAAGCTGCTTTCTGCTGAACGTAGCTACTATTATTAACAGAATGTTACTTATTTTTATTTCAGCAAATTTGAGCTGTATCCGATATCCTTCCAACATGAGATTTCCAGCAACAACTTGATTGTTGCAGCTCCATATGGAGGCTCCATTGCTGTAACGAGAAACCCCAAGAAACTTGTCAAGATTCAAGGGGCTAGCAAACCTTTAATATTGCTGTATACATCATCAGGGAAATTGACAGCCAAATTGCAAGTAAGATCTCTTTGGTTTGACAAAAACCAAATTTGTGACTTGAATTATGATATTTTTTACCTTTGTTTCTTATTCTTTGCTTAATTATCTATTAGTGGAGCAGTGGCCAACTGATATCGTTTGGCTGGTCTCAGCAAGAAGAATTGTTGTGCGTGCAAGATGATGGTATGGTTCTCATATATGACATGTTTGGAACTTATCAGCATACCTTTAGCATGGGAAATGTAAGTTAACTGAGATATGAAAATCATATGAGATGTAAATCTTTATATCTCATATGATTTTGTTTTATATTTTAATCACAGATATTTATTTTGACGACTTGATTCATTTATAACATAGTATTATATTGTTTTATTTGTACTTTATTTATTCCTTTTATTTTTATTGTGTATCTGACCTTAAATAATGATCTCATTAAAATTATAATTTTTGCTTTTCGTTAATTTATTTTATTTAATACATGTTCTATTTTTAAAACAAACTATTATTTGATAGAACTCTCGAAATTCAAAAGTACATTATATATTAATTTGATGTATAGGTAATAAGAGCATCAATACAGCGCAGTAATTTATAGCGTAAATTTCTAATCATATTTTCAAAAAATGTTATATATAATGTTAATACAAACGTTAATACTTAAACATTTCAGTTTTTTTTAAATCATCTTCAGCAGTATAGTAGATAATTGATATTGTTAATTAAATTCATAACCCATAATTGGAGAGTAACTTCTATTGTAGACTGAGAATGAGCATATATGTCTCTACTTAATGGTGAATTGTCATATTTATCTCTTTGTTGTTTAACTGACTAAACTGAAAAGTAAAATAATGAATGTTATTTAATTTCACTCGTTTTTGCTTTCTACTCACTCTTCGCCTCAAATTACATTGAATTATTAGAAAGTAATTCGTCATAATACAATTATTTGATAAAATTTAATTTTACAATAAATAAAAAAATATACGCAGTGATGGTATAATTAATTATTCTTAGCTAATGAAGACTGAATATAATTAAAACAAATTTCTTATAAGAATTAAAACATTACATTTATAATAACATACTTATGCCTGTTATTTAGCCCTCATTTCATATTCTCTTTTATTGTTTTGCAAGAATCAAGCTTTGAGTTCGTTATATTAATTTTAAATTATAAATACATTATTCTTTCTTTTCAAGGTAGCCAAGGATACCAAAGTTGTCGACGCAAAGTTTTTCACAACATCTAATAGCACTGGGATAGCTGTTTTAACGTCCACCAATCGTATATTTCTAGTAAACAACGTGTCTGAGCCTAAAGTCCGACCAATTACTGATGTACCAAGTAAATATAATATATAAATTAAGAATAGGACTCTAAGAGTAAATCTACGAATCTAAGAGGGATTAAAAAGTCAATTAAATGTCTACGCGGTTATTGATGCGGAAAAATTATTTATTTACTCATCTGAAATAATCTGCATATGTTTCAACCAACATTTTCGGTTCTTTTCAATGCGAAAACATTAAATTAACTAAGTAATATATTATAAACTATAAATTATGCAATACATAATATATGAATCGTTTTGTCACGAATTGAAATACAAAAAGTCTGAGGTCATTTGTTAATACGTTATATTATATTCTTCATTGTATATCATTTTTATATTTTTCATTTTATTATATATTTATATATTCGTTTATATATTTATTAAATTTCTGTCAATGCAATTGTTACTTCTAGGATATCCAATTGATTGCTGGTACATGGTACATTGCGAAAGGGAGACACAAGCGATTTTGTCAAATAGAGAAGGAATATTTGTAATTCATCAGTCTCATCAGAACACTTTTTCATTTGTGAGCATAATATTGTATTCACAATGTTATTATAATTTACATGACGTAAATTCTTATGCATTTAAAAACAGCTAATCCAGGCTACTTTAATATATTTCTTAGAGCAGTCTATTCAACAATAAGATCAATAGTGTGATAGCGATAGCTGCGTCCAGCAACAATCGCCATATTGCGCTTTATTCCGATACTGGACACTTGTATATCGGTTCAATAGATTTCAGAGAGAAATATTGTGAATGCTATACAAATGTGAAGGAATCTCTAACGAATATAGCTTGGTCGGTAAAGATAATATATATATATATTTTTTTTAATTAAGTCTAATGAGAAATATAAAGAATAGTGGATAAAATGGACTGATTTTTGTTCTTGGAGTAACAAGTAATGGTTTTTTTTGTCATAGGTGTGGTACAGAAGCCGTGGTATGCAGCTGGCACAGTACGATAATGGTAGTAGGACGTATGGCTGATACTATAGTATACAATTATGATGGTTCAATACATTTAGTTACGGAAATCGACGGAGTACGCGTGTTATCGAACAGTTCCCATGAAATGATTCAGAAAGTACCAAATGTCGTGCAAAGAATATTTAGAATCAACTCGACGGATCCTGCATCCTATCTCTTAGAAGCCTCTAAACAGTTTCAAAAGAAGAGTCACAAAGCTGATAGTTATATAGACTTGGTGAAAGATAAACTGGATTCGGCAATAAAGGCATGCATCGATGGTGCGAGTCATGAATTCGATTTCGAAACACAAAAAATTCTGATGAGGGTAAATATATTGAGAGAAAAACGTATGTTCGTCAAAATCAAATTATTTGATATTGTCAATTTTTTATTAGGCTGCCAAATTTGGAAAAGGATTTAGCAAAACGATAGATTCGGAGTATTATGTTCAAATGTGTAGGATTTTGAGAGTCTTGAATGCAGTGAGGCATCCTGTTGTGGGCATTCCGTTAACGTATGCGCAGTATCCTTTTTTTTCAGTTGATACTATGCAAAATATTGTATAATCTTTTGTATAATTATTGCAATATATTTCTGTAGAAATCTCTCCTTAATGATACTAGATTTAATATTCTCACGAATCAAGTGTTGCTAGACCGACTAGTAGCACGAAGACATTATTATTTGAGCATACAAATAGCGCGTCACTTGCAGTTACCCGAGATAGATGGGGAAAGTAGAATATTAGCACATTGGGCTTGTTACAAAGTAAGATAAATAATATGTAAAGTGGTGAAATTTTACGTGCAAATTGGATTAACAAATATATTTTTCTTTTCTACTTTGTAGGTGAAACAAACGCAGTTAGATAAGGAACAAATAGCAGAGGAAATTGCTGATAAATTAGGATACGCACCTGGTGTTTCGTATAGCGAAATTGCAAAAAGAGCAGCGGATTGCGGACGAAAACAATTGGCGATTAAAGTAAATCTATTTATATAAATATTAGGTTGTTCGGAAAGTTTTTATTTCAATTTTGAGAATCTTGAATGCATTCTACCTCAAAATTGTACATCTTAGTAAAAAAAATGAACGAAATTTAAATTTAAAAAAAGTTTAAAGTTTGAAATCTCTACTTTTGAAAGATTAGTATATTTTTTTAGTTTCTGTGAGTTTTAGTAATTTTTACATATAAAAAACTACGAGCTGAAAAAAAAGGAACAATTTTCTTATTACTTTGTGGGTCTTTTCCATATGTCCAAAAAAATTTGCGAAAATTTTCAACTATCTTTCGTGAAAGCTATAGTGTTTTGAAAAGATCTTAAGAAGAGCTATAATAATATGCAATAAAATCTAGGAGGTTCTATTTAAAAAATTCAAAATGACCTCATCTTGATCGTGGCAACGCCATCCAATGTCAAACGAATATAACCAGATCTTTTAAACTGTACAACTTTTGACTGAAACATTTTTTTCATATCTTTTATAATTTTTGATATTTCGGTGTCAAAAGTTAAAATGAGACACCCAGTAATGCACACGCACACACGTACTTTACCACGCAAAGGAGAACTATTTATACTATTAGCGTCTTTTCAGTTAATCGATTATGAACCACGAGCGCATCAACAAGTACCTTTATTATTGACACTTGGCGAGGAACGTGCTGCCCTGCATAAAGCCGTAGAAAGCGGTAATACGGATCTAGTCTATACTGTCATTCTTCATCTCAGAGAAAATATGACACTTGGCGACTTTCAAGTAAGCAATGATATTTTGTTCCAAGGATACATAATTACGTGCTTTTTACAATTAATCTTTAATGCAGATGTCTATAATGCATTGTCCTCTAGCAATGGCATTATATATCAAATATTGTCAGAACCACAATAGAGAGACATTGCGTGATATTTATAATCAATACGACGATTTTCATTCGCAAGCAGTGTGGTTTATCACTGAGAGTTACCAACGAAAAGTTAGTAGTTAATATTTTTGCATTTATAATTGAAAACTTTTTTTGTAATACAAAATTTGAAATAAATAATGCCACATATTTTTAGAATACAATGTCGAGAGACGCATTACTGCAATCGGCTCAAGAAAATTTTAGATCGGCTCGTAATGATACTAACGCGTCGTTAACAGAAGAACAGATAAAACTCTTGAAATATCAGAGATCTTTAGAGGATACGCTACACGAATCAGTCGTGGGAAAGCCTTTGCATGATACCATGAGAATATTATTATTGCGTAATGAGTTAAAATTGGCGGACAAGTTACGATCGGAGTATAAAATACCAGATCGGAGGTAGTGTGTATTAATTTTTATAACTTAGTGAACTATGTACATTGTCAATGAAATAAAAAGGCAATTAAGAGTCAATATTCATTGACAATTTTTTAATACTAAGAGTCCTGTATATTCGTTCTATTTTATGTATATTGTCTTATATAAGTAATATTTTAATGCAGATATTGGTGGCTAAGAATACAATGTTTAGCAGAACAAGGTTTATGGAATGATTTGGAAAAGTTTTCTAAAAGTAAAAAGTCTCCTATTGGCTATGAGGTAAGATCAGTAAATACATTGTTTTAAACTCTAGAACTTTTGTATGAAATATTTCTTTCAGCAATGTTTATACTTTACAAAATATTTAAGGGCTCCGTTGTTAATCAGTTAACATTTTATATAATTCACATTTGATTTTCATTAAGGAGAATATTCAAGTTTTAATTTAAATTTCAGTTTATCTCAATAAATTCTTTTTCGCTGAATTTTATCACTATTGAAAAATATTAAAACTGTGCTAAAATTTAATGATCCTTTTTTTTTTCGAGTAACACAATACTTATGTATGCAGCTATTCGTTTGTCGATGTGATGAAATAATGTTTTCACAATTTCCATGTTTAAGCCGTTTATAGATGAATGCCTAAAGTACAACGAAAAATTAGAAGCGAGAAAATATTTAACCAAAGTTAAAGATGATCTCAAAGTCAAGTATTTAGTGAAGTTAAAGTAAGTACTTGAAAAAATATATTTTCTTTAAAGAAACATAAATAAGATTTACATATAAGAATATAACTATCTACTATAATTCTGCAGTTTGCTTAGCGAAGCAGCACAAACAGCGTATGAACAAAAAGATGCTTCGGCTCTCACATTTGTGCTGGCACAATGCGGATCATCAGACAGACAATTCGTAGATAAAATCAATATGTTACTAGCTAGTCTTAAAAATTAAGGTTTTTTATTTGTTTTATTAGAGATAAAAGTATTTATATACAATTCAGATAATATAAAACTTAACATCTGACACGAACGGTGATCTTAAAAATAATTTTACAGATCAGAGAATGTTCAAGACGTAACTTACATAGCTCTAATAAATACATTAAACATTTATTTTAAAAAATATATATCTCGCTCTGTAATTAATAAAAAAATTTAATCTGTTCAGACATTCCGTTTGTTATGTAATCCGTACAAAAATATGAATGTATATCTGCTGTGCAAAATAATAGTATTTGTAACTAAATTCTGTACATTTATATTGCTTTATAATGCTGATATATATGTACAATATAATAGTATATACTAAACCTGAGTATCTATCTTCCATTATCACCATTGTAATATAATTTATTTACTTCCAAAATGCAGATTTTATATATAAAATTGAAAACATATTTTATACAGCTAAAAACATATTTATCAACTAACTTTTTTGGACCATATAATTACTTTATATGCTTCTCAACGAGATCCCTTACGATTAATTGTTCAATTTCTTCACCATTATCTAGCTGTTCGTTTGTAAGAGACAAAACATAATTGGTTTCCTTGCTTACAATAATCACTTGTTGCTTTCTAGTTTGCAACATGTTGGCTATTACAAGCTGAAAGACATTCCCATCAAAATTTAGAATTATTTTACAGAAAACTCAATTTCATTACTTACATTATGATGATACTTGTTAAGGGCAGTCCTCGCTTTAGAAATTAGCAAATCTTCATCAGTTTCTAATTTAAATGAAACTACAAATGCTTTCGGTACCCACAAACTGACTAACGGAGCTAAAATTTTTGGTACTAATTGAAGAGATATAGTTGGAGGTCCACTCGAGGAAATTTTATGGACCGACTGAAAGAAATTTTATATATAAAGTGTGTATCGTAAAGGCCGTAACAATGCTTAAGAGTAGATTTCTGAGATTATTTTCAAATGAAAATCCTCATGTAAGAATGTCAAGGCCATAATAGTTTTTGAATTAGAAACACTTAAAATTAGCGAATCTCTCTCTCTCTCACCAACAGTTCACGCTTTAAGGTAAGTAGGTAAATGCCAAAATACCTAGACAGCCTCAGAGAGACTGTCAAATATTTTGTGTACTGATAGAACACACTAAATTGAATCGAAAAATCTGCTATCATTTTGCAATATTCGCAATAATTAATAAGATATTAATTTAAAAAAAAAACGTCGAATATTGGTTTTCAGTAACTTTTTACTCAAATATTATCAACTTTACAGAAAAACAGTAAACGACAAAAATTGTTTATTTTTTCTCATAGAGCTTAAAAAGGTTTTTTTTAAATTTCTTATCAACTTTTTAATAGTATATTTTCTTACTGGCAACTATTTTTACCAATATGAAAAAATGCAATACTAAAAAATTCTGAAAAAATTCTCTCTATAAGAAAAAAATAAACAATTTTTATCACTTGCTGTTTTCCTGTTGACAGTACTTGAGTAAAAAATTATTAAAAATCAATATTCGCTGATTTTTAGTAATTAATATCTTATTAACCATTGCGAAAATTTTGTAAGATAATAGAGGACTTTTCGACTCAGCTTAGTTTGCTACCAGCATACGAAATATTTGGCGGTAATTCTGGGATACTCTGTATATCGTAATAAAGTAATGGAATACATTATATTTTTTAAATGAGACGAAGTTTTATGTGTGAATGATATATCTACCATTTCATTGGAAGGAATGTAAAAATCCGAGACCGCTGCTGCTAAATATAATATAGCTTTGTTCTCCAGAGGTGCTAATGCTTGACAAGCAGATCGCAGTAGCCAGAGATACTCGGAGAAAGTTGTAAAAGTAAGTTGTAGTAATTTTGTTTGATTAAATGCCTCTCTATACTTTCGCAATACTGTTGCTACCTTCTGTGTATATTCTGGCAGTACTGAAAAAAACAATATAATAATAACATTTAATCAATGCGAATTAAAAAAGTAAGATTATAGTTAATTATTTTTCGTAACTTACCTGTAATAATAGGATTTTCATTATTGTCTGATATTTGAAGCAAGTCTAAAAATTTCTGTCCTACAAAATGTCTCGAGAATGGTTCTAAAGATTTAACTCTGAAAATGTAAAAAAGAGTTTATGCTATAAAGAGTTGAAGATAGTATGGCAAATAAGGCACTTGTTTCATAAAAAAAAAATTGAAAAAAAAAGCAATACAAATTTTTATATATGTTAATTTAGTTGTTACTAACGGTGACTATAATCACTTGCCGTTGAATGTTTACTATACATTAGATTAAATGAAAATGAAATATATAATGATAAAAATTGTGATAAAATATGTGATTCACAATTTTGTGGCTATCAAAGAGAAAAATATTACTTTAAATAAAACAATACATTTCTTATGAATTTATACAAGAATTAATATTATCTATATAAATAAAGAAAATATATTATACACATTTTTACTTTACTGTAAATCTATTATCTATATTTCGTTCTCATTTATAATATACGCACATAATTTGTATGTCATGTCCCGTACATGTGATAGTATGTCTTATTAAATGAATGTTTAATTATCAAATATTACGTTAATTAATATCAGATTGGCAGCAAAAACCAAATAGGAGCTACAAAATCTTGTTCTGTTTCTGCTGCCAATCTTCTGGCAAAACATATCAGTAAGTTTCGTCCTCCCTACTGAAAAAAAATCATATCACAAAAATATATAATGAAACCATGTAATTAAAACAAATAAATGACATAATGACAAATTATTCCAAATCAGTACATAATTTTTTAAAATTTGAAAAATGATATATTAAAAATATTTTCATCTATTATTTTATAAAGTTATCGAATTTTAAATAATTAAATGATAGAAATAGAAGAAAAGAATGTATCATTGTGTAATTTTTCAAATTGCGTGATTTCAAAAATTTTCAAAAAAATTTTTTTAATTATGTGATAGGTCCACACAATAACAAAAAAATTTAATTTTAACCTGCTCATAGTTGCCTACATATAAAAATTACCAAACTCACAGAAACTTAAAAAACAGCGGCCTTTTAGAAATAGAGATTTTTAGTTTTAAAACTTTTTTTAAATATAAATTTTATTCATTTTTAATAAAGTTACGTTGCTATTAATAGTAATACAAAAATTGAACATTTCATACTTAATAATCTAATATTACCTATGCATAAAAATAACTGCATATCCATACTCTAAGAAGTATTCTGCTGAAACCGAGCCTCTTGTCCCTGCACTGAAATTGTCCACAAATCTCACTGTATTGTGTTCCAAGGGTACTGTCGTACCACCACTCTGTAAGTAAATGTGTCACAATTCAAATTAAAACGTCGTAGAAACATTGCATGTATTATAAATTTTGAATTTCTGTAATTCACTCTAGCTCTAGTTTAAGTAATAATAAAAGAAAGAAAGATCAATTAAGATCAGAAAATCAGATCACAATTTAAAAGTAGTTATGTTTACATTATTACTTCTTTTTTATGATATAAAATTAAGAAGGAAATGTTTTGTCTTCACTTAGTCATCATCAGTTCCAGAAAAATAATAATGGAATTAATAGATAAAATTCATATAATGAAATAATATTTTCGAACATTTTATTATGTAAATTTTAACTATTACTTTTGTTATTATTTTTTATTTAAGATGGTTGATGACTAAATGAAGTCAAAATGTTCTCCTCTCACAATTACATATCGTAAAAAAACTAGTAATAACGTTGTGAACTTATTGATAAACTAGTTTTAAATTGTGATCTGATTTTTTGTTCTTATGCCTAATTTTTTAACCTCTAGATATAACTTTATCCAGGAGATATCTTCCAAAATACAATGGAGATATCTCCTGGATAAAGTTTTCTGCATTTATTTGAAAGGGAAGAAATTGGGCATAATAAAAAATTGACCTTTCTTCCTTTCATTATTGCATATGTATAATATTAAATTCTGAGACTCACCGTCACCAATACCACTTTATTACCGGCCTCAAGATGCTTCCTGGTGAATTCCTTCAATGCCTGTTCGTTCTGCGCCAAGTCTTGAGGGGGTGGATGCTTTGCATAGAAATCTTCCCATGTTGAGACCATCGTAAATAGCTGCGACTGAAAAGAACTGCTGTATGAGGAAACGATGAAAACTCGATACATATCACTAATTTGCGACTACAAGAAAATAATAAATTGAAATCATTAAAATTTTAGAATATTAATTTTGAAGTATAATTTCGGTATAACGATTGATTGCAGAGGAACTTTCGTTCCTCTACAAGTTTTCTTTTTTTAAGCGATTCGAAAGTGACAATTTTCGATGTCCTTTTTATAGCAAATGAGAGATATATTTTTTCAGGGTCTTATATAATATATAAACTTATCGAGGTTACCGAATATATTATTCATTTTATTACGTATTATTAGCGATATTTTATAAAGTATCCGTCTCTGCAATAACTTCACGCCAAGTGCCAATTGAGTACGAACGTCAACTGTTGGAAGCAAAAAGAAAATGAAAAACGATTACTAACCTCGAATCTCAATGGGTATCTTTTTCCTAAAACGTATCAGTTTAACTTCGATCGTCGATCAGCGTTTTACAAGCAACAGTATGTCCTCATATAATATAATTCTAATCCTTCTATAATATAATTATCCAAGTGACACGATATCACACTTTTCCGAAAATTCCTTCTTACAGAAAAAAAAAATCTTCGAGTGTTCCACGATAAATTCATGAATCTGTCATTCCTTTTCGTTTTGTTTATATATGTATATATAAGTAAAAAACATGATAAAATATATATATTTATAGTCAGATCTTATATTTAAGGCTTTCTTCATTAAATTTATCTTTAGATGCTCAGTAGCTAATAAAATAGTTTGAATATCATCTAAAGATAAGTTTGAGGAAGCCTTCAATATAAGGTCTGACTATGAATACAGGCAAAACTTTTGTAGGATAATATAAAAGGCCACTGATTTAACAACATTATATTAGTAGAGGAAAACAAAATGTATTTTCTGTATCTACATCACTTACATGCGAGATAGCCTTTATTAAATATCAAACTTTCTCTCAAACAAAAAATTAAATTACATAATTTATATATATTCAATAATGTTAAAAGTAAAATTAAATTAATCTCCTTCCGAGATTAATTTAGGACTGCTGCGCTCCTGTTATTTGGTCATAAGAACAATAGTATTGCTCAGAAATGAAAGTTTTCAAAGGTAGCAATTTATATAACAGTTTATTCCTATAACAAATACTAGTTTACATATTGCTGCTCAATACTCTGGCGCCGGGCTCTTCGCATTAGTAATTTCATCTCTTGTTGCATAGAACTGTAACAAGACACAAAAGTGAGCACATACAGGAGCTGCTTTCTGAACAATTGATACATTTGGAATTATTCTAAGCTTACTTTGGTCAATCGTATTTCAGCAGGCTTACTCTGTAACTCTTAATGCAAGTTTCATTATTGTTGTAAATTATAACGCCACTGCAAAGCTTTTGCACCATAATAAAAGAGTTGCACTGTAGTGCCTTCATTTAAGTAGTAGTAACATTATTGCACAAGTATTTTATGGTATAAAAAGCTATGCAACAATGTTGTTACTGTCTTAACAAGTTACAGAATAGGCCTGCAAGATGGAATTCTATTTATATACAATTTCACACACATATGTGTGTGTGTGTGTGTGTGTGTGTGTGTAAACAGAGAAAATTGTAAATAGAATTATATCCTGAATTTTGACATGGATCATCCGAAATAAGCTTGGAGTGACAAAACAGCAATTGTCACACTCAGAACCTTATATTGCTTATCCTTATAGGCATTCCATGGTTCAGCCTCCTTCTTGTTTAGCCAAGAAACATCAGGACTTTGGAACGCCAAGCGTGCCGTGTAGAAGAACGCACCAAAGGCTCCCAGGCCTAAGCAGAAATAAATTGGGAGCAGCTAGAAAAGAAGGAAAAAAGAGGATATTGAGTGGAGTATTGCAACATTCCGTAATGCAAAGTAAACTATGAGTTTGATGCTCACAGTTGGGTGCTTCCTCATACTCTTCAAACTCAATCCTTGCATTTTGATGTTCAGTGAGAATATCCGTGCAATTCTATAAAACAAATCAGACGAATGTACTTCAAGCACTATTCTTTGCAAAATCCAGCAGCACCCAGCAAGGACATCAGATTTGGTCAGATTCTATGGTCTAGTTTACATCGTACTCTAAAAATGGATACTATCTAGTAACTTTTTATGTAAGGTGCTACGCAGAATAAAAGAAACAGAAAACAGAGAATAAGAATTTCAACCTATCAGAAATCATATATTGTGGAATAAATAGTGTGTATTCCACAGTATATGATTTCTGATAGGTTGAAATTCTTATTCTCTGTTCCCTGTTCCTTTTATTCTGCGTAGCCCTTATTGTTATTCTCTGTTCTCTATTCCTTTTATTCTGCGTAGCTTTAAACAATAGGCACAGGCAACAGGGAATAACGAGCCGTCCAATCAGAACTCTGGGATATAATATTGAACTTATATCTCAGAGCTCTGATTGGATGGCTCCTTATTCCCTGTTGCCTGTGCCTATTGTGTTTTTAGCTTTATATCCTAGAGCTCTGATTGGACGGATCATAATTTCCTATTGACTATGCCTATTGCCTGTGCCTATTGTGTTTAACCTTTAAGCGGGGAGCACAGACTTTTGCATAACGCATAAACCATATACATAAAGAATTTTATTGGTTCATTTTCTTATGCATAAGTCAATGAACCAATCAAATTCTTTATGTATATGGTTTATGCGTTATGCAAAAGTCTGTGCTCCCCGCTTTATTCTTCTTCTTCTTCTCTAGACCCTGAAAAGGTAAAGCCTAATGCGTGGTCTACAATGGCAGTAGTAGTAGTGAATGAGACTGAAGAGTAAGAAATTGACCAATCACAGTCGAATATTCTCCTCATATTTGACTGTGATTGGTTAATTCTTACAACTATAACCAGATACAACTACGCTTACGTAATTGTAGAATGGGCTTTGTGCCTGGTTTATGGGCCTTCTGCAATAAGCCATAAGTCATAAATCGGAAGTAAGAAACTAAAAATTGACAACTGTGATTGGTCCATTTCTAGCTTATAACTTATGATTTGTGACTTACGACTTATTGTAGAAGGCCCATTATGCTTCAGGCTTAATCCCAAGATCCTAAAATTCAACCAATAAAGCTGCCAGCTCTAACCGAAATTTGAACTCTATTGGCTGAATTTTAGGATTAAGACCTTAAGACCGAAGCATAAACCAGGCATTACTGTGATTGGTCAATTTACTTACTGCTTACGTCTTACTACCTTACCTTTTTTATGTGCCATGCCTTTATCTGTCAAGAATCTCAACTCAAAATATAAATCGATTCCCTTCTACAGGTACAAAAAAACCTTTAATAAGCAGATGTGTATCAGTGCATCAAGTGTGATTAAGTGCATAGAGTTTTATTATATTTGTCAACTGAGAAGCCGTTGCTAGCGAGTTAACCCACATTCGTGCTGATTCATACGATCTGGAGATCTGCAAGTTCACTAAGAGGTTTTTTAAACGGCTCGGTTGGTTTCTCTCGAGCCCGTAAGTATCATCATTATTAACTACTGTATTATATTATTACGATCATTGTGTGATGTATTCGATGAAATATTTCCAATTTTTAAAACAGTTCAAGAAAATTAAAGTGATTTGATAATTTCAAAGTTTCATTAAAAGATATAATTTTTTCTCATTTTACTTCTCAACGTCTTTTGTATTTGATAAGTAAACAGAAATATAGAAGTTTATTATATGCCAACGAATGAAATATAAGAATGATAAAAATTGTTGCATGACATAAATAAAAAAAAGATAATATAAAGGAGAGATGGAAACTTATGCAGTCGGCAAAAATGATTTCTTAAGGTTAAAATATTTATCAAAAGTTTAGAATGCTTTTTGTAGCGTAAAAATTAATAAATCTAGCATATTACTGAATCTTCAGATAGTGAAGCCTGCAGATATAAACGTTGAGCAGAACATGCTACCAATTTTTGATTGCAGAAGGGTAACAAATTGTATACAGAGTACTATCTGACAATGTCAGCCTACTGTCAGAAATAGGACAAAGCCAGCTGACATGCTATGATAGTAGATTGATAGGCAGTAATTGAACAAAATCTTGCATGCCATATTGAGAGCAGATTAAATCAGAACCTGAATCGAGCAGACTTTGCTCAGTTTCTGTTATCCATTTTCTGGCATAGCCTATCAGCAGCCTTTGTCGATAAATCCACAGCCAAATGTGGACACAGATGGCTATGGTTTTGTAGTCAAAGTCTAATCAAGCTTGCTACCAATTTTTCTGTAAATTGCTATCAGAGTTCTATAACTGTTTGAACAACGTTTTGTGGAAGAGAGGAAAAAAACAACAAAATTTTGGCCTCTTTCCTGTCTACCATATATATGTTTTCTATTTTTGTCAGGTGGTTTGACATGTCAAATCCTTCAGAACGCATCAGTTATGTACAAGACAGCAGCAGTGATACAGAGACTGATTACAAGGAGACTGATGGAAGCATACTGCATCGCTTCTACAAAAATAGACTGAGGTAATTCATGAATTTTCTTATTTCAATTTTAATTACTCAATTTTAGATTCTGCAATATAGAGAATGTTCATGGAATGATTTTACATAAATTCACAGCAAAGAATTTATTACTATTTACATTGTATGTTACAAAACAAGGATATCATCATTAACACTTAAGAAGTTGAGAAGTCAAGTTAGAGTCTAATGTTTTATTTAAGTTTATATGAACCGAAAGAAACTAGCTCTGGTTTTAGTTACAATATCTTAGATTTTTCGGCATGCACTTAGCTCTTACAAATATTCATTATATATTTGCATGCAAGTTATTCTCTATATATAAATTTACATGTATTAGCTTGTTTGGAAAGTTCGTTTCAAATTTTCTAGCTCAAAATAGTATATTGTACATTAAAAAAATTAGCGATTATGCTATTCGATAGAGGTAAGTTTTTGCTTTAAAAATCTGATTTTTTAATTGCGGTACAGTGATTTTTAATTATGTTATATAACAATTAAAATCAAAAATTTCCTTTATTTAACTCGCGAATAACTCAAGAAAAAAATCGTAGGAATATTTAAAAAAAATGATTTTGTAGGGAAAGCTTTAAGCTTTCATGATAAATAATCGAAAATTTTCTCTAATTTTTTGGGGCACGTGAGAAAAAACGCACAAAGTGAAAAGAAAATTTTTCGTCTTTTTCAGTTCGTAGTTTTTTATATATAAAAATTACCACATTCACAGAAATTAAAAAAAATATAGTAATAACCTTTCGAAAGTAGAGATTTCAAGCTTCAAAAATTTTTAAATTTAAATTTTATTCATTTTTTTAAAGATGTTATATATAAAATTTTGAGCTGGAAAATTGAAACAAACTTTTCGGACAACCTAATATTATTTTGCCAATTATCAAAACATTCTTTAAATTCTCATAAAGCTTACATAAATGAAGAAAGTGCTTAATATACACATTTAAATTTTGTCTTTAATATTTATATTTTGACTTATATATAAATATATACATACGTATTATCATATATATTATAAATATATAATTATATTTGAGCTCATATACAGCGTGTCCCAAAATGATCGTCAAATATTTCGTGTGCTGGCAGAACAGACTAAACCGACAAGTAAGTCGAAAAGATTTCTATCATTTTGCAATCTTTGTAATAGTTAACAAGACATTAATTGTTAAAAATCGCCGAATATTGATTTTTAATCATTTTTTACTCAGCTACTATTAACTTTATAGAAAAGCAGCAAAAGCGACAAAAATTGTTAATTTCTTCTCATAGATTTCTAAGAATTTTTTCAGAATTTTGTAATACTGCATTTTCTTTTACTGTTGGTAAAAATAATTACCAATAAAAAAATATAGTATTAAAAAGTTAATAAAAAATTCTTAAAGCTCTATGAGAGAAAAAATAAATAATTTTTATTTCTTGCTGTTTTTCTTTAAAGTTGATAGTAATTGAATAAAAAATTATTAAAAATCAATGTTCTGCGATTTTTAATAATTAATATATTGTTAAACATTGCGGAAATTGCAAAATATGATACAGAACTTTTCGATTAGTTTAGTCGGTTTAGTCTATTCTACCTGCACACACGAAACATTTAACGGTCATTCTAGGATATTTTATATATCCTACAATATACAATGTACATAAAAAGTAGGACTAAAGTTAAATATTATGTAATATAAGGAAACCAGCAATATATGTTGTCAAGATCATGATATTGATTGATCTTCAGAAAATTTTAGCTGTAGTTCGATGTTTATTAAAAAGCTATTAATAATTAAGTTGATTTAAATTAAATTATTTTTTCTAATATTTTTAACAGTAGTACAATATTATTTGCTATATTTTGGGTTGAATCTCGCTTTGTGTTGAAAGTTGTAAACCAATATGTAATCTTACTTCGCGTTGTAAATCCGATAGGACACTTATCCTACCGAATATCATATATTTCATCGAATATCCTACTGGACATCTGAAAAAGATTTGAAAAAAAGGAAAAATAGCGATAATAATTTTCTTTATTTTCCCAATGTGACAAGAAAAAGAGGAAAAATTAATGTACAACAAATTTAGCTCTAAAAGAATAAAATTCTGCATTAATGACGCAAAATATGAATATAAATTTTTAACAGCAACAGAATTCCAAACAACACACAATATTTATAAAATATTTGTAAAAATATTTTTAAGATTTATTTTTAATATTTCATAAAAATTTTTGTTTTCTTAGATTGCACAGATCATAAATATTTATTATAAATATCATGAAATATTTATTGTAAACGTTGCAGTAAATTCTATAAAAATACTTAATAAGACATTATAATTCATAAGTAAGAAATACTTATATTAGAAATATTTAGTCTATGTTTTAATAATATTTCGAATAAAGTTTTATAATAATATGTAAAAATAAAATATGTATTTAAAACATTTAACAAAGAATGAATAATAATAAATATTTTATAATAAATTTTCTATGCTTTCTAGGATATACTATCGGATACCAATGATATCCGGCTATTCAGACTGATATAAAAAAGTTTCGGATAATGCCGGATATCGGATATTTCCTAGATATCTTATAAATAATCATTATTAAATAATCCTATAAATAATAATTATCAGTTAATTTTTAAATCTAATATCTTATTTTAATATCACAAACAAATAACGAAAAAAGTAACTAATCTTTCCTTTCTATATTGTAATCTCTGAATGCGGAGATACAGTTTTTTAAAAATCAGTAAAATTTGTGGGTTTTAAAGTGACTCCCTAATTATGCATAGTGTATTTCATTAAACGCGAGCATCTCCTTAATTGTGCTGCATTGTGCTACGTTTGTGCCAATATGTGCCATAAATTGCAACTTAATAACATGAAGCGTTTTCCAAAATGAAAAAAATCAAATTTTTGTTAACTCCGCATTTTGCAAATTTTATATTTTCTTTCATTGTGCTGTATTATGATACTTTTTTTTACACAAGTTAGCGCAATAAAAAAAAATGTAAAATTTGAAAAATGCGTTGCCAACTTTATACATGTTGTGTATGCATGCACAAACTGAATAATAATTAATAATATAATTGTTTCTTTAAAATTTTCAACATTTTCTAACTTCTTTAATGATCGCATTTGAAATCAATATACTATTTCAGAATTGAGTTTTTTTCCACGATATATAATATAAATATCGATTTTCTATCAAATAATGATTATGAACATAAATATTATATAATATAAATATATTATTTTATATAATAATGATAATAAATATAAACGAAAAGATTATTTTTATATAACATTTAATATCTCATTATCACATAGGCATTCAAAACATCATTTTCTCTCGTATCACAGAAATTTGGCTTTAATTGCACTTACTGGCTTTTATGATTATGTACATATATATGATGTTCTGGAAGCAATAAATTTTTATGAAGTAGCATAGTAGAAACATCGCACAGGTGCTTGTATAAGTAGCCGATTAGTATAAGATTACGTGGTTGTTCTGTGCATGTATAGTTGTGGTGGCTCGTCGAAGCCGAAATCTTGTCTGGTACAGAGGGACGGCAGTGGTGACCGGCATTGTCATTCTTTCAATTCCGGCAGGAATTCGCAGTTTACGAAATTAAACAGGTAAATGCACGTAATAGATAAAAGTAGGAGTTTTCTTCTCATATATGCGCTTTTTTCTTCCTAATTTTAAAAATACAGTTCAGGAGTTTTACTGAATTAAAACTGATATTAATGAAATAAAACGTAGGAATTTGTTGCGATTGGTATAATTTTTATTTTATTAAATTTTGAATTACTATTTAAAAATTGTATATATTTAGTAACTATATTAAATTTATTTTAATTTTTTATAAAATATTTTTTTTTTCTATATCTTAATTTTTTTAAATCAATAATTTTCTTTCTACAATCTATAATTTAGAATATATTATATACAGAATGTTTACAGCGTAACGGTCCGCACGATTTTTTAGACACTTTCAACAGTTACAAAGAAAAGTTGAAAGATGAATGAATTCTCATTGTTTTACAATTGTATTATAATATAAAAATTGATCGTATTTAGGTTTTGCTATATAAATAATTTTTTCCGATGAGCATACACTCTTAGCATCTTTTTTTTACCTTTTTTTTTATATTATACAGATAACACCTGGATACTTAATTCCTTGACGGCGAATATTTATTCTTACTCAGTTCCTTAACGACAATCCCGATATTTTATTTTGAAAAATTTTTGTCGCGCGCGTTGTAGAGTCGTCATATGCGGCCACATGCAACGCTGATCAGCTAGTTAGGATAGATGATGATTATCGAAAAAATGAAACGTACATTTTTCCCCTAGTCGACGACGACGTTAATAATAACATAATCTCAATAATCTCACTTGTCAATACTTTGTGCATAAAGCGCAGAAAGTATCATATATAGAGTCTCTATAAAAATAATCTGGTCATGCGGGTGATTCCACATCCTCTGGTCGACCAACAATCTTTCTTATATAATTTATAACTTAGACTATTCTTCAATAGCAAACACTTGGACTCTCAGTTCTTCGATAGCGAACACACAGACAACGCCTAGACATTTAATTCCTTGACAGCGAATACGACAGACAACCTAGACATTCAATTCCTCGACGACGACCTCAGTATTTCATTTTGAATAATTTACGCCGCGCACATTACATCCGTTATATGGTGACGTATAAATGTGCAATGTTGTCAACGCTGGTCTACTGGTTAGATAATAGTCAAAGGCCATCTATTACCGAAAAAACGAAACGTACATTCTGAGCGGTCAATGTTAATAATAATAACTACCTTGACAGTAAATATCTATTAAGAATTAATAAGACGAGAAGAGTCAAGAGCGATAAGCAGACTTAATAACAATTCATGTTCGTGTTGACACGAGTTGTCACCATAATATTGATTTTAGATCTAATTTAGATTTTAGATTTTGCATGGATAAGAATCTTCGTCCACCTTTTTTTTTATGTAGCATTCCTAAGTAGCATGTGGTAAGAAGCCCTTACCACGGGTAGTTGTTGCTCCTTAAATATATAAGGATTATTCAGTCGTGGATGATTTTTGGCCAGGATCTTTAGTCACGATCATTAGTCTATAACGATCCCGAGTAGTCTGAGCTGATGTGACTTGATAATGAAGAATTAAAAATCAGTAAAGGTAAATTGATTTTCAAACCATGATTGGTTGATTTGAATTTAATTCTTGTCATTTTTATGTTTACTATTAATTTTTAATATGTTAGTCCCAAACTGGATTTGTTAAAATGTCGGTTAAATATAAAAAACTGTCGGGTTAAAATATAAAATCCCGTATTTATTTAGCTAAATCGCACAGTCTTGTTCAATTTCGGGTAAAGTACTGAAATGTATTGACCCAAAAACTGATAACTTATGGTTTGTAATAATATTAATTAGAAAATAATACTGATTGTGAAAATAATAACTTTTATATAATATTATAATAAAAAATTACGATAAACTAAATATCACTTGTGAAATTATAGGGGTGTGTACGTATAATTTTATTATCTTAATAACGTCTTAATGACGTTTCTAACATCAAAAGACATCGTAAAAACGTTATTAATTATATCACTTTGCTATTTAAAACGTTATATTGTCATAGTATTACTGTATAACATTTCAATATTAGTTATCAATATGTAATATATCAGTAATATTTCTGTGTTATTATATTGTAATATGTAATATTTATGGTATATTCTGTGATATTACTGTGATATTACGTGCTATATGAAATATAATATGTATCATAAACATCTATTAATAAAAAGAAACTATGTGCTTTTTTATTGATTTTTAACAGATTATTACTATTTAATCCATGATTACCCAGCCCATAGTGCACGAATATAAATTAAAATTACCTATTTTCAGGATATTTTTGGAAATCGAATATAAGTACATACTGACATAAATCCGATGGCTTTTTTGTAGGATCGTTAAAAATCTTTTGTATATTAAACATTAATAAATAATATTCAAAATCTTTAAGGGAGAATAATTACAGGTTATGCAACTTTAGATCTAAATTGTATAATAGCTGCTACGCATAGTAATTTGTTAAAAAGAGCAGAATTTTGTGTTACAGAAGAAGGCAAGCAATTTAACATTTGCTTATATCAATTACAAATCAATAAAATTTATTCACGTAATCTTTTTTTATCGTATGTTGTGTAGTCCGCATGAAACAGATGAACAATATTTACCTATTAACTTTTTTTTTTAAGGGAATACTGGAATGACCAAATTATCAACGATACAATCGTATAAAAATCTCCGAACTGATTGAGTGAAATCAAAAATCCTTTTATAGTATTAAAGTAGACGCAAAATCCTGTAAAAAGATTTTTGGTTTCAATCAATTTCAAGATTTTTGAACGACTGTAATGTTAATAATTTGATCACTCCAGCATCCCCTTAATTGTTAGAAGTATCTAAAAAATCGCGGACCGTTACTGAACACCCTGTACATATTATAGATTATACAGTACAGGATCTTTAAAAAATCCGGAAACACTAAAATATTTTGAAAATAAAGCATTTTTTTAGAAAAATGTTTTAGATAAAAGTTGTAGGGTTTAAAAAGACCTGTTTACTGATTGCATCCGTTTGATTTCGGCAAGATCAAACTACGCCGATTTTTTTTAATGGAAAAACTTTTTTTATTATATATTCTTGTAGCATATCTCGAGCTTATCAAAATTGTGCAATAAAGTTTTTTTTTTTATTAAATACGTATAGAGTTATAAGGCTTGAAAGTTACAGTACCGCGACATTACTATTATCTAAGGTATTCAACTGATGATTAAAACCTTTTGAATGATGTTTAGAGTTATGACTTCGATATACTTAATAACGTGTTAAAATCAATTTGTCAAAATCAAGCTCGTTTGAAATTATTCTTATTTCCATTTCTAGTGTAAAAATAAAAATAAGAGGAACAACTTCCAAATGCCTTGATCTTAACGTACGATATCATGACTCCGAATATTAAAATTTAACCATCAGTCAAACACCTTAAATAGTGCTAATGTATAATAAATAATGCTGATTGTAATTTTCAAGCTTCTACTTGAATGAAAAATAATTTTATTGTATTGTTTTAAAAAACTTAACGTATGCTATAAAAATATGCGACAGAATGGAGGTTTTTACAAAAAAAAAAATTGATGTAACTTTAACCTGACATTGTCAACGCCCAGGATTAAACGGATGAGATTAATAAATAGATCTTTTTAAACCTCTTAATTTTTGTCTGAAACATTTTTCTGAAAAATACTTTGTCTTCAAAATATTTTAGCGTTTCCAGAATTTTTAAAGATCATGTGTACATATATATTATATTTTATGTGTATACAGTCAAAATATTAACTTTAGTAAATGTATTGTATACGCTTACTAGTTAATACTTTACGTAGAGTAAATCTATATATTGACTACGATAGACTATAGTAAGTGTATACATTTATTGAGTTAACAATTTGACTATGATATATATCTATATAATATAATATTCGAGAACAGTATATATTATAGATATAATATGATATAGATAATACATTAATTAAAAGGAGAAACAAATTCTAACTGTATATTTATTTCGAACAATTATATTTTTTTCTTCTTATGACCTCAAATCTCAAAATCAAGCTACCGGGCTTCGTAATTTATAAGGTAGGTCTTATAAACCGTGTTGATATCATTATCTTATGTATCTACCAAAAATTTCCTACCCTATAGAAAAAATATATTATTGCATATATTAATTAAGAGACGTTAATATTGTCCACAGAATTCGCTCGAACATCAATAACATCAGTATGGCCAAACAGAGTCAGACTCAAAATCAAAGCAGTGGTAAAGACAATACAGTGTCGGGAGGATCGGCGACAGCATCTACTACTGGAGTTAGTAATCAGCCAGCTAGCGATGAAAGAATTACGCTCATTGTTGATAATACCAGGTGATAATAGAAAAATATATTAATAAATTAATAAAATATGTGTATTATATACATACATGTATGATATTAATTAAAAATATATACTTAGGATATATACACATTTCAGTTAAATCTTAATGTTTTTATTAACTCTGTAATATATAATTGATTCTCCTGTTTGATTTTCACTGTGTAAATGTGAAAATTGTGTATTGTGATATTGTTTTAATGGGTTTATAATTAATATCTAACCAATTCTTGAAGATAAATCATTATGATTGTTATTGTATATCCTAGAAAAAGGCTGCATTCGATAAAAAGCGTATGCTTTATTATTTTATCCGTTTAACATTCGGCGAATGCAAGGGAAACATATATTTATGTAAAATGGAACGCAGCCGAAATGTATTGTTGTTGAAGGACACTATAATTTAGTTATTCTTTTAGTTTATTGATTTATTTTTTTCTTCATTAAAATCTATTTGCGTTTTGATCTTTTCTTGTTTCAGATTTATTGTTGATCCAGCTTTATTCACAGCGCATCCCAATACAATGTTGGGTCGTATGTTCAGTTCAGGTGTGGAGTATGCTCAACCTAATGAACGCGGCGAGTATGAGGTTGCCGATGGCATTTCTGCCATGGTTTTCCGCGCTATCCTAGAATATTATAAGGGCGGAGTAATTCGGTGTCCTCCGACTGTAAGTGTTCAGGAACTACGAGAAGCATGTGACTATCTACTAGTGCCTTTTGATGCCAGCACTGTAAAATGTCAAAATCTCAGTAAGTATTACAAACGAAAAAATATATATATATATAATATATATATGTGCGTGTGTATAGCTTTATTAATTTTATTGCATAACTTTTTATAAATTTTTAAAAAGTTTATATTATTTTTTACTATAAATAAGTAATTAATATATGAGATATAATAATAAAGAATACATAAATATAAAAAATAATTAATGAAAATAAAAACAATTAATATATTATATGACAAATATTTTTTGTGTACAAAATAACGATTTAATTAATTAAACGTTTCAAGAGTGTCGAATATCTTAGAACGTCTTAAGTTTTGAATTAATTATAACTTAAGAAAATTATGTATATATAAATAGAAAAAATATCAAACTAATAGAAAAATTGATTTATTTTTTTATAAGAATTTCTAAAGTTAAAAAATTTGTTTTAGGAGGATTGCTACACGAATTGTCGAATGAAGGTGCACGCTGTCAGTTCGAAGTATTCTTAGAGGACTTGATTTTGCCGTTGATGGTAAACAGTGCACGACGCGGTGATCGCGAATGCCACATTGTTGTCCTGCTCGAAGATGATGTCGTCGATTGGGATGAGGAGTATCCGCCCCAAATGGGAGAAGAATACTCCCAAAGTAAGTAAATCGGATTTTTAGGAATATTTACATATTATACATAATTACATATCTCTGGTTTTGAAACATTCATTTATATCTCTAGCTAAATTGAGAATTCTATTGTAAAAATGAATAAAATCTCAAATAATTAATTACTTGGAATTGCTCATTTTTTTTTTACTATTTTATACTATAATTTATATACAAACATTAAATTTGGATAGTATGTCATTTTTGCATCTCAATTTTATTTTAATATTTTATTATTATATAAATTATTTTGTATAAATAATTTAATGATACAAAGTATCTTATAAGTATTATTAAATGATTTTATTCATTAAAAATCAAATATTATAAATACTTTGTATAGCATAATTTACTTAACCATTGAGCGCCGACCAATTTTTATAGATATACCATAGGAACCGATGCTTGAAACTATCCATTGTTTGATAATTATTTTTATGCAATTTGAGAACCTTGATTAGTTATTTTAGTATATCGTTGGATATTACGGAAATTTGTGGCACACGGTATGCGTCGTCGGCTACTGAAGAGAGTAGTCAATGTCACACGGTGTGTGTCACCGGCACTCAACGTGTTAAAGTAATTCTCTTAAATCTTCTTTTTGCATATATATTTTTGATACAGCTCATATAAAATACTGTAAGTAACCTTCAAAAGCTTTAAAAAAACACATGCAACTTTTTTAGTTATGAAATATAGTAAGTGTTAATTTTACACATCATCACTGTGCTCAATGCAAAATCGATTAGCTTTGCCTTTAAAGGTGCATAATCTCCATTAGTTCCGCCTGTTTTCTTCAACAATGAATGCTCAAGGTAGCTTGCGATATTAATACGATCCTGTAATGTGTACCATATATTTAACCGCTCGCACACTCAGGAATTTACATAATATTGGAATAGTAGCGAACTGGAATTTGTGTAACTTAACTAATAGACTTTACATGTATCATAAATACATAATTATTATAAATATATGAATAAACAATGAAACAATTTCATTACTTTATTTGATTAATTCATATTTATTACTTTTTAATTCACTACTTTTCACTGACTCTTTTCATTTTCTAAAGGTTGAAATTTACTTTAGATTTTAAACATCGGTTATTTTATATCGTACTTTTCTTATTTTCAGCTGTCAATAGTACGGCAATGTATCGCTTTTTCAAGTATATTGAGAACCGGGACGTGGCCAAACAAGTAATGAAAGAGCGGGGCCTCAAGAAAATTCGTTTGGGCATCGAGGGTTATCCGACTTACAAAGAGAAAGTGAAGAAACGTGCCGGTGGTCGCGCTGAAGTCATATACAATTATGTTCAGCGACCTTTTATCCATATGTCTTGGGAAAAGGAAGAAGCCAAGAGTCGTCACGTAGACTTTCAGTGCGTTAAATCCAAATCGGTAACGAATCTCGCTGAAGCCACAGCCGATCCTGTTCTTGATGCCGCTGGAAATCCTATGCTTCTTCAAGTTGCTGAAGGGGCAGTCTCCCAGCCAGAAGTGGTTGGGATTCCTATGGGATCGGATGCTGATGTGGATGGACCGATGGGACCTGGCGATCAAGACTTGGGCCCTTTACCATCTGACGAGCTACCATAAAAGATAATAAAAGAATAAGGACTTAGAAATCTAAAAAAAATCTTGGAAACGAACTTTATAAACATATTTATAAAATCTTTAAAGAATTTCTTCAAGAATCCATCATGAAGAATGCAAATTGACTACTGAAAACTTGAATGTATTAGATTTTTAAAAGATTGAAGTGCATTTGACTTTAAATTGTTATGAATTGAATCTCGAAGACTTTAGAATCCAGTGTATCTTGATGATAGAAGTATATTGTACCCTGAGAATTTCCCAAGATGCATATCAATGAAAGTTCTAAAACTGAAAAAAGGAGCGAATTTATTTATGATGTAATTTTCATTCTTATGATACAAATTTATGCAATTCCGTGAAAAAAAAATTTATTTATACTGAAGAATTCGTATTATTTTGTGGACAAAATTCTATTTGTTATATTTTACTATTAATATTCTTACTATTACTAATGTGTGGATTGTTTTAGATTTTTGATATCACGTATTTGAACAACTACATGATTGAAACAAGATGTATCGAAAGACTTATCAAAGCGCCATGCACTTCAGTCTTCACGATTCAATGTTTTGCTTTATCTTCGATTTCTTTTTCTTTTGAATCTATACGATTCTATT